>NC_139835.1:11664278-12264278 GCF_963691815.1 Echiichthys vipera | reverse complement strand
AGCCACAATGACCAACCATTCAGGTGACAGGGGCCCTCAAATTTGACCATTATTGGACCACTACCCCAACCTAAAGACACATATATAAAACTAACATTATGGTTCTCTGATAATCAGAAAGCTTACAAACAAGGGTACCCATAATTTAAATACTTTTTACACATTTTAACATCGGAAGTTTTAATGTTGTGCCCACTATTAGTTGAGCAACAGAAGAATTCGAAGCATATGGTGGGTCAGTCTAAGTGGGCATTGAGACGAGATCAGGCTGTCCGGCGAAAAACAGACTTGGCTCAAACTTGTCATAATCAGTTTTGCAGCTTTTTGCCTCTTTTAAATGCCACAAAATTGTTGTTTACTTAAGACAAGAGGGTAACAGTATGAAACACAAGCCTGGGCGATTGTGTAACAGCTGATTGTTTCCTGCAACAAGCTCCAGCACAAAGCTCAGTCCCTCCATCTCTGTTCTATGTCTTTCTCCGTGAAAATGAAGCTGCTTTCGTGTGCAGTCGGAAATGTCAAGATCATAACACGATCTGACAGAAAATAGCCTATGTGAAATATATATATATATATATACACACACTACTACTACTACTACTACTACTACTACTACTACTACTACTACTACTACTTGCGTTGCATTAGGGGGTTAAAGAACACAACATAATCTCACAAAAATGGGGAATAAAGTGTCACTCCCACCATCGGACAACCCTGCGGCAAATTGCCAGAGCTGCCTGAGGCTATGTGAATGCTGCCTTACGCACAAATCTTTTATGTTGCCTATGATTTTCTGTTTCACCGCAAATGTTTTTTCAGTTTTTGTTTGTTTATCATCACATAACTGAAAAACAGAAAATCAAAATTAAATGGCATAGCAATAAGGAAGCCCAAGCCAGCAAAAAATATGTGGTGCAAGAAGATGTCAAGGGCTTATGACGATTTGGTTAACATGTAGGAAAGTATTTGTTCAAATCGGAAGGGACGAGGTAAGAAAGACATTGATTTTTAATGAAATACCTCATGGGTGACACCGGATATTGTCAGTGTTTCATATCAGCCAATACTTGCCAATGACATTAAGTGCTTGAACAGGAGATGCTACATTTTAAAGTGATAGTTCATGGGTACCACACTCTATAAAGATTACTTTTTCTTTCAACTTAAAAAACAGTTTATCCTTCCATGTCAACATGTCTCATACTGTAAATCTTTTTTCAGGGTACTGGTCAACGTGGTCAAGTATAAACTGGATCACATGCGACGGCGCATCGAGACAGATGAGCGAGACTCCACCAACCGGGCCTCCTTCCGGTGCCCCTGCTGCTTCTCCACCTTCACCGACCTAGAGGCGAACCAGCTGTTTGACCCCATGACAAGTAAAAAACAAATTATCTACTGCTGTGATGCATATTGCTGTTGTTCTTCAGTTAGTCTGGCGTAATGAATGTACAATCCTTGGTTTAAGCCTTACATCCTGTGATGGCTCCCCGCTGTGTATTTTGCAAGGGCACCTTCCACTTGACAATTGTGATTGGTTTAGAAAAATGCAAAAAAGCAAGAGTATTTTTGCCCCCTATCTCAGAATGATAAGCCAGACAACACCCCGGAGTATGGACTAATCTTCAATACACTTGGATATAAAAAAAATATTCTGGCAGTTATATGGAAATGTTAGTTTAGTACTTTTCCTATGGGTGTCACATACTTGCAAATGAATGCAGCAAACAAATAACTACACTGACATCTTTTTCAAGATGTAAGGTTATTAGTTATATTTTATTAACACTATTCAATCTCACTGCTGCCTGACAAGGTGGCTGTCTGGAGAAGAAGGTGACAACTGTCTTTCAAAGGAGATGCAGTCAAATGATTGCACTAGCATTGCACAGTTGTCTGAGCTCAGTTGTCTGTCTGTGAGTCAAAGAACATTGAAATGTGGTCTCAAGACTTGTCAAGTATTTCAACACTAACATCACTTGTACAAGTTGAGGTGTCATATACCTCATCTTTGAGTTTGGAGAAAGATCAGAGAAGGTGCTCAAGATGTTAAAAAAGATGTCAATTAAATACGAGGAAAAACATTAAACTGACTGACACTTGATCGATAAGTGATATGTAATCTAGTCCATATGTTTCTTAGTGTGGCTGCTGAGCCCAAATTAAAAGGATAAACACTTGGCAAACTTTATTTGAGTTGAGTTTCGGATAAGATATTTCTTAGGTTTTCTGTTATTTTAGGTAAAGTAGGTTGGCTTAGTGTGGGCTGGCAGCTATCTAAAACCTTGCTTCTAAATGGACATCCCTCACTTATCGCTAGGAGCTATCCGTTATGTTGTGTTCTGTATGTGTTTGGGATGTGAAGTAACCTGAAGTAACCAGCAAGCCTCAGTTATCTTGGGCTGCATGTGGGTGGCGATATGCAGAATTCAAAAGGAAGATAAAGGTTAATAAGTACGGCATTAGGGTAGATGCAGACTTGGTTTTGTAATCATAAGTTGAATGAGATAATCAAGGCATAAACAACTCACTTAAGGCACCAGTGCTTTCTCAGTTGAATAAGCTAATCAGGTAGGCCCACTATGATCTGCAAGGCTTCTGTTTAATCATTCACAACTGTAGTACTTAGATAGATGAAGTATTCATGTTTTTATAGAAATTGTTCAGTTGTAAGGGTTAAGAAAAGTTTCACGTAAGTTACCGTCAGTACTAAAACAATTTTGTGTCGGCAGTTGTAATCCAGTTTCCCCTTAATTGAAATAACACATTTCCTGATTATGTAAGAAGGTCTGGCTATAAGACTGTGGCGTATCATTAAATTACATTTTCTGCATCTTTGTGCATCTGTCTGCAGGTCATCTTGCCAGAATTTCTGGCTATGGTGGTGATAAAGATTTGCTTTATGTTATGCTAAAAATGCATGAAAATGTGCATTTAAATGGGATGATAATTCTACAGAAGAATATTGTGCTTGTGATGAGGGGTGCGTATGCGCCATACTTTAAAGAGAGAGCCCTTCCTCAAAACTGTGTTAATTTATAAACTACATTCATTCTTGAGTCTTGCAGAGCGAGGCTCTGTGCTTACACTGTCTGCCAATCCGGAGGTTGATTACAGGTCAGCTGGCACTGTTGCTAGGAGACAGAGAGGATGTGCTACATCGTTTAAAGTACTCCACCAGGCTGAAGAGCCAGGGATGGCAGTGATGTCACCAGGTCCTGCAGTCCACCTATACTTAACTGCAGTCAGCCACTGGAGGTCAGCAAATACACGATTTTCAGGCAGTTGAGCTTCTCTTTAAATTCAAATGTTCTATTGGGAAAATATTAAGTGTAGGAAGTTTATTTGACTGATGGGCATCTGAAAATTAGGGCTGTGGTTTGCTACCATCTTATTAAATATGAATCCCATATTAAATCCCTTAGTGAATCAATTTATATTAAGCATGTTTTCACATTAACAACATCATTGTTATAAACAACATTTGTCTCTTGTTTCAACATGTCTCAACTGGTATCATATCTAGCAGTGGAGGCAGTAAACCAGCACCCTGACAGGTGCTGACAAAAATAATACCTGCGGCCCATATAGTGGTAGACTGTTTCTTTCTTCAGGGCCAGCCACACTGAGCTCACAGGGATGACAAATGACGATACTGGTCTTCTAGCTCATTCTGACCCACAAAGGAGAGCGGAAAACCCTTCAGCTCTGAATTTTCACACTTTGCTGTGTGAATGCACCCCTTCTCTCTTTTAGGACACGCATGTTTTTTAGTTCTTTACTCATTCCACCTAACATGTAGGTCCACCTAACATTTTGGCCGCAAAATGTATTTTAGTTTTGCTGCATGAATAAGAAGAAACATGATAAAAGAAAGAAACATTTGATGCACATGTACACTGACCTCTCTCTCTTTCGCCACACACACACATACACACACACACACACACCCCCATACATATTCTTTTTCCCTCTCATACACAGACTTAAGGCAGATATGGGTTCTGTGTAGTGCTGGAACAGTTCCCATCAGCCAGAGAAGCAGATGGCGGAAAATGCCCTTCTCTTACTGGTAGGAAGCTGGTCCCAAAGCCCTCACAAATAATTAAAATTAAGAAGGCGTTGTTGTTTTTGGGTAGAAGTACACTATTTAGCTAGAGATTGAATTATAAATGGAACTGAGGTATTACACCGTTGCTTACAAATCCACAAGGTCAATCATTAAAGTGGACATTTATAGTAGCCTATATAAAATCCCCAAGTAAAAGCCAAACCTATAGTACTTTATTGTGGCACATCTTTTACCTCTCTAAAAGTCATTTTCATATCATGTGTAGTCTTGCATTGTACAAGTTAAAATTCTGGGATAGGGGTGTAAAAAAGCTCTGACTCATTTGTATTTCTGTAAACATAACAATCATCCTGGGTGGCGTAAAGCCCCGGATGCAGTGATGGGGCCTTTGCACAATAGGTAGTGTAAGGGGAGGAGATCCCTGCTGTCCCTCCACTGCACATCAGGTAACGTATGATACAGTACGATTTAATATTAAAGGGTACACACAGTGCCAGGAAGTACTCATGACTATCAATTCATCTGTGGAGTCAAATGTCTTCATTCAGGGCGGCTGTGGTTCACTCAGGTAGAGCGGGTCGTCTTCCATACGAGAGATCGGCGGTCTCCTCCTCTGGTCCGCATTTCAAAGTGACCTTGGGCAAGACATGGGTGTGTGAATTTGGTGTGAGTGGTTAGATTAGATTAGATGGTATGTAGATGTCCACTGCCATCAGTGTGAATGTCTGTGTGAATGTGAAATAGTGTAAAGCACCTTGAGTAGTCAGGAGACTAGAAAGGCGCTGTATAAGTAAAAGTCAATTTACCATTTTACCATTCATTCGGGTGTGACGAAAACCAAAGTACATTCCCATGTAGTGTTTGCAAAGTTAGTATGAAGTCTGGGCTATAAGCAAAAGCAATGGCCAATAGGCACGTGCCAAGATTGTGGGTTACAATCTTATTTTAAGCAGTTTTATTTGTTTTGTTTTTTGTCAACCCACAGAGACATTTCGCTGCACCTTCTGCCAGACAGAGGTAGAAGAGGATGCGTCTGTCTGTCCTGATGGCAGGACTCTAGTGGCACGCTTCAATGAACAGATCGAGCCCATCTACGTGCTACTACGTGAGACTGAAGATGTTAACTTGTCCCAGGACCTCCTGGAGCCTGAGCCTGCTGAGATTCCTGCCCTCAAACAGAGGTCAGGCAAACCTTACAGAATACGTATTACTTATAAATCCTTATTCCCCTCAGTCTGAATCAAGCCAATCCTCAATGGTCACATCCTGGAGCATTTTCACTAACGGGAAAATACACCTTTGTTAACTGCAATAATGGATTAAGTGATCTTGTCTTCACTTAATAACTCTTTGTATCACATTGGAATTCTACTCTTATTAGCCCACAGTAATTAAATATTTCTAACTTGAATACATTACACATACTCCATTTTTCATGTTTACTCATATTAATGAAACTGTTGAAGATCACTGTTTAAAGGATATTTCCTAAATCTTTCCTATAGCCGTGAACGTGCTGCTGCAGCAGCCGGAGCAAACTTAAGCGGCCCCCATCGTGAAGCCTGGTCCAACAAAGGCTCATCCTATGCCGACCTGTACACACAGAATGTGGTTATCAGCATGGAGGAGCAAGAAGAGCAGCAGAAGCAGGCCAGTGAAGGCAAAGCACCTAAGGAGAGGCCCGTCTGGTTGACGGAGAGTACCGTGCAGGGTGCTTACAGCGAGCCTGACATCCTCAAGAACCGTAAGTAAGGGTGCAAAACACCCAGTCATTCCACACTTAACAGTCAATATGTAGCTTGCAATTATATAATTTTGTATATACCTACCGCCATCTTGGCTTCCATAGGGAACAAAATTACAAAATCAACTTCTACAATTAATATGACTTTGATATACTATGTATATGTAGTAAATGTATATCTAGCTGCCTCACAAGGTAATTAACACAGAATCAATGGCAAACCCACAGTAATGCCTCTCTGCCATAATCACAGAATCTCCCACTCCACCAAACAGAAGACATTAAATTCAACATTGAATCCCCTCCCACTCTCAGATGCTGTGTCACTGTTGTTAATTATAAATGCTCCTGCCTGTCCGTGGCGAGGCTTGCTGAATGCACTGGGTTTTCCGGTAGTAAGATGAGTGGGATGGGCAGAGACAAGCCCAACCTAGATCCACACTTTAGACTGCTCTTTTATGACCTTAAAGTCAAAGCCATATTCTCTTTGTAGCCTAAACTGGCTATTACAGGTAAACCCAGGTTATCTCCCTCTGTCAGAGTGGTCCTTCACCAAGCTCTCTTATTCTGACATTGTTTCTGCACCCAAGGGCATGCAGCAATCAGGCCTGACCAGACTCCCATCGAACCATAATTGCTTAATTGAAATAATCAAAGGCTTGATTAGTGCATGGCTGAGCAAGAATTGCTCATTAATAAAATCCATTTCTGTTGAAATTGACTTACGAACGTCCTGTCTCTGAGGTGTGTCTCTGTGCATCTGTCTGTAATGACATAGCTGCCATTTGGAGCCTGGATGGTGCTGACATCGTTTAAATACAGTTTTTGTTAAAATACTGAGCTAAAACGAAGTAAAGCTCGATAAGGATTAGCTTTGATGAGATAGGAGCCTAGATAGATCTTCCACACGCATAATAGGGTCATGAGGTCTTATTCCAGGCACAATTGTAAAATTCTTTTTTTTTTTTTAATACTCTTAAGTTTCAAGAAAGAATGATTTCAGAAGTTAATATATTTTGTAAAAAGTAATTGTTTTGTTTCTATAGGTGGGGACGTTGTACCCGGAGCCCAGGATGGAGCAGCTGGTCATGGAATTGGTCAGGCAGATGAAAATGAGGAAGTGATGCGCGCCCTTCTCATCCATGAGAAGAGGGGTGCGACGGGGACGGGTGGAGGGGGAGGGGGAGCAAGCACTGCTACCAGGGGTCTTGGCTCCACCACAGCTAATGCCAGCGACTCCGACAGCGACACCAGTGAATCAGATGACGACTCACCCTCAGGTCCTCCCCTTGCCGCAGCTGCTCAGCATCGGGCCGCTGAGGAGGAGGAAGAGGACGATGACGAGTTTGAGGAGGTGGGGGATGAGCCAATGGTGATGGTGGGAGGCCGGCAGTTCTCATACAGAGAGGTCAGCCAGAGGCCAGAGCTAGTGGAGCAGATGTCTGCACAGGAAAAGGAGGCATACATTGAAATGGGACAAAACCTCTTCCAGGACATGTACTATTGAACACACACACACATTGATATATGCATTCTTTTCTTACACACGCATTATCAAATATTTGATGGATTGGCTCAGAGTGCCCGAAAGTATACTTCTACTGTCTCACACTGTCAATGGTGACATCTGAGGAAATGCTTCTTCACAAAAAGAAAGCAAAATGCTGCTCAAGAAGTATTTACAGTACGCTTTATGCTCCTGCATGATAAGAATCAAGCACATGTTCTGACAGTGTTGCCCAAGTGATCACACCAGTAGTATTCTCTCCTAAGTATTTTACATTCTCTGTCACCAGACCACAAGGGAGCTGGCCAGCTGCAGTTTGTGCACCGAGTGCCAATTTGTTTTTTGTTTTAGTTTAACTTCAGTTTAACAGGCCGTCTACAGTCATGTGTTGGCTGGGTTTTCCAGTCATGCGTCTCTCATGCATCTGACAGGCCAGATACGCTTCAAATTTAATCAATACAGCTGTCTACACACAAGCGTTTGTTTTATGCTTCAAGTCTATTTTCTGCCCACTCATGTGTATAACTACATTGATTGTGTATTTGGCTGTGAGCCCTTCCAAAAGACATCATAGCAGTACGGTGGTGGAACGTAAACCTGGTGACAATGAAGGACTGAAGCTGCTGCTGACATGCTGCTTTCGCTACGCTGCCTGTGAAGAGAAGGTGTTGAGCAGAATATTTTCAGTTTGTCTGAAACAAGATCAGACTGGATTTAAAAAGCACATTTCAGGCAAATGTTTAATACAAGAAAAAAAAGCGGATGTGTTTCAACAGTTGTGGTTTACAGTAAAAGATTTGATTTTCTAACATCTGTAATTTAAAAAAAAATGGACGTATGCTAATTTATACATAGTGATGATTGAAAGCATTGTGTACCAACGCATACACTTACAAACAATTCTGAATATAAAGGTTAACGGGCACTGTGACATGTGTCATTGTGGAATCAAATAGAGGACAAGACAGTGTCTAGTGAGGGGTGCTCGTATTTATACTAATACTACACCCCAAAGCTATTGACAGGTGAATCTCAATGTTCTTCACTATGCTTATGTGTCTGGATATGCTACACCATGGATCTACGTATATTCGATATGCTATCGGCTATTAAAGACTACCCTTTTAAATTATCTTAATTAGCAATCTGAGTAGAAACTTTAAGGAAGTATGGGTCACTGACAGTTCAACCTTCTATACATCATTGTAAAGTAGTTTTTTTTCATTCATAATTCTGTGTCTCATGAAGATGCCATTCTATTTAGTTATCTTTTTACCATCCATCACCTATGGTTGCTTTTATTCCTTATACAGTAATATGCCTCCTACTAATGTGTCAGGAGGAGGCCTACCACATGGTCCCACCACATTTCCCCCTCTAATGCACAATGTAAACAGCTCTCATTAGTCTGGCACCAAATTCACTTATTTTCAGTACTGTAAAAGACATTTCAATATTTCATACCCTTGGGGGTTTTGCACTATTTTTGTGTTCCCAATGAATGTTTTTACAATACCTTTATTATACAACAATGTTAAGGAGAAGCAGTATTCAACTTATTGTCTTGAAAACAATTTTCAGGTATGTGTAAAAATACACTTTGTTTGAGCAGGACTTACTGCATCAGATGGTGACGCTCCAGGATTTGAGTTACTATTGAAAATGTTGTAATTTTAACCTGATAACAGATTTCATACAGCATCCATTGATTGGAGGAAAAAGGCTAGATTCAAATTTAAAATTGTTAGGAATTTTAAAAATGTGATGTGCAACAAACGACACAAATATTTCCCAGTGCTACTAATCCATATCCTAATCTAGTCAGACTTGTCAGTGTGTTAGTTTATTCTGCAATCTGCAAAGGATGGTGTAGCTTATTAGAAAGATAGATGGCATAATCAAGATGATAGACATGTTCATATGTGAAAGTTTCAAAAGAAATGGCTTTGGGAAACATAACTGGCGTTCCATTGCATGGTCATGTCCTCTAAGTGATACCTCTCCATCTTGTCAGGTCACATTCAGGTGACAATTGTGCATTGAGCAGTTGCGCAAAACACACTCCCAGTACTCCTCTAGATGTGCTCCAGCAGGACGAAGGGTATTTGTTATGTGGCTTTTCAAATAATGACTAGTTTAATGTAACCACAGTAACCTGCAGCACTGGGTCACCTACTCGTAATGGGGACAATTTTACCTTACAGCCATAGTCTGAAAACAAATGTGAGGCTGGCATTTACAGAAAACGGGCCTTTTCAAATAAAATGTTAAATGGGGCCACTGCAGTAAAATAATCCCTCTCTCTTTTTGAGCAATAATTATTTATTTGCAATATATTTATTTAGCGCCTCAATCTGCAATATTATAGTATGATGTGAAAAAGAATAAAAACTGCAAATTTGCCCCAACATTGTGAAATGTAAGTCTAAAAAAAAAAACACCATTCACTATAAGCTGCAATATTTATTATGTTCCAATATAATAAACATGCTTGATGAAGCATGCTTGATGAGTTTGTCCTGAGGGTGGCACTGGAGGGAAGTCCATTTAAACCAAAAGGGTTTATGTCAATGAAAATCTAAATCTGCTCAGTGGCCCAACAGTATCTTGTGGATAAAGTTCATATTTTGGCCCATGGGTTGCACCAGAGGAAAGCTAATGAAGTGTCCATAAAATGGCTTTTCCTGAACCTCAATATATCAGCCCTTCAGACTTGCGGACATCTCAAAAGTGCTCTCCGTTATCACATCAAGTCTGAGCCAGTGCTGAGCTGTGAAGGATGAAACAGGCTATCATATGGTGTTTCAGACCTTAGTTGTAACCGTAGACCAATGAAGACCAATCCCTGAATCTGGACCTTGTAAACATTAACTTCTTTTTCTGAACGGTAGCCCTATCCAGATTGGTCAGTTCTTCAAGACACATGAAATGTATTATTTTTTCAATAATGAACATTACTTTTAGTTACATTTGAATTCAAATGTGAATCCCTTCAGGGGCTGAAGATCTTCACAGTAGGTGATAGTACAGATAGCTTTTTGTCATATTGATGGTTGTGGATTGGGGAAATATACATTTTTCTCTGCTATGCCTTAGATGCATTAGAACATAAAATATAAACAATCCACTTAAATGCACAAACCTTGAAGGCTCGAACATGCAGAAAGGAGGAACCTCAAACATCTGTGTGTTAGTTGATGGTTGATAATGGTTTAATTAAAAGAAAATTGCAAGGGAATGTTATAGCCCTATACTCTGTCTAAGGGAAACCTGCTCAGTTCAAAAGGCAGACAGTCAAGGTTATTAAGTGGGTGGTGATAAGTAAACATAGTCCAGCAGCTTAATGTTCCGATATTTACTAAAGGAGTCGCTTGAAAACCAAAGTAGAATAAATACTCTAATTAACAGCAACTAATCCAGAGGCCAAAGAGGAATTAAAAACAGCTTCAAGGTGATCATTAATATAGCAAAACCTGGTGGACTCTTTAGGTTTAAAAGCGTTTTTAATTTTAAAGTCATGTTTTCCTCTTTTCAGGGCTGTGTTTACACTCTGGCAAACACATACCCGCTCCTTTATAACACAAATGTCAACCTGTTAAACATTGGTCGGCTGTCCAAGCTGAGACAATTGGCGCTTAACCTGAAAAATTGCAGGGAAGATTGCTTAGCGAACATTTGGTGTGCTTAGTGTGGACTTCACATACATCATTAATACATTGTTAAGCTCTGACAATGCACTTACTATCAACCAGAAAACTTGCCATCCAAGCTTAAAATTAAGTTTTGTGAGTTGTTAAACATTTCTATTCTCCAATTTGGGGAGTATTTTGGCATAAAGGTTATCTGGGAGCCTTCTGTAGGGCATTTTTGGACAGCCATCTCGGCCTGGACTCTGACCTGTTTAACTCAACAACACAAGCTGAAAAAATACAGAACAATGGCAAAGAAGATAGCAGAAGATTTGGAGGAGGTGAAAAAATCACTAAACTTCATAACTGAAGAACTAAATTCTGTGGTCAAACAAAAAGACTTGCTGAAGTTAATTAATGAAGTGCGGCAACTAAAGGACACAATCAAAGAAAAGGACAAGAAGATTGAAGAACTACAAAAGAGAGTGGATGATTTGTAGCAATATACAAGGATGGATGACCTGGTGATAACAGGATTGGTGACAAAGCACCGCACCTATGCCAGAGCCACCGCAGATGACAAAGGTGGTGAAGACGCACCAACAGGTGAATTGCACACTCTTGAACAGCAAGTCATTCACTTCTTTAACAGCAAAGACATTCCTCTAGAAGCTAGGAACATCTCTGCATGCCACACAATCCCTCAGAAACAAAGGACCATCCCAAAGATTATTTTGAGATTTGCTAACCGCAAACACAAAGTTGAAGTCCTAAAGTCAACAAGACAACTCCGGGGCACAGGTGTTTATGTAAATGAACACCTCACAAGAAAAAATGCAGAGCTTGCACGACAGGCAAGAGTGCTGAAAAAACAAAACAAGATCCAGGGTACATGAACAAGGAATTGCAAAGTAATGATCAAACTTAATGGATCTACCGAACAAGCCAAGATAATGATAATACGAGAAAGTGAAGACTTGGAGAGATTTAGATAAATGGTTTGCTCATGGATTGGGAAATTACCTGCATGGTATCAACCTTGTAGGATGATAATATTAAATCAACAACATGGAAGAACAAACAGACTTCAAGACTTTTGATTACCACGAATATAAATCATACGATCTAGAAACAGACATTGATCCTGATGGCTATTTGTTGGAGAAACTAAAACTTGACTGTGGATATTACTCGGAAAACGAAATTAAAGCATCATCAGAACAATTTTCAATGATTCACTTCAACAGCAGGAGTCTCTATAAAAACAGCACTAAAATACAAGACTATTTAAATGGATTTAAATTTAAGTTTACTGTTGTAGCAGTGTCCGAAACGTGGTTTCGTGATGATAAGGAGTTTGATTGTGAACTGGAAGATTATGTTTTGTTTAAACAAAATCGGACAAACAAAAAGGGGGGAGGAGTTGCCCTTTTGGGGAAAAAGGGTATAACATGTAAGATTATTAAGAATATGACAATGGCTGTTGATGAGTTGTTAGAGTGTGTTTCTGTTGAGATACAAAATGAATCGGTAAAGAAAAGTATAATAATTAGTCGTATCTATAGAACTCCTGGATCATGTATTGATGATTTTAATAGCAAAATATTAGAGTTATACTTCAAACAAATTAACAAAAGTATTTTGGTGTGTGGTGATTTTAATATTGATTTATTGAAATCATGTGAACACACCAAAACAAAAGAGTTTGTAAATAATATGTTTGGTGTACTTGGAATGTACCCTTTAATATCAAAGCCAAGTAGAATCACAACTGACAGTGCTACATTGATCGATAATATATGTTAACCTAATGGACAGGAAAATTCAAAGTGGGTTACTCCTAATAGACATAAGTGACCATTTGTCATTTTTTTTTAGTTCTAGAAAACAAGTTGAAGATTCTAAAAGGAGATACATATAAAGTAAAAAAGAATGAGAAACCCACAGACAATTGAAACCCTTAAAGTAGCGCTTGCTAATTATGATTGAAGTGAAGTTTATGTTGAAGATGCAAATGATTCATATAATGCTTTTCTCAAAACATTTATGGCATTTTATAATTATTTTTGCCCACTGAGGAGAGTTAAAATAAAACACAAGCATAAACTAAATCCATGGATGACAAAAGGACTCCAAAAATCTTGTAAAAAGAAAAATCAATTGTATAAAATATTCATAAAACAGCCAACTAAGGAAAATGAAGACAAGTATAAACTTTATAGAAACAAATTGACAACCCTTATAAAACATCAGAAACAACACTATTATAGTATCTTGCTGCAAAAGCATAAATCCAAAATAAAAGCTACCTGGGATATAATTAAGGAAGTAATTGATCAGCATTATTCCAAAGATCAATTAACACACATAATTAAAAATGATGATAATGTAACAGATCATGTGCTAGAAATTGCAAACGAATTTAATACAAATTTTGTCAATGTAGGGCCAAACTTGGCAACGCAAATATCACATACTCTTGCTTCGGATGTGTCTCTTGAAAACAACAAGAAGTCAATGTTCCTTAGGGCAGTGTGTGAAAGTGATATTCTAGAAGTGGTCAACAAATGTTTAAAAAAAAAAAGAGATCTATGGATTGTAATAATATTGACATGTCATTGATCAGGGAGATAGTTTAATGTATTTCTAAGCCGCTCACACATGTGTGTAACAGATCATTTGTAACTGGTACCTTCCCTGAGAAAATGAAGCTGGCCAAAGTGCTACCTATCTACAAAGATGGTGAAAAGCACCTATTATCCAACTACAGGCCAATCTCATTATTGGATCCATTTTCCAAAAAACTTGAAAAATGATTTGTTCAACAACTGGATAGTTTTTTAGAACAACATAACCTACTGTGTGACCAGCAGTATGGGTTTCGATGTAATAGATCGACATCCGAAGCTGTAATGGAGTTAAAAGAAAATGTAACCTCAGCTCTTGACAACAAACAAAACACAATTGGCATATTTATAGATTTACGAAAAGCATTTGATACCATTGATCAAAAATTACTTTTACAGAAATGCAATTATTATGGTGTCAGAGGTGTGGCAAATGCATGGCTAAAAAGCTGTCTGAACAATAGACTTCAATATGTTGAAATCAATCAGACAAAATCACAATTTGAAACTCTCATTTGTGGGATCCCCCAGGGCTCTGTTTTGGGGCCGAAATTATATATTCTTTATTTAAACGATATTTGCAAAATATCTAAAATTTTGAAGCTGGTGATTTTTGCAGATGATACCAATTTGTTTTGTTCAGGGTATAATATAAATCAGTTAATACAACAGGTTGAAACTGAATTGACTTTAATTAAAAAAATGGTTTGATTTAAACAAGCTATGATTGAATGAGAAAAAAACTAAATTTATGATTTTTGGGCCCAGTAGGACAAATTCTAATTTGAAATTGTACTGGAACGGGATCAACATAGAGAGGGTCTACGAGACAAGATTTTTGGGGGTGATAATTGATCACCAGATTAGCTGGAAACCACATATTCAATACATCAAGAGTAAAATATCCAAAACAATTGGTATACTTTATAAAACTAAACACTTGTTAAATATAAAATGTTTGCATATAGTGTATTCCTCACTTGTGCTCCCATACCTACCTTACTGTTCAGAAATGTGGGGAAATGCATATAAAACGCACATAGATCCAATTATTAAGTTACAACAAAAGGCAATAAGACTAATCAATAAAGTGGGATACCGTGACTCTACCAAGGAGCTTTTCATAAAATCTAATATTTTAAAATTTACGGATATAGTCAAGCTAAAAATACTTGAAATCTTATTCAGAGCTGTAAAAAAGATCTTCCTACAGGTATTCAATCTTTATTTAAATTAAGAAACAATTGCTATAATTTAAGAGGACTGCTTCGATTTGAAACAAGAAAAGCAAGAACTAACATTAGACAAAGATGCGTGTGCGTGTCCGTTATTGGTGTAAAAATGTGGAATGACCTTAATGATAAACTGAAAGTAATTACAACACAACCGATATTTAAAAAGACCTTGACATTTGAAATAATTAATGCATATGTATAAATGTTATAATTGTAAAAAAGAGAAAAATAAATAAAAAAAGGGAAATGTTATTCATTTTGATTATTGAATACATGGAAATGAGAAAAAAGTAAACCTTATTAAAGCAAATATGTATTTTGATTTTGCAGATTTAGATTTTTACTTTGTGAGTATGTATGTGTATATGTATAATATTAGTTTAATCATATGTAAATTTGTCAGAACTGTGCAAACCAAATCCTTTTTTTGGTTGAAATTGTCAAAATATTATGTCATTTTATTTAACATCTGTTGTATAACCAAAAATAAAATTCATTCATTCATTCATTAATTTATTCATTCATTCATGGGACTATAGAACATCCTGTTCATTTTGCTGGAGGATAACACTGGTGATAGGTACACCAGATCCTGTGTAATGGTTAAGAAGAAAAAAAATCTACTGGGTGTATCAGATTCAAGTCAAAATGTCAAGCTCCGCAGATGAGCTTGGTGAGGTCTGACACCTCTGGGGTAGCCCTACAAGTCCATACATTCCTTTTAAGTTAGAGGATGGACACCTGTAGGGCAGAGCCTCAAAGGTCAGGATGAAAACAGGACCTGGCCTCATTAAAACATCACCCAACCTTCAGTACAGCTCAATTAAAAAGCTAACCTCATACTGTGGCATTGATCTGCCAAGGCAAGCCTGTGCCATGAGTGTGGGGAGAGGCTGGGTTACGGGGAGGGCAAACAGAACTCAGCAGGGAATCCACAAATCTGTAAAAAAATAAAAAATAAAAAATCATGGGACATTGAAGATCAGGTATGGCCTAAAGAGAGGTGGTAATAAATTCATGTGCTTTAATTAATTGGTAAAGACAGTAAAGTTTTTAGTGTCAGCTGTGTCCTGCTGTCCTTATTTTTGGGATGTTCCTCTCTGCATTAATGTCTATTGATTGGGACACAGATATTCATACATGCATGTGAGCTCAGTTGTTGTTGAAACAAAGAGAATACTTTAACAGGATTTGGTAGGGTGTGGTGTATAGCTGTTTTATTATTATGTGTGTATGTGTGAGTGAAGACACACAAAGGCAGGTTGTAATGACTGCTGCTTCACGAGGTTTGCCTGAGAAGATTACATGAGGATTGATTGCTCTGAGGTGTCGCTGTCACTCTTCAATAAAGTCCCAAGATTAACGGCTCAATCATCGACCCTGTTTGTCTGTCTGTCATTCAGCCTGCAAAAGTCTTTCATCGCCCCATTTGAAATCTGAGAGCTCGTAAGTAGCTTGGACTATTTAATAGATCCATTTATCCATCCATTCATCTTTATGTGCATTGGGCGGGCAAAGAGATTTAAAGATCGCAGATTAAATTATTGTTTTTTATGCGCCAGTTGAAATTTCTCTTTAAAGTTGGGGACACACCAGGCCAACAGTTGGCCATCAGTCAAAATTTGGCCGACGGTGAGTGGCTACCACCCTAGTTCTGGCGCTGTTGGCAACAGACTCTGCGCTGTTGGAAATTAGTCAGCACAGCATATTGAAGAGAAGAGTTGAGAAATGAAATCACTCTGATTAGTAGTTCAGCTTGACGCATGCCGTGACACACCAAGCAGACAGTCGTTTCACGGAGGTTGCGCCACTCAAACCAATTTATCCACCGTTTTACAGCTGCAACAGTAGTGGCCATAGATTGTATGGTAGTGACAGAGTAGGATAAAACAGAGCCTATGATGTAAACACTTATAACTAACTTGGTTGTGATTGACCAGTGAGTGCTGTCTGTGTAAACACAACTTGACAACGCCCTTAGTCCCACCCATGGCATTGATATGCTAATCGTCAACTGAAAACCCGCAGTTTAATGTCACGATACCAGACAAGTTAGCCAACTCTGTGGTGTGGGCGGATTCCACGGTCTGGACGGTGTATGCACAAAATCAGTCAGAAGGTAGTCATTCATGTAGTTCTTTTATAGCTTAATGCTAGCAATTTACTTCTGCTTCTTTATGTGTCAAACATTTAAAAAGTGGTTTTCATTTATTGTCTAACTGCACAAAACATGTAAGTATAATAAACTTGTGTTTGCCACACAGCTTATTTCCTGCAATAATCCAAAATCAAATAGAAAAATCCTATTGGCTTTTTGTTGAGGGAACCAAGATGGCGCTAGCTTCCGGGTTGGCTTACAAAAATACATCATATTTGCAGCACCCTATGACAATGCAGAGTTCACATGTGGAAGACTCGGGAATGACCCATTAGAGCAGGCGAGGGGCTTAAAGAGACTGGTGCTAAAAACGGAGCATTTCAGAAATGGAAGGACAGTATGAGAAAAAAAATTGTGATTTTTGAAAATTTAAGCATGCAAACATGTTCTAGTAGAAACCCAAAATACAAGTATGAACCTGAAGATGAGGGCAGTATCTTCCCTTTAAATGTCTGATCCCTGAGATTGGTCTTCTACTACCAATAGGTTGGTTAAATAGAATTGCTGAAATGATGAAGCAATAGAGAAAAAGCTATTTGATCACCAAAGTTTTTACAATTCATCCTGAGGGCAACATGAATGTCTACTATTTCATGGCAATCCATCGAAGAGATCCAACCAGGAACCTTTGTTTGTTGTTCCCCCGCTCTCCCTCATTTCATGTCATCTCTCTACTGTCAGAATACATTAATTAAAGCATTAAAGGGCAAACATGCATGCAACAAATGACACAACGACAGAATATACTCATTCTGCTGAACAATTTACCACCAGAAAAACATGACATTACTGATGCAGTCAACCTGAAGTGTCAGCTTTCATCATTATTTCTCTTTTTTATATCTTTCCATGGCAGAAAGAGAAGATGGTCAGTAAACATGGGCAGAAGATTGTGACGGTATATGTTGAAAATGAGGCAGGACTTGAGTGGTCACTCTGCTGTTGTTGACCGCTCTGAGCTCCCATCGCAGAAACCGTAACCGACATCTGTCCTTATTTAGAAGCTGTTAACCTTTTGTGCAAGCATTAAGCATTTCACGTCCATTTTGAGAAGAGCAGCCATTATTCACCTTATTTATTCATGAGAGTTCCTGCACTCAACCAGCCAAGAACAGTAATGCATCTGAGGAGGTGGGTCTATTTTGGTCGACACACAGTATGGCGGTACAGCGATTGTCAACCGATAATAATTTGGTCGTACAAGAGCATATTGGCCAATTCGACTAACCGACCAGAAGACGTCAACCCTACTACTCTCCTACGTGCTTGTTTGTCATTATGTATCACTGCTCCTTTGCCTCAGGCCAAGTGACCCCCAAGAGTTGATTTGAGTGGACTATTGACAGAAGGACCAATGGCGTGACCTTTGAGGAATTTTAATCATTCCTCTCTCCATGGGGAACTGGGAGAGTCACTCAGCCGCTCTCATGGCTTTTTGTTTTTTGACTGTTTTTCAGTCCTGTACTATTATTTTGTACAATGGAAATAATTACATTTTAGTATTTGGAATGAAAATTAAATTGAATTCTGTTCTGTGTTATGCTATGTCATGACTGGAATCTCCTCAAAAGTAATGATGTGTTGACATGTTCAAACTGCTTTTAATACATTTCAATAATAGCACATTTTATTTATATAGTGCTTTTAAAAGGTACTCAAAGACTCTTTACATATAGAGAAAAATACAATAAAAACAACACAGTAAAATATTTTAGTATTAGGTATCAAGGCAGAAAGCTGGGCTGAACAATAATTTACAGTACAGGAGGATATGTGCAGTCTTTTCTAATTGATGGCACCGCAACAAGTTTTTCATGGTGATGCTTTTGCAATGCTTATGCATCCTTCAGCATGAATCCCTTACTGTTTTTCTATGACCCCTGAGCCTTTTTCTGGTCCCTCTGCAGGCCAGAATATTTAGTTGTGTACTAGAAATATTAAGTTTGAGCATTGTAATAAGTGTTCATTACAGTCATCAGGCCAAAATGTGAACACAAGATAATCAGCTTAACCATTTCTGAGCACATGCTTCCAAAGGGATGAACATTTTTGATATTGAAAATCCCTTGGGCTTTTCTCCAGCGGCACACTCAGGAAATACTTTACATTGTTTTTCCAATACTTGCGATGCTCTAGGAATAGCGGAGTTGTCTAGCAGGGCTTTAGACTTTAAAAGGCTAGAGATTTTTTAAAGCGGGGTTGCATGACGGCATACTTCTGCATAGTCAATCAATCACCTACAGTAGATGGCAGTCGGCGAACTGGCATGGCAGTGATGTCCACTACAGAGTCGTGTCTGATTTTTGATGCAGTGCTGTTCCAGGGCCCGAAGAACACAGCCATCTTATATTTCTTCAGATTCTCTGAATCTTTTAATGATATTATGTACTGTAGATGATGAAATCCCAATATTATTTGCAATACATTGAGAAACATTACTCTTTAAATTGTTGCACTATTTTCCAGCACAGTCTTTCACAGAGTAATGCGGTTAAGCTGATTAGATGTTTTTTTTCATTTAATCCAGCTTGTTTTTCTTTTTCCATCAAATGCTGGAGATGTAGGAGCTTTAATATGTATTTAACTGTGAATAAGTAGCTATTTGATTTAATTTTCAATGTCTGTTGCAACTCTGGCTTCACACCTCCTTCTCTACCACCCACCTCCAGGTCCAATGAGAAAAGTCCCATGAGTCTGTGATAATGACGTCACCTCCTCATTATGCCAACTGTTGCCCAACAGAGGGACTTGTTTCTATGCCACCAAACAAAAGCCTTGTCACTGTCTCCTGGCAAAATGAAACTTTAAGGCCCCTCAGGAAAAAAGCTATTCATTAGTGTGTGACTCATTAATCTCCAAAGTGTGGTCACATTAACACAGGGCTCCATGTTGCTTCTCTCAATCCATCTATAAAAACTGGAGTTTTGAGCGTGATTTGATAATGTCTTTATTCCACTTAAGGGCACAGTGATTCACCAATCAAGTCAAAACACAGAGTCAGTCATAAGTGCTAAGCAAATGGATGAATCATGAAATTTATAATATTAAGAGATTACTCTCAGTAGGTTAAACGTCTTATATTGATCTCCAAGTGTTTTCTGCTTTTCTCGGAATCCAATAATTCTACTGTAATTTAATCTGTCCCGTTGGAATGAGTTTTTATAAGGTCTGCACTTCTTAAGCACTTTGACTTCAGATCTGACCTTTTACCCTACCAGAATGACCCTCTGTTGTTGAACAAAAGCTTTCTTGGAGAGCTTCCGTCATAGAGGTGAGTTGTTGTTAATATTGGTGGATAATACCAGCCTGAGCCGACAACTCTTGCTTCACTGAATCAGAAATATCTGGGTTAATTTCTGGCCAGATTCTTCTATAACGACTGACACAGAACAGAAGAAGTCAAGAGACAGCAAGTTAACAGCCATTTTAACAGGAAGTAGCACAAGGCTGTGCTTAAGTTGCCCTAGCAGTAGCCAATTTGCCCTCACTGGCTGAGCTGCCCCTTTGGAGGAAAAAATATATAATTGTTTTATTTTTGCTGTTGTGGTTGCATAAATATGAGTAGCCCATAATTGCTAAAGTGAGATGAAATTAAATCACCATGTCATATCATCCAAACCTTTGTTGCCTTGTGATTGGCTTGCCTCCACAGGACACAGATATGGGGTGACTGGGCTGTTAAAAAAAAAAAAACCCATGACACAAACCGATGCCCTATTTCTTCTATCATGTGACACTGTAGCATCCAAAACTGGTATTGTTGTCGTTCTCCAACTCTGGGTTGTCCAAGGTTCAGCTTGCCACATTTTATAATAATAATACATTGAATTTATAAAGCGCTTTTCTGGGACTCAATGTCACTTAAATTACATTAGCATCACTTTATTATGCTATCACATCAACCAATCTTAGCTAGCTTGCTAACATACAGGGAAATTCAGGGTTCTGGTGGTTTGCTGGTGGCTTTGGCAACAGCCCCTCAATGTGCCCATCCCTGCACTAATTAATTCGGTAAAAACCAAGCAGGCAGTTAATGAGGGATGTCATGAATATCCATTTGAGTTTGAATGAGGTTTTCTGCAACAGGACCCAGATGTCCTGGTTTCATGCCAGATATTTATACTCTCTTAGACATTTTAGCTTACACATGAAAGGCATGAGGAATTGAAATGGGTGTCAATTTAATACAGGTAACCAAGTGGCCATCACTCTCTGCTGTCAGCAGGGCACAATCTGCCGCAGCCTTCATCTCATCAGGTAATATTTTTAATTGGGCTGTAGCTTAAAGTATAATAAATTAAGTGCTTGAATTGGAATTAAAAAGTGCCATTACTCAAAAGGACCAGCATGCACATCTGCACAGACAGCTTTTCAGACAATTTATATTAATTATTTCATATGATTGGCAGCTGTTGAAAGTCTGCTTTTTGGTGTCTTGCCAATATGAGTTTCAGTCACCAAAGACAGAAATGCCCCCCGCCACCCATTACCTAATTATTTGGAAACTTTTAAATGCCATCCCAAAGGAGGGAAGAAGTCACTTATTACATCATAATGGGTTCAAATATCTCATCAATTTCCCTTCCTGCCTTGCTCTGCGCTAAAAATGCTTTATGTACTTGACTGTGTCAATTATCCGTTAACTGATTCATACAGGTTGTTTGAGAGGTGACAATGAATGCTGTGATGGTGACACCCTAAAAAAAAAATTAAATTCAAAAGAATATACCACGAAATTAATGGAAATGTCTATATGAGTTTCTTTTATGGGTTGCTGGAATAAAATGAAACCTTCTGACAATGACTTTGAGTATTAGGAAACAATATTTTGTCCAGTGTAGTTAACAATATCATAAAAAAGGACCTAAAAGGAAAATAATACCACAGAAAAAGTATTCAGCTGATTGTTTTTCACATAGTGTTTTGCAGACAGTGCCACCCTGCAGGATTAGATGAACACAGTGGGAATGTTCCTCAGCACACAAAGAAGCAGCAGAAGAGGAACAGATTGATGGATCTTGGCCCTCTTTCTGTCCTTGCTCTCATGCTGACTGGCTTTTGTTGCCTAATGCCAATGTGTTATGTTTACTAAGAGTAGGGGGCAAGATGACATTTTACTACTAATACTATGACATAAGTCTGATTTATAAATGTGAGGTAAAGATGTTCACAATAAAAGGCGGTGAAAAGGCCTTTATCATCAGGATCATAGATACTTCAGACAATCATTGCAACATCCCTGAGTGATTTAATTCACCATTAGCCTCATGTTTTACATCGGTAAACAAAATAAACCATTCACCAAGTAAGAACAAATCATTATTAGATTATTGTCACCGAACTAGCAGCTGGAAGTGTACAATTGTCACATAATGGTCCTCTAATTTGATGTGATGTCTTTGGAATCGATTTCTGTAATTTTCTTACTAACTGTCTCTCTGAAACCATGGTCACTCTAACACTAATACATTTTCACACCTTTTTAACACCTTTTTAACACTGCAGGCCAGGAACTACAGTAATAAAGTAGCCTTGAAGGCCTGCAGTCTCTTTTATATTTGCTGTCCTTTTAACAACAGAAACATGTCAATTAGCCCTCCTCTAGTGTCTGGTATTGGCACTTGAAAGCAATATAAATCCATCGCCATTTACCATGACAGCCAGTAGCCTTGGCTCTGTTAAAATGATGCAGTTTCCAATTTATATGAAACGAGATGATTGCAGCAAAGGTGCAGGTTTGTTTTTTAAGGTCTGAGCTTTCCTTCTGATAGCTGGTGGTTTTGAGTCTTTGGAAACATGCTGTGCATGTGCTGTATTGATCCATCCAGTAAAGAACAAATTGATCAATACCAGTAAATACCAGTAACACATTGCATTGCAACACAACACTAGCAAATCACACAGACTGCATATGTGATTGTGTTTCATGCAGTTTACATCCCAACACAATATTTGAATATTGGATATTTAAAATACTTCTACAGTAAATTACACCAGCTGTTTAGTGTTTTGAATATCCGGAAGTAGGCACAGAGATGAGGAAATGAGAAAGAGTGTCTTTCTTTTACAAGTACTGACACTTATTTCAGTGGAAAGTTACCACAAGGAAATGCCATGGGGACCTTAGGCTCATTGTGACTCATATGCCGTATCTCTTCCACTAAAGGTTTGTATTTGCTCCGGGGTGGGTGCTCTGTACTAGCTTGTTATAAGAAACATCTGCACATTGCACCCTCTCTAAGAGAAATATCAAGTGAGGTTTTATCAGCTTTGAAACAAGAAACCAATCTTGGCTCTTAAATAAAAAAGGAAAAGTGATCATTACTGGTCTTTGTGTTTTGGTCAATAATGAATCCTGAAAAGCAGGCGGGCATTTACCATCTCATATATATGGAAATGAACAGTCTCTGTAGGATCAGCCATGCCTCTCTAGCCCTTACTTCCTCCACCTTGACTCAATTACCAGTAGTCCCACAGATTGGAATGAATTCTTAATTGGAAATTGATTAAAAAACAACTTTTTGTGGCTTCACTGGGGGGGCGGGGGGTCCATGGGGTACAATGGAGTAATTATAAAAGTTAGAGCTGGAATATGTCTAACTGAGACTCACTATGTTACCTCTTTTCATGAAATATTTCATATTTCATATTTCATTAACAAGGAACAGAGTACATGTAAACACTGGCCTTCACTTCCTAATCAGACAGACACACACCTCCTCATCTTTCACCTGCTCGAGGCCCTACTGGAAGGTCCCATGAGTCTGCAGTGGTGATGTCCCTTTCTCATTATGCCAACTGTTGCACAACAGAGGGACTTGTTTCTATACCACCAAACAAAAGCCTTGTCTCTCATACACATTCACCTTTAAAGTGTGTTTAGGTCAGCCCAGGGCTCCATTCTGTTTGTCCATTTTTTTAATTAACAGGGCCGTAATTTCTTTACTCAACTTCCAATTGAAACGGATGAATCATGAAATGAATAATCTTAAGAGATGGGTTAGCTATCAGAGGGTTAAACATCTTATCTTGAGTTCTAACTGTTTGCTGCTTTTCTCTGAATCAAATCATAATGTAATTTAAAGTAGATGGATGATCTACTTTTCCCTTATTTGAACTGTGGTGGGTATGTTTATGTGTACGTGTATGTTTACTGTAAAAAGTGAGATGTGTGCAAGGTAGTGCACGTGGCTGTGAATAATACAGGTATATTTGGACAAACAGAATCAGAAAAATAATGTGTTTTTGAACATTAAATCAGGTAAACAGGCTCTAATAGAAACCCAAAATTCAGGTACAGATTTATAAATGAGGACCATGTGTCCCCTGCAATCCCTGCATGTTCCTAAAACCCAATTTCCCAGAACAATTACAGAGGGCATGGTCTCTAAGTCCTCACTGATGGCTACAGCCAGTAGGTGATTTGTAGGGGGGTGAGGGGGAATGACATCCATTTTGTAAGGAAGATAACTAAAAAAAACTCTATATAGCTAACTTTACTTCTTTTTCACTGCAGTATCAGGGATGTCATTTTTTTCTGAGATCACAGTAGAAACATTTGAAAAGCTCTGCCATTATGTTGCTGGTGAAAACAGCTCAGAGAGGTGGGTCAAGATCAAATGTCTTCACATCAAATATGAAGGGTGGATGAACTTTCACAACTTCCTACAACATACATGAGTGTAGAGGTACATTGTGTGGGAGGTTCTTTCAATAAGGAGACTGTCACAAAGCATATTTTTTGAAGTGGATGATGTATTGATTACATAACCAATGGACTGTTTGTTTTCTTTACCTTTTATCATTGGATGTGATGTGTTTGGATATTAGGTCATGTGATATTAGTTGATATTCAACACAGTCCCCAGAAAAAAAAGCTGGCATTGTGTCATGAACGGTACAGGTATAACACAAAAAGGTGGACCCAATGCAGACACAGACAAAAATTAAAGTTACAAAACAAACGTTTAATATAATGAACGGACAAACGCAAAAACACTACAGAGAATACAAATACAAAGACTAACTAAATGAACACGGAAATAACAGGAACAGGAAGACGACGGAAGATCAGGGAGACGGACGGGAAACGGGAACACGGGGAGAATACAGGGTCGACGACGGTCCGGCGCTGCATGCCTGTCAGCTTCAGGTATTTAAGGTTGTGGGGTAATCAGCAGAACAGGCTGCAGCTTGGGGGGAACGCCTACCGGACCTACACAGAGACAAGGGAGAGAAACATGCGGGGAAACACAGACAGGGGGAGACAAACTCACACATAACGGAAGAGAGGAGGGTACTGACAGAACCAGATCTTGACACATTGTACATTCCTGCAAACCACAGATACGTTAAATCTTCAGTTCTGAACCGCTGTAACCTGTTCTCACACCCTGGCGACCAGGCTGTGAGATTATGTGTGCTCATCAATGCAATTTTGAGGTACTCTTACCTCACATGATTATTTCCATCATATTCTGCTCCATAATTCCACTCTAGTGCATTTCAGAGAATAATACTGCACTTCTTTATGACATTTAGAGTTCTTACTTAGATTCAGTAGATTAATAGTTTGCGAGCAAAACATATTATTTGCTTATAAAAATGATAAGTTGCTACCAAAACTAACCAACGCTATATAATGCAGTTTGACTTTAGCACCACTGAGACTACATTAAAATTCTGCATACAGGTTAAGATATTAATAATTAAAAGCTCGGATGTGTGATCCAAATGTAAACCAAAGGTCAGCCCTGCCCACTATAAAAAATTCAAAACACAGGCCTGGAACCTGCTATCACTCTTAAAATGATTGGCCTGTCATTTAATACAACAGTGAACATAGTTGTTCATGCCCTGTGATGCTGTTGCTACTGTTGCACTGGGCACAGGAGGCTATTGGGATAACTGTGGTCTGATGAGTAAAGTGTTTTGTTGTACATTGTTGATCATATTAAAGGGACATTGTGTAGCAATTCAAGTAATGTATTACCTCAAATCAACATCGTCATTCATAAATAAGTCCTCATTTGTGTACAATTACCTCTGCCAACAATCTGAATCATCCTCCTGATTGAATAATGTATTATCTGTGTTTACATAGGACAGGTAAACTCTATGGAGGCTTCCATGTCCTTCCAGTCTATGAAAAACTATCAACAGCAGAGAGGGACATAAAGCACTATGTGGTACCGGTAAGGCTAAAAGCGTTTTCGCTCAGAACCATCGTGACTGTGGAAGACTGGAGAAGGAGCTCAGCGAAACACGCTAGTCACTGACCCAGCACATTTGAAAGACTGCCATGCACTTTTGTTCATAGTCCAAGATCATCCTTATGCCACACTACAGGAGAAGGAATTCTCTTCGCCAAAAAAGGGAAAAAGAGAATTAACAAGACAACGTGACCGGGGAATTCAGAAAACGAGGGTAAGCTTAGGGGTAGCTTTCTTCTTGACCGGTGAGTCAATGTCACTGTACTGTACAGTACTGTACTGTACTTTACTGTACTGTACTGTACTGTACTGTACCTCATCACCCGAAAGAAAGCAGTCTTCCAAATGGTGTACATAAAGTGCTCGAAATATCTGTGAGAGAGCCCTTATGCACTTGAGGATTTAAGAGGACAGCCCTTAGCCCGCACACACACACAACGGGATTGGGCACATGAATGTCTGTATAACATGTCACAGAAATATTCATATTTAAGACAATACCAAAGAGGAATGAGATCAGCATTTCTGTCCGATCGAAAAAAACAACAACATGTAGCCTTAACACCTTTGTCAGTGTAGTTGGTTAACAGTCCTTTGTAAGCTTCTGAGGATGTGCACAGTACAGGTGATGTAGCATCACATCTATTAGTGAATTTAATTTATGAACACCTCCTCATCACGTTAAATGTTTGGCTAGTTTATCTTTCTGTAGTACTTTCTTTTTTTGCATGATATATACTGTTATTCCTCTCATTCAGCCTGTCAGCCTTAGTATATGTGACGTGTTCAAGTGTAGCTTATATGTTCTGTGCAATGTGTTTGACACTCTTAATTGGCAGTAGCTCTTTGAGTTTAACTTAGTGTGTCAGGGCCCGAAGGGTTATCTGACTATCTGTCATTTACAATCACCCAAGAACTTGGCCTTAATCAATAGTCATTTTACGACCGTACTTGGCCTTGGTATGTGTGTGTGTGTGTGTGTGTGTGTGTGTGTGTGGGTGTGTGTGTGTGTGTGTGTGTGTTTCCACAAAATCCTTCTTAATTGAAATCTTTTTATTACATCTGTTCTTAAAACTTAATCAACCTCTGCAAATCATCTCTGGGACGTAGCTGACTAAGCACAGGGCCTGTATTTTTACGATACAGAGGTCAATCATGGCACATTGTTCAAACTTGCTCTTCTTCCTCAATCAGTAGCGAGTTGTAATAATCATGGTGGCCTTTAACATATTCTAAGATTGTTCTTGATTGCCACACAACTTTTTGCCAAGGAAAATAGCATGGAACAACTTTTAAATTAAGGGACATTTAGAGTAATTGCACAGAGACTACATCAGCAGCTTTGAGTAATAGCCATCATCTCCTTAACAAAATACTAGATATTCCTGTTTGTCTGGTATGTTGTTTTCCTCAATGAAAACCCACAAATTATCTCTGGCCATAAATTAGCTCGCAGTGTAATTACCATGTTCCATCCAAAACAAAGCTCTTTGTGGGAGCTTATTTGTGCTGAACTCAATATCAAGCTTGCTTTCTGCATTTTTGTCTGTTTCCCATCGCTTAAGGTGTTACAAACAGTACACAAACACAGTGCACACACACACACACACACACACACACACACACACACACACACACACACAAACACACACACAGATGCAAACACTACCTCTTTGTATCTCTTCAACACAAAACATGAAACAGTAATGATATAAGCGCCTTTGAGGGCAGCTTTGCCAAGAGCTAAGTGGACAGCTGGGAACATCCTATGCAAGAGGCCCCCTGAGTTTCAGTCCTTATGTATCGAGGAACAAGTAACATAATGAATGGATTTGTGTGTTTCTGTAGTTGTCTGAGCCCCTTGATAAACACATGCTTGGTTAGTTCAGCCGTTTCCCATGCCTTGCCACCTGCAGAGAAACCCATAGCATATATTTGAACAGATATACTGTATAACTAAACCTAACATATAATTGAGTAACACATAATAATGGAATGGTTTTCATGATGTATTGCATGACACTTATCATTTCACATGTGTTCCTTCCTTCTACCTGCTCAGCATTTATGTATCCATCAGTACAGGAGTGCTGGAAAATGTGAAGTAATTGAATGTGCTATGTTTGAGCAGAAAGATTAAAGTCACCCCGAAACACGTATTGCAGTTGCTGTGCCATTTTTACATGTATGGATCCCCTTGTTGTTTCCTAGTGGTAACAAGTGGTAGGGGGTCGTTTTTAATATTCTTTATGCTATATGTACATACTATCAAAAGCCTTCTAGCCCCAAATAATGTAATACATTCCTGAAAATGTAATACAATTTGCACTTAACCTGATATAAAATGTAATGAAACACAATATTGTAATAACTTGGCCAATAATGTGATTTAAAAAATAATGATTACATCATCAGCTTTAGAAAAATACAATATAAGTCAGGACATTTTATTACATTATTGGGTTTATTACATTTTCAATCAGGTTAAGTGCAAATGTTATTATATTTTTAGAAAATTCTTACAATATTGGGTGCTACAAGCCTCTAATTATAAGCACTGGTGGGTCATGTCTTTTTTTTTACTTTTTGAAAAGGTTTGGAAGGCTGAAAAACATAACCAGAGACTCTACACTCTAAAGGACCTTGAAGCCAGCAAGCTTCTCCGGTAATGCTTGTGACATCAGAGTGTACAAAATTTTCAGCACTCTGGACATTATTAGTGACATAAACCATAAAGTGTAGTCTTTTTATCTCCTTATCTTAGATCGGAGAATAGGACAGGCTAACCATGTGTGCTGTGCTCTGACTCCATAACATCAAGTATCGCCAGGGGGCAGAAGCTGGTGATGTAATTGCTTATGCAATATCCCTGGTCCTGACCATTCAAATGAGGTAATTGGTTTATGATTTTTTTTTGTGTGTGTGTTTGTGTGTAAACAGTATTTAGAATATTTGTTCTTTCATTCTACTTGTTTTTTTCATTGTAATATGTGAGATTCTAATACTTTCCCCTATCAAGTCTGGGCTCATTGCAGGTGATAATGGTACAGTCGTTTTTATTTATTTATTATTAAATTTTCATCTATATTGCAGGCACAGGCTCTGGTTAGTCTTGGTGTTGGTAGATTCAGGGACACTCTGACGTCTGAGATTTTTCGTGGTTTGCAATCAAAAATGTAAGAAACGTTATTCTTTCACAACATCCATGTTTGTTTAGGTTTCCCAGGTTTCATTCCCTGACAACCTCAATCTCGGCTGCCAAAAACTAATTTTGAAACGTTGCAGTGCCGATCAGTAATTCAACTTTGACAAAAATTATAGTAAGAAATTGTGGTGAAAACAACCTTCATATCAACATAGTTTCAAGTCATCTACCGTAGATTCACAAGAGAAACCAATAGTTGCCTGGAAGGTAGGAAAGCAAACTAAACACTAACTGTAATGTAGGCTTTGGAAAATGGTTTGTGGTCATGTAAAGGATATTTTCTTGGTTGTTAATGGACTAAAACGTGCAAAACCATGTTTTAGTCCATTGATGTATTGTGAAGAACTATTCAAAATGCATGAATGCCTGAAACCAACCATATTAGCAGGGCATTTTCAGAACCACAGTGGGCTCAGTCTTCTGATCATTCATCAGGATTATCCTTGTCACAAAAAATGAAAACTGAAAACTGAACCATTACTTTAACCACTCAAAATGAATACTCAGTATTTACTCACACTAAATACACACTGAAGAGATCTGTTAGATCATGAAGTAAAGGTCTCCTCACTAAACTCTAAATCAGCTTATGGGGCCTTCATTAGTCATTATTCTTCTTGAATTACCATGTGAACTAAGGTCGGTTAGGTTTGGTTTAAAGTGTGTGGTTAACGGTTAAAACTTTTATTTTAGAATCAGTTTTATTTCACTTTTCAACTTTAATACGTACCTTCAGTGTTTTATGTTATCCTATATCTTTTATATTTTTGTGATGTATGATCTTTGCCTTTTTTATTTGTATGGCTTTTTAGTGAGTCTATGCATGCTGTATGAAATATGCTATATACTTTAAATAAACTTGACTTGACACAGGTCAGACCTCTCAGCTCCTTGCTCTAGTTTCTCAATATTTTCTTTTGATTTTGTTTTACCACAACAAATATTCCCATCAACTTTTCCAAACAATCTTTTTGTAGCGTTAGTTGAGTCCAATATAAATAATATTATAACAATATGAAATTGTTATTGGAATAAAATGATGCTAAAATGAGATGTTTTTCCACATGCAATTGTAGCCTTCTGGGTTGTTCTAAAGAAGGGGTCTTTAGACTGGACATTGGCACAGTCTATACAAGCTCTTCTCTCACAGTGGTGTGAAGAGTGCGTTAGTGGTTTAAATATCCACTATAGGATGTACCAGTCTCTCTCAGACATCTGTTTACCACACTTTGTTTGACTGCCCTAAAGGTAACAATGGATAGGAGAGTGAATGATTAAGGTTTTTTTTTCTGTTTCACTTTGGGTAAAATATTCCTTTATTGACGTTTCCCAGGTTATTTTCCTTAATCATTCTGCATCTTTGATTTAGAGCTTCCATCCAATCACTGGTGAGGGAGGAAGGGAAAAGAGGGGGGGCGATGGGAGGCGGGGCGGGCTGGTCATGGTTTTTCAGCACCGCGGATAGCTCCAGTCTCCTGTCTCTGGACTGCAGGGGAGCGATGCTGAAACACATTGAGGAAAGAAACGACTCACGTCCATCCACAGATAAACCTCCAGTTCACACCGCCACCTTCTTTTTGCTTCCTCTGTTTCTCTTCGATGGTTGAGTTGTCTCGTTTTTCGGCATGACTGTGGAGTCCAACCGCCTTTAACTGCATTGCCTCTGCGTCTTCAGTCTGTTTCCCCCCTCCTTCTCTTCCTGTTACTGGCAACCACAGCGCTGTGAAAGTGCTTTATTTTGGAGGGTGCTGGGAGAGTGGATCGGCCTGCTCCAAGTTCTTTTGATCTGTCCAGTTCTGTCTGCTGGCTGCTCGGCTCCCTGATTATGTTGAGGTGCGGGATTTCTCTCCAGAGCCCGGAGGGGACGTTACTTTAGGATGCAGAGAGAAGATGAAGTTGAGTAGTTCCAGTTCCGTGTCCGCACGCTCAGATATGAGATAGGCATCTGCAACATTTGACTGTAACCCTCAGATCAGACTGGCTCAGACCCATTCATTTTTATTGTGTGTGGACAACAGCTAGCGAGCAGGATGAGGTGCCTGAGGTGCTATGACTTTTTAAATTGCACGTAGAAGAGAGAAACAGAGTGGGTCTTTTTTTTTTTTTTTTTTTGCCTGCTACTGCTGCAGGAAGCGGCGTTATATTTCTCCTGCTGCCCAAACGAGTTGGGATCTTGCATCTTGAGAGGAGATCGGGAACTCTGGGCAAACAAAGAAAGCAGAGCTGCTTTTTTTCTCTCTGCCTCTCATAGAGCCCACAAAAGCCCGATCGAAAATGAAGAAGTTTCGGAAGGTGTTGGACGGCTTGACCACCTCCTCTCCCGGAGGAACTATGGGATCCCCATCGTGCGGCAGCGCGGCCGGGACTCCCACTTCGGCGCCAACTCCCAAGGAAATCGACGTCCAGGAGACGCTGGTGTCGGAAAACTTTCAGCTGTGTAAGGTGGGTAGATAAAGAGTTTGTTTCCGACCAAGAGCTGAGGTCCACAGGCATCATACATCTTGGATTCAGGCTTATAAACAAAATGATACATGCGCTGGTGTAAGCATTAATGAGGTGGAGGCGGACCGTAAAAGTTAGATTTTAGATTCTCTTGCCTGTGGTGAAAGTTCAGCACCACGGGCAGCTCCTCGTTTCCAATCCTCAGAAACCTAAGCTCCGTTCTTCTCCGTCTTATCAGGCGTTTTTGTTTCAAGGCCTTAACGCCAAAGAATCACCAATTGCTCATCTACTCAGTAGATTAGCCCCCGCGGACACGTGTGCACGGCGGGTGAAGCTGGCATGTGTGTGCCTGTTTGGGGTACACTCCAGCTCCCAACAGTGTATGTGCTGTGTAGCCTATAGCAACAGTGTATGCGCTCCACCATCAGCGTGCTGTATAAGCTGCAGTAGCCTACACACATGTGATATAAACAATCCAAAGGAAGTCAATGAATTGCATCCTCCCTCCCCGTTGCATCAGCAAGCAGGCACGAATGGTGTAGGAGTGATGACATAACTGGTGTCCCTCCCTTGCATTATAAAAAAAAAAAAAAAAAAAAGTGTACAGCCAGGCAGCGGAGGGACCCTGCAGTACTGTCCTGGCTGCCTTTCGCCGAGGAGGAGGGAGAATGAGGGAGGGATGTGGATGGTTGAAGGGTGGAGGGGGTGGAGGGGTGGTTGGGGTATTTATAGAATTCTCTGCTGCCCATTGCAGCCCTTTTTCTAGATGCATTTTGGAGCTGACTGCAGCGAATATTCCTCACCCAAGAAATGGGGTGAATTTTTGGATACAACTATGAATAATTCATTGGGAAGCCAAGAGAAACCGGGTTGTTTACGTAGCTGTTATCCTATTATCGGGCAGACTGACACCAGTGTGTGTGTGTGTGTGTGTGTGGGGGGGGGGGGGTCATTTCTGTATAGAGGAGCTGGGGAAGGAGGAGGAGGAGGGAGGTTGATTCACAAGCTGAAAAGGATGCTGCAGAGCACCCTAGGCAGGCAGACTGGGAGGAGAAAGTGCTGGAAAAGAACAGCATGATTTCCATGTCCCATACAGGAAGCTGCTCCTCCTTCAGTGAGTGGCTGAATGCATGGTTGTTTTTAAAAGGTACCGACTCAACTGAGCGTCTCATGAAAAAGCCACGGGTGTACAAAAATGCCATCATTCCCACCACTGTCACATGAATTTGCAGGAGGTTTATTTGTCTGTGCAGGTGCAGGGTGTGTGTGTGCGTGTGTGTGTGTGTGTGTGTGTGTGTGTGTGTGTGTGTGTTTGTGTGAAAGGGAATGTGAGACAGGCACAGAGGGAGAGGGAGGGAAGAGCCAGCAGCATCACCTGTTGTCAATTGCTTTTCCTGGTGCAGACAATGTTCAAGGTTGGATGGAGAGGTGATTGATCCTTTATACTGTCACATTTTAGCTACTTTGGCAATCACATTGTCCATTATAATTTTCCAAATCTACATGTATCTTTTGGTCATTCATGTCCATGGCAACATGGTGCTTGACAATAATTTAAAAACACACTAAAAAACAATCAAACTATGAAACACTGGCTGAAAGTAAAAGTTTGGGTGTCAGTATTTTAATGGATGTGCACAAAGAAGTCCTTGTTATTGTCTCACTCATCATCAAAGGGCTTTTTCATATCATGCCGAGCAAAATGTTGGATGTAGACATGCACACACAGAGGCCTTAAGAACCATTTAATGTCTCCCGTGACCTTTTTCCTCATTCATTAGGAAATGAAATATGAACATAGCACAGCAGAAACTGGGTTGTTACCAGCCAGGTTTAAAGGTCTCCTATTATGCTCATTTTCAGGCTCGTACATGTATTGTGGGTTTCTATAAGAACATGTCCTACACATACGCACTTTAATGTTCAAAAAACACATTATTGTTCTACATATGTCTGTCTGAATTTCTCTGTATTCACCCTCTGTTTGAAACGCTCCGTTTAGCAACCCCTTGTCATCCCAACTCGGTATGCTTTGTCAGTACTCCTTGGCATCACTTGTCAATGCACTGGGTAGTCCTGCGTGTCAAACTCAAGGGTGCTTTGCGTTGGTATCAAACGCAAGGGGCCATGACAAAATAGCAGTATTTAGCAGTCAGCTCTGATTGGTAAGCGTTTCCAGGTCTCCGCATCTCACTCTTGGGCACTTTCTGCATATATATATCTATATATATATATATATGCAGAAAGTGATGCAGAAGTATAATGACATCACCATTATGATATTGTTTATAGTGTTTTTAACCAGCTGTTCGTGTTCATTTCTCTGTGGACTGAACCTTTTCATATTTTCACAGTATTTATATAGCACCTTAAGTTGCTTTATAATAAAATTTAAAAAACATAAAATTTCACTTTTAACAATATGGGACCTTTAAAGCCAATCAGCATTTCCCTCCCTGAATCAGTTAAACACACGCCAATGACTAGTACATGCATTTTTTCCTATTTCATTTTCCTATCCCATAACAGAGAGAAATATGGCCTCACCTTTCCATTTCCATTCATTGCCCCCACCATTTTTAAGATCAGATCTTCACTTTCTAACAGGGGTATAAATCTGTGAGCTGGTGCAGTGTGTGTGGGAGGGTTTGGCATCGTGGCTAACTTCTCAAAGTTAGTCATGGCTCCTGTCCTCACTGTTCCATGTGGGAAGTTGAAACATCTCTTGTTTGGATTCTACGGCATTTTTATGTGTTTATGATGAACTGTGCTGGGGCAGAGGTGCTGAAACAAGGTTTTGGTGAAATCTCACTTAGACTGAAAGAGTAAAGGAGGGAAATGGAGGAAAAGCACAATGATCTTATTTTGTGTTAGAGAGAGAACATTGAACAAACAGACAAAGAATGGGACAGGGACACAATTGAACTTAATGAATCAATTTGGCAATTACAGGAATTATGTAGATGTATATTTATTTTTGTGGAAACAAAAAAAAGTTATCAGTGTATATTGGTACAACTCTCTGCCTTAGTTGGTGCACCTCATGTCAGCGTTGTGTTGGTGTTATGATGTAATAGATCCAAAGAGGAGGGCAGAAAGAAGGCAGGAGGCTAAATGATGGTTGAGGCCAGACAGGTTTTATGTCTTTACTGGCTTGTATTCCCTGAAAAACATGCTGGCAGCTTCCAGGCTTATTCAATAGAGACAGCATTTTGAGGTTTCATTAGTTGTTTTCTCATATGAACCACAGACATTTGCGTTATCACATACGGCTCCCCCGCTGATGTCTAGATAATATCAGGTTTGCAGTGCATGCCTTTTTGTTTCAGATTCAGCCATTGTTCATATACGTACTGTAGATTAGACCCACGGACAAGTGCATGGCTTTGAAAGCTAACATATGCCTATTCATTTTTTTTATTTAACATTCACAAATGGAATCTAAACTGAAATCTAGAATGGGAACAGCACTTTCGCTCTGGCTAAAAGTACAGTGCAGCTACCCACACACAAGGAGCCCAAAATTTGGAAATGCCCTCATTCAATATTAATTTAGAAAAGCTGCAGAGCTGATATAAGCTTGTGAACTATGTTGAGGGTGTGTGGCTGTGATGTCTGTACAGAAAGCTTGCACACCCAAAAGGCCACAATGAGCCCTCACAGTGTCTGGAGTTTACAGAAACAGAAAACCCACGGTCAGCAGGTATGTACTGTAGGTGAAAATACTGCAACACCTCCGAGTAACAGGTCAGAAAAGAAGTACGCAGGTTGTCTCTGACGTCATGACTTTGACTTATAATTCAGCAAAGACAATATTGGGTTGTTTTATTGGTTGAACTGGGTGTCCTAAAACTCGCAAACATCGCACAATGTGGATCTCTGTCCCGACACGGTGATGACAGGATCGGGATTTGCCGTAAACTCCTTGAATCATGGATCCATTCTGTTTTGTGTGAATGCTACAAGCTGCTGCTGCTGGTTGTGTGCTAATAATTTATGTGTGCTTCATTTCAAAGGAGCCTCTTTTGACTATGCTACTAGTCAAGTATTGTTGTTGACATTGTTGCTGACCGGGTGTATCCCTTCAATGCCCTGTTTCAAATGAATATTTCCAGCACTCATCATCTCAGCATGGTTACAGTTACTTAACTCACTCTTTTCAGATGTCTAACTAGCAGTTTGGAAAAGAGGTAGAAGCTTACTGTTTAGCATTTCCCTAAAAACGCCCAGCACTCAGCAAACAGTTGAATTTATGCCTCAGATCATTTAAAGGTGTTTTTGAAGGTAACATTGAGAGGAGACAAAACTTCAATATGCAAAATGAGGCTGATCATTTATATTCTCTCTTTGGTTTCACTGATAGCTTCATGTAAAGTCAATATCATTTCAGGTATTTCTGTTTGTCAAAAACAAATTAAAATAGCTCAAATAATGTCCCCTAAAACAGCCCAATACAACAATATAACATAGAGCTTTAATGATGACAGCCGAATCATAACCTCATCGCTACGGCACAGTGTCAATATAACAACAATATCTATATATATAAAACAATATTTAAATTCTTAGCTTGCAAAAGTAGTATGCTAATAGGCTATTCCACTGCATTATAAAAATGTTGTATACAGCCTATATATCTGAAAATAGAAGCTCTTCACAGTTTGAAAACCACTAATAGACAAATGTTTGACCCCAATCGTTGCCAGCTTCTGTCATAGTGACTGTCGTTTGCATTCTTGGCTGTCTTTATCTTCATTCAAATTGCATGTGCCTCTTCTTTTATACCACACCCCTCTCTAAAGTGGACTACCCTCTATAGAATTTAAATCAATAAAGAGTGGTGGTTTCCATATTCATTAAGTCTGAGTCATAGTTTCGACAACATGGTTTTAACCCCATTAATTGGAATTTCTGAATAAACTCTAAGTCACAGATGAATGTAAGTGGATAAGAAAAAATATGATTTGTAAATTTAACCGACACAAACTTGAGCACATATTGGCTTTGTGACTTACTGTAAGTTGATGCAGAAGTTTTTTTTAAATACAAATTCAAAGGCAACATAATGCATGCGTATTACAATATTTTGGGAGAGAAGCTCTTCAGCGTGGAAACGCCCAAACATCCATGGAAAAGGCTGCCCTTAGAAGAAGAACAACATCACACTACGTTCACATTTCCTTCTTCAAAAGAACAATCATGGTTTGCGTGACCACCTCACTTCACAAGAAAACATAAACGTAACTTGTGTTTGTAGAAATTAAGTTGTTCTTCTATTGATCTCAGGTGTCTGCAGCTAAAAAATCATGTCTGGACTTAATTCAATTTTAAGTGTTTTTTAAGTGTTTTTAATCTTTTTGGACCTGGAGCTTGTTAAAAGTCAAGTGCTGAGGCATCTTGAACCCATTCCCATTTGTAATTTCCTTTAATGAATGATTCATCTCAAAAGGGGAACCTATAACAGCAGCACATCACTTTTAAAATTAGATTTCATTGTTAGATTTCTATGTCCATTAGGATAATCAGAATGATTCCGAATGACCAATTTTATAGAATAAGTTTAGCTGCTTTGTGCTACATTTTGCAGCCTGCCCTTGAGGATCATAAATTAACATTTCATTGGGACTAAGCCCTGTAAGAGTCATCAGTTTTGATTCTATAAAGTTAACATTGAGCATAATAATCCATAACTATTTTAGGATTTAGGATTTTGTGCTACGTATGTCTCAGAAATCAATGTCAGTCAGTTGGTCATCCTACATTTTTGTCCAGATTGAAATATCTCAACAACCTTTAAATTAATTGTCATACAAATATTGGTAGAGATATTCATGTTACCCAGAGGATGACACCCTCCTGACTTATCCACGGGTCTCTGCTTTTATTTTTATCCTGGGCAATATCTCTCCATCTACTTGATGTATTGACACCCAGATATTGATGTCAATACTTACAGAAATGCCTGTCCATCAGCCTCAGTTGTACCCTGTGTAGCCTTGACTCAGTCTCAGCACGTTAGCATTGTTATTGAGAACATGTAGCATGCAGATCTTGGCATTTAGCTAAAAGCACTGCTGTGCCTAAGAACTACCTCACATAGTAGATAGTGTAGCTGTACACTCCTATTCTTGCAGTAGTATAGTGTGGTGAGATATTTCTAAAAAATGTGCTCATTACACTCCAGTCTGATTTTTGTCTTAAAGGTGTAGTTAAAGTACTGAAGAAAAAAGTTGGCTGGGGCCGTTCTCCAACTTGTTTGTCACTGCCCTCGGTGTCTGATATTGACGCAAAAGGCGCTCACATGCACTAAAATGTACTGTTGCCTGACCGGCTATCAAAACAAAATACAGAGACACTGGAAATCGAGGTAGAGGAAGAGTGACTTCATCCTCTGTACAGGATGCCCTTACTCCACTAAAAACAGCTGTTTGCTATTAATGTTCTGAATGTTGAGTAGAGCTTGTTAGATAGTTTGTTTTGTTATAATCACCTCTATTTTGCACACAAATTAATGTATCTCGCTGAAGAAGGTGCTAGTAGGTTGATTCCTGGAAACTTGTTAACACTACGGCCGCCATTCTACCACTCTCTACAGGCACTGCAACCTGCCAGACCGGCATTTCATTGAAGGAGATCAATAATGCATTTGTTTGATGAAGTTTCTTGATATTTTGGGGGATTAACTAAATATCACATAGCATATATCTTATCTTTCCGATATTCTGTGCCAATTTACAATGTATATGTTTTTTTTAGTGCTGCTGCTTCTGCTGGATGTCTCCCGTCGAAATAATCTGGTTTGCTTTACAAAACTTAAATACAACTACAATAACACATTACTTGTAGCTGCAGACTTCATGATCTCCTGCGACTTTTTTTATGATCTTTGTCAAATAATTCATAATAGTAAATCTATGATAATTGATCCTTTTTTTCTGTGTTCCAAACAGTTAGGCTGTTGTTGTTGTTGTTGTTGTTGTTGTTGTTGTTGTTGTTGTTGTTGTTGTTGTTGTTAACCATCCATTAGCAATCCATGATGCCTTGTGTTGAGTCTGTCAACCAATCAGATGTTGTGTTTCTGACTTTCAGCTATCTCAAATGAAATGGGGACAACATAACTTAGACAGTAATAATGTATAATATTGCAACAGTGATCAATAAGACCAGATACATAAATGCTCAGAAATACTGTGGGCTTCATTTTAGAACCTTCTAAACATCAAAAACACATGTTTCGGAAAAATCATTGGCTGAAAGACTTACAGTTTTTATCTAAACAGTTAATTTAAATAGTAATTTGCATTTTCAGACTGCTTTGTCGGTGCTAGTGTTAATTGCTGTACCGTTAATTAACATTTGCTCCTCAGTTTCAGACAATGATTATGAGTAAATGATGAAATCATCAGTTGTTGTTATGAACCATTAGCAAAATATTTTTAGTGTTTTTAGTAGATATATATTTCTCACATATTTGAGAAAACCTTGATGACTGCATGATACATGGGTTGGCAATGACGACATCACTTCACTCCCACAAAAGCGACCCAACCAGCTCTCATGGGTGTGATGACTCAGTGGGTCGACTTCCAGCGAGTCTCACATTACCATGTGTCAACTGCCTGTCAAAAGCCACAGTGTGGGATCAATTAAGGAGGAGTTGATGTCAGGCTGAAGAGAAGAGCTCAGAAAGGCAAAAGAAGAGGTGGGATGTTCAGTAAACTACAAGTGAGACAGAGGAAGAGGGATTTTCTAGAAATTATATTAATTATATGAAAGAAATTACAGGAATACATTAAAATGACATGAAAGCAGAAAATAAGTTTTTGTCTGTGTGGCATGAGTAAAACAAATAAAGCATTAGTGAATTCAAAGAGTAGCAGTATAGCCCACCAAGATAGAATCTGTCATATGACGATGCTGTAAAAACAGCAGCTATTGTATCATATTCTTTTTTTCCTACGTGTCAATGTGAGTTTGAGAAAGAGACGATCATCTCTTGATTTCGTGTGGGCTTTTAGACTGCTTTGTCCATTCTGTCTTCACATAATGCTGTGAAACTATATTATTATAACTATACTATTCTTCAAACAGTCCGTTTTATTCTCATGGAATCTGATTTCAATTTCCACCACTTAATCAACCACTGACGTTGTGTGGTGTGTGGCTCCTAGTGAGAACATAATTCTAGTAAAAGTTAGTTTTATTTCTAACAGAAAACTGTCAAACCTGTTTTTTTTTTCTTTCTATCTTTACCAGTGAAGTAGTGCCTCACCAGATGTACAGTGCTGGCGTAAAGCCCGACATCCATCGTCTTCACACGCCAGAAGTCAGGCCCCTTTCACTATCTCCCTTATCTATTTTGCAAGCGTACCCTTGCTTTAGTGCTGCCCAAGATAAGTGTGATTGATTCAAAGAAATACAAACAGGCCAGAGCATTTTTTTACACTATCCAAGAATGGTAAGCTTGTGTACCCAGACTGTCCAGACTGTACTCCACAGCGCTATGGAGGTCTAGCAATCCTCTCCCTGAAGTTCCACACATGGATGTCTTCCGCCAACAAATCATCTCAGGAGATTTCAGACGAGACTTCAGCTTTTTTCCATAATTTAGTCAGACACATATGATAACAATCTGAGCATGTCAGTGGCAAAAACACATTGACGATTAAGAATTGCCACATTTGATTACATCGCAGTGCTCACGCTCAATACTTGACCAATTTCAAAAAAGTTGTTGCCATGAGTCCCTTACACAGGAATGCGTGAGGAAGTTGAAACATATTGAAATTCCATTTTAAGTGTGACAGTAATCTAAAACACTGGGCACTCTCATCTACTTGATGTGTCTCTAGAAGTATAAAGGGTTGTTAATAGAAACACTTTAAAAGTCAGATTAAAAATGCAGACAAAATCCTTCCAACAATGTATTTAAGTCAGTAAGAGAGTGTTTATTCAGTGAAGCATACATTTCAAGTGCAATAATGCCTATTCAGTGTTTATTGGTGCAACCCCCCACCCCCACCCCATTGTTTTTTCATTTTTTAGAAATTGAAAGTCAGTAGAACGCACATAATTCTTGAGTAGATTTAATCAATAATTAAAAATTCATCAAGACATATGTATTTGGTGAAACTGAAATTTTAATGGGAAAAAAATGCATGACTACTCATCAGTGGTTTCGGTCTTACAAGTGTCATGAAAGTATGCAAGCTAATCACTCAGGCTAACCACATTAGCTCACAGCCTGATGACCATATATTGCGGACATCTAAATCAGTTTTCATACTGTCATAAAAAAACGTGCAGCTATTCAAAGCATACAATTATATATAATATAATAATATATAATATAACAATTATAATATAATATAAGGAAACATACCTAAAACAATCCACCTTTTGTTTTGAAAACCAACCATGTGTGAATGTGGGTTCTTCTTGATGATCCTGAGGGGGCAAAGTGACATGTTACATTACAATCTTGTGGGTAACACATGACTATTTGGTTCACTCCTACTTTTTCTGTCAAGCCTAAGGCGTAATGCTGATGCCATGATTGATTCACCGATATGCCTGCTGCTGTGGGTAAAAGGTTAAACCACATATACGGTACATCCACACATGGCTGGTATCTGACCCCACTTCTACATGAAAGCACAACATGAAGCCCCAGCGTACAGTCACAACAGTTACCTCCCCCACACCCTCAAACAGACGATTTCTGTGCACTTGTTTTATAGAAATATGTGGCTCTAAAGCCCACGCTTTCAACAGAAGAGACATTAACATGCAGCACATTTGACCTCTCAAGGGTTTGTGTTAAATGCTGCCAGAAAATAATATGATTAAATTATGCACCTTTTTGTGCAGTTTTCCATATGTACACAGTACACAGTACACAGTATGGTTATGTAAGGGTTTTTCATCAATCATCCTTCCAAAAATATCATACTGTGATTCAATACATATAAGTGTATACACATATATAGACACATGTAAGTGTGTCTCCCGCACTCCCTCTGGCCACGCACATAACACTGTGTAGTCTGCATCTCACATAAAAATGAGCCCGCTACAGTCAGCAGGCAGGGATGCTCATCCAGGCTCATTCACCCGTTTTGCATTCTTCCCAGTTCTCACATTGCATTCTCACCCTGTTTACATTTGTGTGCGGTTCTATGTGGGCCTTCATGTGCCGCGCAGCAGGCTCATGGAGGAGGTGCTTGTTATATCCGCCTCAGCCTCATTGATGAATGGAAGTCCTTCCCTTCATCTTTTGGCTTTCAGCATGATAAAGAATCCCACCCTGGAGACCTTGAACCGCTTTATTCATGGAAAAGACTAGAAAAAACACAGAGGACAGTAAATATCAGAAGATAAGCTGCTACAGCATACCCTGCATTTATTATTAAGTATTTTGTGTTTCTTTCTAATCTTTTAGTGCAACAATAATTCCTGTGGTGGTATATAGCCCGTGTCAATGAAACTGTGTTTTTTCCTTTTATGTATTTTCTGTCAATTAAGTGAGTTCCTAGAGCTTTTTAATTTGCATATTCTGCTAGATTGGTTCGTAGCGGTCTTTAAACTATTTAGTATGTAAACAAGTAATGTAAATCCCATTACGTCTTGTGTCTTAAAGTTGCTTTATCCATATGTTTATATTGACCATGTGTAATGTGAAAGGTTTTCCCTCATAAAATAAACCAATAGAGAATTATCTCCTGACTACAGTTCCCCTCACCCCTGCAGACATTTTTGCACCTTTTTACAGACCATATCTATATTACTTTCACTCTCACGGCTCTTATCAGGGTTGATTCTAGCAGCAGCAGTTTTCAGCAAAACTGCTCTTGCAGGTTTGGACATTGTAGACCTGACCGATATCTAAACAATGAACAATAGAGGCCATAGGTTAGAAAATCAAGGCAAGTGTATCTAATAAGACGCAATCCTGCCATTTTGTGTAACCAACTTTGTGGTTCAGCTGCTTTCACACATTTAAACTCCTGGGGCTGCTTTCACAAAGATAGACTCTGACTTGCCCTTATTGCTAGTCAAACTTAAGACAGGCATTGAAATCACTAATAACATGGCTAGTCCATGGTTAACCAGATGTAAAGGTGGCTAATTTTTTAGGCTTAAATTCGTCAAAAATGTAAGTTTAGCAGCAAAATTAGTGTAAGACTGGGCTAGCACTAAAGAGCAGTCTAAAATATATTTGTGAACCAGCCCCTCTCCCACTCCTCCCCCAAACATCTTCTCTCCTACCCATGTTCTGATTTGACCCCTTTTTTATTTTAGGCTCTTCCTGACTAGATCAAAAGAATTTTAAAGCAACCTCAAAATATCTTCCTTCAAACACTGGTGAGGGGCGCCTTGTGTATCTTTGTTTGTTTGATGGCTGTTCTGACTTTGTAACGCCTATAAATTGCAATAGTAATGGAAATGCTCTACTTTTCTCTGCACTACTGTCTCTCATCCTGATGTTTAACCTGAGGGGACAGGTGCTTAAACACCTGGGTGATGCCGAGGCACATTTTGCATGCACACAGGCAACACTTAACACACACAAAGATAAACTGCATGTAATATATATTATATATTTATATACTTGACTCTTTTATTCAGAGTTATTTACATTTTGTGCAGATAACTTAAGAATAGAGCAATGCCACAAACATGGGTTAAACACATGGCTTTGGCTTATTCCATGCTCTTTACATCATCCTCAGCTTGGGTTAAGAGAACAATTTATTTTCTTATGTTCAAGTGTAGTTAGAATACTGTATCCACCTACATGTTTTAACTGAACAAATTCTTATTTCAAAATAAGGACCACTGTCCACTAAAATGTAAGTGATATTGAAGCAGTTTTACCAATTTACCAGTTTTGCCATTTACCAATGAAGCATGTTGACATGACTGAAACACACTTTTCTTGAGAAACACAAAGGACCAGCATTTGCTGATGTGATCTTTACTGTACGTCATTGTTTTACAATATTCTCGATTCTACTATAAAGCGATTCTAAGATGATGAATCATGTGTTATGTGTGCAGCATTTGAGTCCAAGACAAATTTTCATATGGGGACAATAAAGTACATTGTGTCGTATCATATCAGAATCAGAATCCGACTCGGAATCAGAAATACTTTAATAATATTTGTATTATTATCGTATCGTAATGTAACGTAACGTAACGTAACGCAATGTAATGTATTGTAACGTAATGTAACATAATGTATCGTATCGTACTGTATCTTATCTTATTGTATCGTATCTAGTTTTACCTGGTCAATGTGTAACCCTCTGACTATAGACAACTGTTTTTATCCTTTAAATATCAAAATTGTTGCTTTGTCTATGTTCTAATAATATATTTACAATACATCTTACATCTATTTGATGTAAAAATGCATTAATGCATGTATAATATATACTATAATTACAAAAAAATATTTGTCACTTCTATCTAATTAAACTTGAATGAGATGCTGTAATGATGCATGTTTGCTACTTGCAAACTTTGACTTGAAATAAAAAAACGTTAAAGGGAAATTCCGGCATAAAATCATCCCATGGTCTTTTTCGGCAAATACACTCATCAATAAGCCATTGAGAAATTTTTTTCATGTAACAACAATTAACGGAGATATCGTGGAAAGTTACACTCGCTAACACTCGCTAACACTCGCTAACAGCCAAATGCAGTTTGGTGTTATCATGAGCAGTATTAGTGGTTAAAAAAATGTTTTAATGCGTTCCCCGTGCTGCCCAAGCTAATTAGTTAGCCGTGTTTGGCTGTTAGCTCAGGGCAACACGGTGAACGCATTAAAATGGCTTTTTTAAATCACTAATATTGCTCAAAATAGCACCAAAGCTCTGCAGTAGCATGATAAGAGTCTTTACACATTAACCAAAGCACCAATGGGCTCCTTCCTTTTGAATTTGCATTTGGTAATCGACTTGAATGGACTTTACTATGAGAGGGGCTGGTAGCGGGGCCAGTTGGTGAGTCTTTCAAAACACTCTTTTAATAAACTCCGGGTTCAATGCGTAAGGACTCTTATCATCCTCCTGCAGAGGTTTGATGTTATCATGAGCAGTACTAGTGGTTAAAATAGCTGTTTTAATGCGTTGACCATGCTACCCCAAGCTAATCAATGTTAGCCGCATTTTGCTGTTAGTGACTCGCCGGGATATCTCCATTAATAGTTGTTACACAAAATAAAATTGTCTTGATGGCTTATTTGATGAGTGTATTTGCCAAAAAAGACCCTGGGATGATTTTACGCCAGAATTTCACTTTAAAGCACATAAAAATATTGTTATTTAGATTGCCGTATTAAAAGCCTTTCCGTCTCATTCAACATTGTGTGGGGGGAACACAACCTGCTCTAACATCACTACAGCCAGATTTGCAGGGTGCTTCAACGGAGGACCCTTTTCTCTGTGTGATTCAGGGTTTATTTGCCCTCTTGGATTTACATACACTAGTAGCCTTTTGTCATGGCAACACTCAAACAATTTCATTTGAATTTTAAATACAGGTTGCATTCATCTAGACACATCTTTTGTGACACATAGGTCTTAACTCTCTCAGTGTCATCTCAATGATGTCCATTTCTAAAAGCTTTTATTTGTACGGTATTATAGTTTTAAAATCATTAAATAAGTTCTGGAACATGAAAGCCACACAAACTGAGTCAAATTAAGATTTACCGTGTCTTCAAAAATGATAATGATATCATAAATGATAATGATGTGAATGAGATCATGGACCAAGGCTAGTATCACGTGTTTTCCTGCTCTGTTGTTTTTTTTTCTTTTGAAATACAGGTGTATCATGACCGAAAGAACAAGGTCTCGGGTACAGGGTGGTAAAATGGGTTTTCTCAGGAGGGTGGATGGAGTCTCCCTTAGAGATAGGGTGAGAAGTTAAGCCATCCGCGAGGAACTCGGAGTAGAGCCGCTGCTCCTTTGCGTTGAAAGGAGCCAGTTGAGGTGGTTCGGGCATCTAGTAAGGATGCCCCCTGGGCGCCTCCCTAGGGAGGTGTTCCAGGCACGTCCAGCTGGGAGGAGGCCTCGGGGAAGACCCAGGACTAGGTGGAGAGATTATATCTCCACAGTGGCCAGGGAACACCTCGGGATCCCCCATTTAGAGCTGGTTAATGTGGCCCGGGAAAGGGAAGTTTGGGGTCCCCTGCTAAAGCTGCTGCCCCCGCGACCCGACCCCGGATAAGCGGTTGAAGATGAGTGATGAGTGAGTGAATACAGGTGTATATTTCTGTTTATATAGCCCGGATATTAACAAGGAATTGTATAGCCTACATTGAATTTTGCACCTGAATTTGGCCTATTGAATTTGAGCAAGTCGAAAATATATTAGTTACATTTTATACATTGTATTTTGCATCTGAATTTGGTATATTGGATTTTTTTAACGTTGAATTTTTGATTCAGAATTTGTGAACATTGAAAAATAAAGGTGGAAATGAGTTGTTAAAGATGAAAAAGTTTAATTCAGAAGCAAAGACATTCAGATACATGATTTCAATATATTCAGTGCTAGGAATTCAATGGCATTTTAATTTCAAAAGCCGATGACTTCTATAGCCTACAGGCCAAACAAACCTGTCCCTTTATGGGTGGGCCTCATTTATCAATCTTGCGTGAAAACGGGCGCGGATCTGAGCGCAGAATTGGTAATATGGCAGGACCCGCGTGTGATTTATGAAACATTCCTATCTGACCAATCTCAGTGTACGAATGAGCGGGCCTTGATAAATGTGGCGGCTGAATTGGTCGCCTTTAACATGTTACGCCCCTAAATATTCCTGTTTCGGAGGCCTCGCCCACTGAGGTCAGACACGAAGAGAAGGAACACAGGTTAGAAAAGAAACTTTTCCGGCACACAGATCGGCATCCTGACATCCGAGATGGAGCAGAATAAAGATGTGTTTTTTAGCAGTCTTAAGAGTGGAATAAAAGGGGCCCATAAAAACGCTGTATGGGAAAGAATAACGGAGGCAATCAACCCGAAGCAGCGCTCCACTGTGACCCGAATGCGCCTGTGCGCACTGTTGGACAGGTGTTGTGCCGTATTCAGCACCCCTGCCGTGGAATGCACCCCCTCGCATTATAGGTGATATTCTGGATCAGAAGGCTGTTGTTTCCACCTAAAGGAGAAGTTTATATACAGGTAACCCAATTAAAAGCACACACCTTTGAACATATGAATTGTAAGAAAAGCTGGGATTATATTTAGGAAACGCTGAGTCAAATACATTCAACTTGCTCAAAAGATCCATTTCATTCATTTTGTAATAATGGCTGCAGTATATTTCCACAGAACATACAAAAAGGTGTTGTTTTGTGTTCGCTATTATCCAAGTTTGTGTTTTTAAACTCTTTAAAGTTCAAAGACTGTAAGTAACCAATGGTCCGACCGTTGTGGGTTAGCTGTATATAAACTACTCCTATAGGTCGAAACAACAGCCTTCTGATCCAGAATATCACCTATAATGCAAGGGGGTGCATTTCACGGCAGGGGTGCTGAATACGGCACAACACCTGCGCTCTTGCTCTGTAGCGGGGTTTGCCAGCGGGGTTATTAGGTATTCCGTAAGAGGATACCTTTGTCACCTAGAAGAACCATAACAAGATGTTAATCGTCTGATACCTTGTTTGATTTAATGCAGTTTATCGAGGGTAGCCACCAACCGAGGAGATGACTTTGGCTCTGCAGTGCGTCTTGCTGCAGCCGCGCGCCAACACATTCATTCATTCATTCAATGTCGGGGTCGCGGGGGGCTGGAGCCGAGCTGTTTTGAAATATAAAAGAATCGTGTGTTCCCCCCTGGCCACCTGGCAACCACGTTTAAAAGCGACAGCTTGGCATCACAAATCACCTGTACATTTATCGAGTGGTAGTTTTTGCGATTGATGAATGCGTAATCATTCATGGATGGTGCCTTCAGACGCACATGCGTACAATCAATTGCTCCAACCACAATTTTATTTTTTGTATTCGTTTTAAGAATCCGTTTTGATCTGTTCTTAATATTTGACTGCTTATGCTTAATGACAGCTGAGGTTTGTTAATTATTTTCAGCCAGATTTTGATGTGCTGCACCGCAAATACACAGGCTGAAATGTGCGTACACGATCTCAGACCAGACCTGAGATTGGATCGTACCTCCCGCTCACGTCCAAATTGATAAATGCCGACATTTGCAAGGAAATGGTCGTACGCATGTTTTTCTGCCGTACGTTCGTTTGATAAATGAGGGCCATGTGTGCACTGTTCCGACGCAGAGCTACTCAAACTGACGCGCGCTTCCAGAAACCCGTTGACCGTACGCACCCAGAAGAAAACTGCTGAGAGAGCTCAGTAATAGGTGCACAAGACAAATTAAGTACTGACCAGTTACTTAATCTCTTACTCACTTTTGCTGACAAATAGACGGATATGTCTCTCAACTTCTTTGGCACAGAAATGGACTGGATGGTGAAGTTAGCTAAATGTCTGTTAACAGCTTGAGAGGTACCTGCAAAGTTATCTTAAAACCCGAGGTGTCCCAAGTGCTGTTTGAAGTCAAGAAATGACAAGATGCAAGACATTTTAAAAGGTTAGTGACCGGTCCTAGCCCACCATAAATAAAATATAAAAGAATATGTCACGGTAAGCTTGCTTTTAGATGTGTTACTGTACATGTATGCAAGCTAACCTGAAGCTAACTTAATGTTACCATTAAAAGCACTTCTAACAGCTGAACACCGCTGCTGTTAATTAAGAAAAAAAAACGTTATGCAACATGAATGAAATGTCAATTGTCCCCCTGTCTTCCTCATTGTAATTGAAAATTGTCTTGTAGGGAGCAGTAGGCCTTGTGTAGATGTGTGCAGAATTAGTTTACACCAAGAATACATAAACATTACGTTATGGTTTACAATACATTAATAACCTCATTAGCTATAGCGAGCTCTGTGTCTGCTAACTGCATTAACTTAGCATCTGGCACATTTTGTTCAAATGATAACAAAAAGACCGTTTAAGTTATGTTAAAATCAAAAATAGTTTTTCTACCATTACAAGAAACATAAGTAACATTACATAAGTCTGTGACCTACCACATACAGAACATTTCCCTCCTTTTCCATTTCCTTTTCTCCGCTCTCCACATTTGTACTACTCTCAGTATGCATTATTCACCATTTGTTAGTACTCTTGCTTTGAACTGCACATCACAAGTGGCCTCTTCATCCATTCCTCCATTTATTCTTGCTGTGTATGTGTGTGTGTAAGGCTTCCCTTGTGATTTTATTGTTGTATAGATAAATGTCTCTAAGCACCATAAAGATCAGGCTGTAGAGTCTGTGCAGTGCATTACTCTTGTAACATATTTCACCTCAACAGTATAAAAGGTTCAGCCAGTTTCAACTAGCTGACTACCTTACTTAGACGCAGTGGTAGGAGTAAGGGAATTACATGCAAGTAATGCCTTTGTTTCCCTTACTCTGTTGTTGACATACCTAAAAAAAAGTATCAGGTACTTGTATGCTACCTAAAAGAGAATTTATTTATTTAATCTGTATTTTTCAACCTGGACCCTATTTCCGTATGTCTTTCTGTGTAAGCAAATAATAGCAATAACTTGTTTTTGAAAGCTAGGCAGTTTTGAGAGAAGCGCTACAGCCTGGCTGCTGCTAACTGCCACATTACCGACTTTCTACCCCCCTGCTTCTGCCTCACTTGCTCGCCTCACTTCATTTTGATATCAACTTCAAACCAAACCTGTAATTCTTTTTGCAAAACATATAAATACCTGTCCAAATACTCAAAACCACCTCTGTGGTAGTTCCTGCTACAAAAGAGCTTCCATAATCACAGACTCACAAGGTGAAAACAATACCAGCGTCACTGCTAGTATTTAGCTAGTAATTGCCTTGTCATTGACCACATTTGTAATTTTTAATGGGCAAAAGTAATAATCATTGCTGGTCAGATACGTGAAGCCTGCTACTTTGACATATGGCACAGTAGTTTTTGCTAATAACATGAGGAAAGAGAATATTAAAAAACAAAACAAAATTTTTTTTATCTTCAGTTTAGTAAGTCTGTGTTTTGACAGAACTTGCTAAGAATTGTACACGCTGTAGAGGGATGAACCTCTAACACATGGAAACAGCAAATGTGAAAGGTTTCTATGCTCTTGATTGAATAAGCTGCACCACAGTTTTTGTACCTTTTGTACCTTGTACAGGTGCATTTAAATGTTATAGACTGCAATCTGAGATTTTAATGTCACAGTCATGTGTTGACCTGTGTTTGGAGATATAGCTGCTCAATACAAAATTTGCTGGCAGCGGTACACATGGGAGCTGCTTTCTATTTATAGAACCAGAGGTCTAGACCAGCTCTGCAGCTGAACACTGTGTGGAGAGGATGGTGGGTGGCATGAGGTGTTATTAGTCTTGTGGGGTTATTTGATTAAACACCAGGCTTGTGTGCAAAGGTTGTGTGTGTGTGTGTGTGTGTGTGTGTGTGTGTAGAAGGGAGAAAACAACATAACTGAGGGAGAGAAAAAAGGAGGAGGTGGAGAGCGGAGTTGATGTAATGCAGCCTCTGGCGGCCATAATGCAGGTCCTTAGCAGCAGGTCAACACTTGCTGCACAGCTGACTGCGTTTTTAAATGCACCTTCACCGCTTAAACAGAATGAATATGCATTTTAGTAATTCTGTTGTGTTTATTTTCCCTCGTTCACTTTGGGCTGTTTTTGACACAGGGCAGATCACATAAAAAGTTGTAAAGTGCTACCTAATTAAAATGAGTGAATAAAAAGGTACCTGTTTTAGACAACGGAAAACCATGATGACATGGAGTTGTGTAACTGTAGACTGATAGATAGATAGATGGACCAGTAGATTGTTATATGCACTAAACACGCTGAAAGAGGGAGAAGAATGGTTTTGGCCTTGAAATATATATGAGCAGCTCTTAGATTCACCAGACTAAATGCTTTTCTCATCCACTTCTTGTCTCTCTTATATGTATATATGTGTGTGTGTGTGTGTGTGTGTGTGTGTGTGTGTGTGGGGGGGGTAGATCTCCTGTAACCCAGCAACAGACAATGTACCAGTGTTGGGCTAGAAAACCTAAAGGGGCCTGGTGGCAACACCTGGAGGGCGAAAATGTGATCAGGCTCTGATAGAACTGATATTTTTTTACACATGATTTTAAGCGTGAATATGCATGAGTATGAGTACTTTTTTTTGGTGGCATATGGCTTGTTTAATAATACTATATTCGGATCAGAGTCAAAGTCATATTGAGTGTCAGTTTGAAACATAATGCTACTATCATCTGCATCTGCTAAGGGCTCAAACATGTATTGCCTCAAAACTCAGTTAACACTTGACCTTTCTCTTTGTCCTCTTCAATCAATGGGGGTGATGGGGAAGGCAAGTGATTCTTAACGATAAAGTGAAGGCCATAGACTGTATAAAAAATGGACGTAGCCTCTACTTTGAGGTCAGTTCTTTGAACTTGATCCAATCGTACTTGCTTATGGGAGTTGCCATCTTGTCAGACTTTGACTCCGCCTCATTTCCCCTTACCAAAAGGGCATTGATCAGTGTTTCCTGCAGACCAGGTAGCAATGTGTGGTGCAGGGCCATACGGAGACCCTTTGAGCAGCTGGGGCTCTGACCTCTCCCTTGTGCAACTCTGACAACAGATATTTGTACTGCTTTTATCTGGATCATAATATGCAAATATACATAACTATCTGTCCTGGGGTATAGCAAAGATTTTTTTAAACTTCAATGTTTCTTGGACCTGAATAATCACAATCGCATTTGAAGTTAATATCGTAGTTGGGGTGACATTTATGTGACATAAGACATCTATTAGGCTATACCTGTATACATTAATGTGGGACAGATTAGAGCCACCAAGTCCCTTTGATCTGCAGAAATACCATTTTATTTTACTGAAATAACTTTTTGGAACGGAAATGACAGATGTTTTCTTTGGCTTTATTATTGTATTGGTTTGGACAGTCTTTAACCAAGACAGGTTGCGGGTACAAGCGGCCGAAATGGGTTTTCTCAGTAGGGTGGCTGGAGTCTCCCTTAGAGATAGGGTGAGAAGTTCAGCCATCCGCGAGGAACTCGGAGTAGAGCTACTGCTCCTTTGCGTTGAAAGGAGCCAGTTGAGGTGGTTCGGGCATCTAGTAAGGATGCCCCCTGGGTGCCTCCCTAGGGAGGTGTTCCAGGCACGTCCAGCTGAGAGAAGGCATCTGCGAAGACCCAGGACTAGGTGGAGAGATTATATCTCCACACAGGCCTGGGAACACCTCGGGATCCCCCAGTTAGAGCTGGTTAAGGTGGCCCGGGGAAGGGAAATTTGGAGTCCCCTGCTAGAGCTGCTGCCCCCGCGACCCGATCCCGGATAAGAGGTTGAAGATGAGATGAGATGAGATGAGGTGCCTGACAACAATAACAATAACAACGACAACAATACTGCGGCTAGATCACAATTTCACTCAAATGACACTAATCAGTAGGGATGTAAGGATACACTGACTGAACTCACGATTGGATTCAATTCACGATACTGGGTTCACAATACGATATTTTTACCAAAAAGTGATAAAATCTCTAGTCTATTCTCTTCTCTTTTCTTTTTCAAATTATATAATGATTATTTCAGTGGTATAAACTGCAAACCCGTGCACATTTGATTCTCTTTATAAAAGTTAAACTGAATATATAAATATATATTTTTAAATAACAAAACCAATAATTACATTTTTAATTGAATTAAAAAAACAAACGAAGGCTTGGCCTGTGTTCCTAGTTTGTGAATTACTTAAATATCAGCATATTTATGTTTTCAGAAGCTGAGATATCTGCACATTCACAAAAGAGTGAGTTTAGATGGACATGAATATCCAGTTTAAAAGGCTTATGCTCATATTCAGGTTATGGTGTTTACATGAGCACAGAGAACTCAGGTTATACAGATTCCCCGTACAAATTATGAATACTGTTCTGTTAGCAGAGGCACTGTTTACAGAAACAAACCGGCATCAGGAAATATGACACACTACATTTACCTTAAACTTAACAACTCAACTGCTAATTTCTTCTCTGCTCCGACCATCACCAGCTACAGCTGTCTGCCATGAGTTCTTCAGCCGTCTCTCTTCACCTGCACACACAAACTAACCTCCGTAGTGCAGAGGCATTCTTGAACTGACTACGTAATAACTTCCTCCGCACTGCTGCCAGCCTGTGTCACTAACAGTGTGTAGGACAGGAAAGCAGTGGATGAAGAAACACAACTTTCACTTCCAAAAGTGAAACTGAACTAAAACCCCCGATAAATGATGTGCTGCGGTCGCCGCCATCCTTGTCCCTCTGCCTAATGAGACAACGGACTTTGAATGTCAACAAACAAAGTCAAAAGTAGATAGCACCAACCTATTAATTTTTCATCTCAACCAATCGTCACACATTCTAATCAACCTAATAATCTAATTCAACTGTTTCAAGATGCATCGTTACATCCCCAGCTTGGATTTCTGCACCAACCAGAAATTAAAGTGAAATTATGTGCACACACACCGCAGACGTGAGGTGCACGTCTCTCTTTCTTTCTCTCTCTCTCTCTCTCTCTCTCTATCTATCTCTGTGTGTGTTTGTGTATGTGTGTAACAAGAATGACAGGGAGAAAAAGTGTTATGTGGAGATGAATGAACAGAACAATTTATATTTCAAAATCGCTTTAAAAAAATAACAAACCCCAGAATCAATTTGTGGCGGTCGGTTTTGATTCTGTGGCACAGTGCCACACATTGGTCTATGTATGGGTAACACTGATCTAGGCAAGGTCTAGGTGGAGCTATATGCCTTCCACTTCTGGATAATACTCTGAACGGTACTCAGAGGGATAGTTAAGCTAAAGCAGAGGGAGACATACTTTTAAATGTTGTTCTGAAATTGAGGTTAAAAAAAAAAAATTAACTTCCCCTCTCAAATTATACCCACCCTGTCGGTTCTGTATGTTTACAAGAAATAGATCATTTATTGCTTTTCACATGATTTGTGAAATTCTTAAACTGAGAATTGACTATGTTATGTACTTCTAATGGAATACGATGGAACATTGTAAATATATTATATCTCGGCAAGGCTTTTCAAATCCATATTATTGACTGACTGTATTTGTATGCAAGGCAGTCATTGGCCTAAATGCAGCAGTGGAACCCCATTGTGTAGGTATTAGTCGAGCGACGGATATATATGCCTCTGAAGGTTATCCAGAATATAATAAGGGCTGCAACTAATGATTATTTTCATTGTCATTGTATTATCAATTTAGATAACATAATTGTGTATCATGATATCTCGATATGATTTCATAGCGATACGATTCCATTGAAAGACAATAAACAATCATATGGAATTATCGCCCAGCCCCATAAGAAACTAGAAAATATTTGCATTTTAAGAAAACAACTAATTGATTAAGCATCTCTTAATATGTTGTGAATTTAACCTGTCATGCACTCTCCTAAAGCACTCAATCAATACAAATATTCAGTATGTATGTGTAATAACCTATGGGAGTATGTATGTATGCAAAGCATGCACATGAGCACACATATTGTACACACAAGCACAAACCCACACTCTGCCTGTTGCAATGGGGTTCACTGTGTCTTTGTGTTGTTTCTCTTTTTACTCTGTCAAGTCTGATTACTGCTCAGTGATTTCAGTGATTTCATTCTGTGTTTTATAACCGTTTTATTTATCCACAGACTCTCACGTTATCTTTCCAAATTCATCCTTAGCAATATTAATGACAGCACAAAACCCCTCCTACAGTAATTCAGGCAGCCAAACAAAGGGGTTTGTGATGGTGATGAGGTGGGGAATTGAGCAACAATGGGGGTTATATTATGAACGAACAAGCCACTGATGAGTTCATTGTGGGTTCAGAACTGAAGGTTTATTATTGATTGTTTTTTTATATCAGTTTTACTCATGAAATATTATGTATCTTTTCAAATATTCTTTTATGATTGTTGTTGGCCTTTTCTGAGAACTAATGGGCATTTTCCTTTACAGTATGCAGTCAAAGGCCGCTAGGGCTGTAATTAAAGACTATCTTCATTATACACCGTAGATTCATTATTTGATCATGTTCTCAATTCATTAATTAGCCTACTTGTTTACTTGTTTGGACCAGAAAATGGTAAAAAAAAACGTTGCTCTATGTTTCCCAAGGCCCAGGGGGAAGTCCTCAAATGTCTTGTTTTGTCCACAACTCAAATAAATTCTGTTTACTGTCATAGAGGAAGAAAGAAACCAAATAAGCATAGCCTATTCACATTTGAGAAGCTGAAATGAGACAATGTGGATTTTTTTCTTACAGAATGACTCAAAAGAATTGGGATTAGGACCAGATTTATTCATTTCATGAAAAGCCCTGCACACCCACACAAGTGTTGTTGTGGCTGGTTCAATCTCTGCTCGGCTTGAAGGTGAGCATTACACTGTTGGGGATTACATGAGTTCACCAGGCTCCGTGGTTCTGTCCAAAAGAATAGAAATGGAATGAAATTAAAATTGACGTCAAACTGTTTTTCCGTGTTTGACTAGTTCAAGACAAAAAGGTAATTGTTGTTAGTTGGTATGGTAACAACACGCCATTTGGTGGCCTAAAGTGTGTCACACTTACTAGTTTGAGAACTCCCTTTTGGAGTGAATACATTTTGGTGACTTTGCAATAGAATTATGAAGTGATTCAGTTCAGCAATCCCCAATTCAATTGTAGGATTGCCTGATTTTCACATTGAAAAAAGACAGACAGTGTTAGTGTTATGAGTATGTTTTTATTCTTATTTGTAGCATTGTTAAAGTAACTCCGATTTACAGAGACCCAGCAATTTCCCCATGAGCAGCAACAAGTCGCCTGTCAAAATCACCAGACAGAAGTATCACAATTATACAAGCAATAATCAGAGCCACAGTGCAAACTCAGTTTAAATCAGTGTATTGCACAATGAGCTACACTCGGCATGAGCAAGTTATTTTAAATAATTGTCCAAAAGGCTCTTAATAATGTTCTCCAACAGAAACAGTCTAAAGTTAAATCAAAAATCACTTTTCGGTTTCAAGCACAAAAAATAAATAAAGAATTTGTTTAATTCTGTTGTAGTTGTTTTTGTAGGAGTGAATCATCTTCTCAAACTAAATAATAATAAAATGTTGGGGGAAACACTGTAATAATAATAATAATAATAATCATGATAATAATAACAATAATAATACAGATGCTTCAGTTTCTTAGCTAATGACACACTATATACATATATCCGTATAAGCTTTCAGTTAATTGAAATTCAGATGCATTTTCAGTGTGTTCTTTATTCATGAATGTTAAAACAATGCCCAAATACAAGTAATAGTAGAATGTTTGTTTACAACAATATGCATAGTTATATTGTTCAAAATTGTGTTTGCTGTCGCCCCAGCAGTCAAACATGAAAATGTTTTTAAATCCTTAAAAGCCTTTGTTTTTTGGTGGCCTGAGTTAATGAAAAGCGATGTGGCAATCATACAAATAATAGTCAAAATTAGACAAAATATTTGATGCCAATAAAAAGCAAACACAACATGCAATGTCCTTCATACATCATTAGTTATCTTTAACCATTAATCCGAAAACAATCACATTTCAGATGATTTAGTCATCTATTTTCTTTGTACTCTAAATACTGAAAAGTTTAGATTGCCTCCACACGGCTCTCACCCCACCAAGTGAAATACCAACGTTTTTTCACAGCCACATGCACTAACGTACACTTAAACTGCTTTATTAGTGTTATGAATATCAAGTATAGTACCTTTTAACAGGATTTAAGGTCACAGTTTTAGAAAATGGACATTCACCACACAGTAGAATGTCATAGTGGCAGGCAAAATCACAAACTATCATTCAAAAATGTTTTTCTGTTTAACTTAAAGTGTTGTTCTGTGTTTTTCCCTGCAGACGGTGCGTCATGGTTTCCCTTACCAGCCCACTGCTTTGGCCTTTGACCCTGTGCAGAAGATCCTGGCCATTGGTTCAAGGACAGGTGGTGTACGGATGTATCCTTTAGCTCTCATCTGCTCACTTCCTTCCTTATTCCATACCGGAGACACACTAGACAACTATGCATACATAAAACAAATATGTATGTATTTATAAATAGATTGCCAGGCTTTTGCCACCCTTTATTATTGCACATTATATATTTAAGAAAAAACAAAACTAAATGAGTGCTCACATTATGCTATAAATGTTTTGGTGATCTTTGTTAGACAGGACAGCCGTTAGTCTCAAATTGTTATTATTATTACTATTATTATTATTATTTTTATTATTATTGCTGTTATTAGTACAAGCATAATTTACTAGAGACCATCTTGCAATGGGATCACACCAGCCATAACACCAAATGGGGCCAGGAATGTAAAGTTTTCCTACTTCTTCATAAACCTGTGGCACTGCTACTGTGTGGCAGGGGCCTTGCTTCCTCCACCCTTCCCCCCATATCCTCTAATTCTCAGCCCTGTCATTTCATGTTGCTCGACTGTCATGTCGCAGGATCAGAACTGTCCATCCAACAGCCCATCCCCTGGGTCACCCGGTCACAGGGATGAGAGAGGACATGTGAGTGCAACCAAGGTAGGAGATTACACCCTCATAAACATGCAGGGTTACCAGTATGCCTTTAGGGAAGCAAGCACTTATTGATGCTGCAGCAGCAGCACTGCTGGCCCTGCAGGCATAATAGATGGACCATGGTGATTTCTCTGCTGAAAGAAACAGAAAAAAAAAGAAAATTGACAGAGGAAGATCTGACATTGTTTAAATACTTGAAAGGGAAGGCGAGAGTCAGAGAATAGGAGTATCTCTCTAAAGAATGCCTGACTATGAAGCAAGGCTGCGATTTCAGCTGGATGGAAGCCCCTGAGTGACTTTTTGTTTGATTTGTATTGACATGCTGCACACACCTTCATCTGCTCCCATGCGACCTGTCACTCTATCTCTCTCTCTCTCTCTCGCTCTCTCTCTCTCTCTCTCTCTCTCTCAATTGAATGCTGTCACATACACACTCTATTTTACTTTTTCTCATTCTGCCTTGCCCACCATCGCTTTCTGTCTAGAGAACCTTTCCTCCCTTATTTCTGCTTATTTTTTCAATTCAACCTTCCTCTGTCCTTCACAGCCTGAATGTTCTGCCTTTTCTTCCAAGGGCTAGAAACGTCCAACTGCCATCTTGAGTCATGGTCCTATTTTGTTTTTTTCCCCCTCTAATTTGCTCTTATAATGCGTTGTCATGTTCCTCCCTTTGTGTTGGTACTGTATACAGTGCAGTGGTAGTCATTGCAGAAATTTCTCAATCTCCATTTCTATGATGGTAGAATAGCACTGTCTTTTGCTTTTAGTCTGTATCAACGCTATGTTAAGGTTGCATACACAACCAACCAAGGATATATCATAATTTCACCAGAATTCAATTTTCTCACCCAGTGTCTCCAGGGTGGGGCAACGTGTCAAAACAAGCAATTTCAAGCTAGCACCCTGTCTCTTTTATATTTGTCTGCTGTGACTGACCCAATACTGTAGATGGTGTCTTCTACCGTAGCAATGCATCATTATTTAGCAGAAATATATATTTTGTTCCTGCTAAGAAATCTGTATTGTTCAACTGTGGGCTCAGAGTCAAAGATTCAGATGACACTATTGATTGACTGTGTGGGACTGTTGTTATGTGGGACCTCTGTGGGAGGTACCTTTTAAACAGTGTGTGGTGTGTAGGCATGAATGTTTTTCTGAGTGACTGCTTGTATGTAGGGTATGTGTATTTGTGTTCTTCAGTATGATCAGTATATCTTAATATATATGGAGTGTGGTTGCTTCGAAAGAAAAGCACTTTTGTCAATGACTTGTTAAGTAAGTTGTCAAAAAAATTGATACTCGGAAAATAATCGATACTAAAAATGAGTATTGGATTAGTTACTAACTTGCAAAAGTATCAATACTTTGGCCATCAATAGTGCATCCTCCGCCTCCTCCAGTTGATGCGTAACGTCACCCAGACAGAAGCTACATCTCGTCTCTCTGAGCAAGTTTTAGTAGAAAATGAACAAAGCAAAAGTGTCGTTTGGAAGTATTTAGCCTACGAGGCTAATGACCAGGGAAAGGCTTCAAGCAGCTAGCGTCTAATAATAAACAGTAATGTTAACAGGGGAGCTAAGCAGCTGACATCATCAGTCCTGTCCGTCTAACGTTGAGACCTTATTTTAACAGGATGACACAATAACATGTTTGAAAAGTCAACTACTGAAAAATAACAGTGGCAGCCTGCTATACGAACTCTATGTAATCAGCAAAGATAATATGGTGCAAAGTCACCAGAAACACAGAAGATAAACAGGATTGTAGCTGAATGCATTAGCATGGACCAGATCCCTGTTTACAATGTGGAGAAAACTGATTCACCAACTGAATCCAAGGTTAAACTCCTTCATGGAATCATTGTATTTACACAGAAATCCCTGAGCTGTACAACAGAATAAAACAAACAGGAGTGCGACCATATTTGTCATATTTAAATACACCCTACAGTTGTGTTTTTTTCTTATTTTCAATATGTCAGAAAACTTTTTAAGAGTGTTGTTATTGATGTTTGTATTTTTCTAATCGTTAATTTTAAAAAGTTCTGCCTCAATTTTTTGTAATTTTCTCCCTGTAGTATCGAAAATTGTGAGAATGAGTATTCTCAAGGGTATCGGTATCGACTTTGAAATTCTAGTATCGTGACGACCCTAGTCAAATTACGGTTTGTCATTTCATTTTAAGGAGCAAACTAATGAAAAACAGATTGCACTGGCCTTTTACCAGTGTTACTGTTGATAAAGTAACGTATGTTTATGCTGTTTCTTTAATGAAGGTAATGTAGCCTCACTAGCAGTTAGTAACTGTATCAGAGCGAATCTGCATATTGTCTGAGATTAAATCTTCCGTGCGTCAGTCACGTGTTCCAATCAATTGATTACATTTGCTGTTACGTTATTGTGCTACTCAAATGAAATTGCAGGAGTCTTCTCATCAGTGAATGATGATATCTGTGATCAGCATGGGGCACCGTGTCCTAACAGCATACGACACGAACGAGCGTCCGATAAAATTAGTTTGGGTACATTGATTTTGATTTTACTAACTGGCTGCGAGCGCAACCCGTTAATATTTATTTGTTTTCCGCATGGTACAGAGCGGCAATGGATGAAAAACAGCTGATTCATGAAGTTGAAATGATCAGTTGTCTATACGAGACCTCCTCATTTTACTACAAAAACTGAATCAATATGTTTGTGTAACTCTACAGGCCAGATAAGTGAGGAGGAAGTGAGTGTCTGTCTGTGTGCCTGGCTGTGTGTGTGTTGCAGGTTTGGGAAGACAGGGACCCTTTGAAGTGACAGCACTGCTTAGTACGCAGTGCACGAGACATATACATGTTTTCCACGCGCATATTTTACAGCCTGCTCCACACATTCAAAGAATAAGTAAGGACAGAAGGCATTAATGAGATGTGATAGTCTGACGCTCGAGTGCATTTAGGACACCAATCTTCCCTCGTTTAAAAAATAAATAAATAACTATATATGATTAAAATAATTCTGTAGCATGTCTTTGGACTGTGGTTGTCTGTCTCTGTTTGTCTCTATGTGCCCTGCGATAGACTGGCATCCTGTCCAGGGTGGACCCCGCCTCATGCCTGATGTCAGCTGGGGTCGGCTCCAGCCCCCCGCGACCCCGACAGGGACAAGCGGTTGAAGATGAATGAATGAATGAAAGAATAATTCTGTAGCGGCGATGAAATACTGAAACACTGGTGTTTAAAGACATAATGTAGGCCTGCATTAAGCTGACTGAGGCATTGCTTTAATCATAGCTGGTTTCAAATGTAGGAAAAAATAGGCAGACGAGTGAGTAAGAAATGGAAGCAAGTAAAAAAAAAAAAGTTATAGGAAGGTAGACCATAACAACTGGAGCCAAATGAATCTTAGACTGGTCTTTAGTGTTAGACCAATGTTACAGTAATTTTGCTGCGAGATTAGTCTTAACATTTTAGACTAATTTTAACCTTAAAAGTTAGCCAGACTAACTATAGACTAAGAGCCATGGTATTCAGATAAATGTTGACATCTATTTCAAGTCTGAAAAGCTGCATATATATTAAATAAAAATAGATTTACCTGTATGAGTACTCAACCCCTTCTAGTGTAATTTATGCAATCACTCGATATGGGCAAACATTTCTCTTGCCTTCCTTTCCTCCTACACACTAACTCCTTCACTCTCGAAGCTTGCTAATGAAGCTAGCTAGCTAAACACCATATTGGATAACTTCACTCCACCCTCTCATGTGTGATTTGCATTTCTTGAGTGACTAATCACTTTTTCAGTCATGATTTTGCATTGGGTGGGAACTTAAACTGGCCATAGTGACTAAGAAACACAAAAGATACAGCACACAGACTGCTACAATCTGTTGCATAGTGATTTGTTTTAAACAGTATTATTTGTTAATATCTGCAGTGCCAAAATGTCATATATTTAATCACAACAGGACTGGTGCTGCTCTGGTGAATGGTGCATAGTGATGATGTCATCAGGTTAGGCGCAGTGGGTTGGCAATGAGGCGCTCTGCAGTGGTCTCCTGGGAAACTCCTCCCCCTGCCTGTGGCTAGATTACCATAATATGCTGAGATTTGGTTTATTGAGAGCAAATAGCAAATAAAACAGAGAAAGTGTGTGTGTGTGTGTGTGTGTGTGTGTGTGTGTGTGTGTGTGTGTGTGTGTGTGTCCTTATAACAGTCAATGAGGTAAGAGACAGAGGGAGAAAGGAAGAGGAGTTGAGGAGGATATCAACAGCTTTTTATAAAACGTGACAGTTTTGAACAATGTATCACTTAAACAGCAATACTGTAAGTCATTGCCAGATTCTTTTTGAGACATTACTAGGTCCTGGGGCTGTTCTATTAGACCTCATTAATTTTAAGTAGTGTATGTGTACCTAATAAACTGGTAAATATCTTTGATACTGATTCGTACTGTCTCTGTATGTGATATCAACAATAAGAATATCAATAGACTCGACTAAAGCTGATATTGCAGCGTGCCCACCTTATCAACTCAAGGCACTCAAGACCCCTGCCAGGAGTTTGTTGACAGTGCTGAGTAATCAAGATAAGTGAGCCAGCGTTCATAACAGTCCTCTGCTTGTTGCTAGGTGAGAGGGCGACCACAGCTCTACTTTAGGATATACTGTATATTCTCACATCAGCGGCCACATGTTCAATGACCAGCAGCAAGCAATTAGTAAACCTAATTTGGCCAATAGAGCGTGAGCGGACAATGACTGGTCACTGTGTGCAGTGCCAGTTAGACAAACATCAGATAGTCATCAATTAGGCATTTGTTGTTGTCACACTGTGCTATTGGCCTGCAAACAAAATGACTACTACAGAAAGTGACAAAAATCAGATGCTACCCAGTTTTAGAGTGTTGGGTGTATTTGTGCACACCCTGCTCTATTTACATAATTTCTATCACCACTGTTACCCCAAGCTGTTCTCAAACTTGAGCTTGTTATCAACACACCCGTTGCTTTGGATATGAGCACATGCACACGTAATCCCAACAAGACATACATCCTGCCTAATGACTCACTTGGTTTTGATTGAAATACACATAATGGGATTTTGCAGTCATCTATTTGTAAAATAGAGTGATGGAAGTTTTTACAGGCACCAAAGATGAGCAAGCAAAAGTGCCGCTTTGGTAGTGGGACACAAAAAGAATGTTGCAGCAATATTAAGCTGCTCATAGCCACAAACAGCACTCACCCCTGTAAGGTGCACGTCAATAGAATTAATGGCTCTACCCTGTAGTTTACCACGGATTTATTAAGAATCAGCATGATGTATAGCAAATTATATTTTCCTTTAATTGTAGTTAGTACTTTTTAGATATTCACTTCATGTTGTTTCTTCTATCTTTAGCCTGCACAACACCTCTTTAATGAGTGTTTCCCTTGTTTTTTCCAAAGGATTACCCAAGGGCCGATGTTAACTGTTGCATGGTTGCCTTTGACTGTGGAAACTTCCACATGGTGCGATCACATGCAAATCCGGATGCAAATGAATGAGGGGGCACTGTGCTTTTTTCATTAAGTTTAAGATTATGTTCACCTGAATATGGTCTTAAGTGTTTAAGTGTTTCGCTGGACCCTGCTCAACTACACATATATCCATTAATAGCTTAGATTATATAGCCCCTTTGAAGGGAAACAAAGAAGCCTTACATGAAAACAGAACAAGTTAACTAACACAAGAACAGAATAAACAGAACAAAATTGAATAAATTGCATAGTGGCATGGTGTCAATGTTTATCAGTAATTACAGGATCAAACAGTTTATAGGCTATGGTGAACAGGTGGGTCATGAATATGTCCATCCATGGAAATGGCATTATGTATTTCTGCCACGAGATCTCCAGAGGGTGGGGCCTACCACGCTGAAGGCTCTGTCCCTGAAAGTCTGCAGGTCGGTGTGGGGAGTGGTGGGCAGACCCGTGTCCGGGGATGGAATGTATATACAGTTTGTAAAGGTACAAAGTTTGACACTAGGCTATGAATAAATCTTAATAATGTGACCACACAATTGTCATCATTATCGTTATCATGTACTGTATTCTCTCTTCTGACACTTGTATTTTTCCTACATTTTATTACATCCTACTAACTACATGTCTTTAAAATCCCTTTCTACTATTTTTCATCATATGCCCTTTATAATATGCAGATAATAGCAGATAATATGCAAATGGTAAATATAGTTTCACTGCTCTTTCAGTATCATGTTGGCTATACATGTAGGCTATTTGATAATAGGCTAAATCCACAAGCTGACATCTGTGGTGTTTCAGTGGTCTCATTTTGCCTTTTTGACCCCCCTTCTTTTAATTAGTCATCATCCTTCCTCAGGGTTCCATTATAGCTAGTATTTCTGGTTTGGTTAGAAGACCACTTTTTTCCTTACTGCTATGTAATGATCAGTACCATTCAAAGAGGAAACGAAATGCACCCGACGCCCCATGTTACTCTGCAGTTTGTTTGCCTCTGTCATGATGAGAAGCCTTTGTTACTTAGGTTTTCTGTGTCTCATTGACTGTGAATTACTTTCTAGGTTGTGAAAAAGAGAAAGTAAGGAAGAGAGGGAGGTTTTGTGTTTTTTTTTTGTTTCTGCCTCTTTTTCATTCCACCCGTCTTGGCTTCCGTTTTCTAATTTCTTTCCTTTCCTTTCCTCTTGCCTCTCTTTCTTTCTTCATTCCTTTTCTCTTAACCTACACCCATTTTACCTGCTGCAACAGCAACACTTGTTTTGTTTTCCTCTTTTGAGTCATCGTGCGTGTGTGTCATGGAAAAATGTGGTCCTTGGGTCTTTCCCATAACGGAACAAGAACAATGAGGCTTAAGGTCCAAATCCTGACTTGAATAACAAATCAGTCTGGACTAAATCAGTTCTATTAAGGTTAATCCAAGCTCATACAATCGAACCAATTTGAGACAGGTTCAAGTACTCAGGATAACTGGCTGTTTGCCCACCAAAGCATTTTTTTCCCAACTGAAAATACCACACACTCTTCTGAAAACGATTGCTTTGAAAGAAGTGTTTTTTCTCTATATAATAACTGCATATTTGTGCACTTTACGTAAGAGAGAGTGAGAAAAACCTTTGTTTTGCTCTCATTTCTGCTCGTGCCGAATTCTCCTCTCCTTGCGTTTCTCTCTGGTTGTTGAGCTAATAAACAGGGAGAGCATTTTTGCTCTCTTTCCAATTTAAATGAATCTGTTACTATGTAGAAATATATTAGAATTTGAATCGTTATAAAAAAAGAGATAGAAACATATGACTCATATAAATATAAAGTGTAATTAATATAAGATTTTTAAACTCAAAATTGCTTCAAAGTAATGAAATATACAGTCTATTAGTAAAAAACTATCTGCACGACCCCTTGACATGTCTGGACCACTCGTATATTATGTTCATTAGGGCTGGGTATTGTCAAGAACCTCACGATTCAATTCATTTTTAAATCTTTAGATCACGGTTTTGCTGCATTCACTTGTAATCGGAAACAGGAAATTACAAATTCTGAGTCAGGCTAGTAGTAATGTCAGAAGTGTAATAGAAACGTGTGTATGTGTGTATTGAAGAGGGTAACATATAGGGGACGGACTGGAAGTAGACTGGTAAGTGTGTGTCAATAAAGTTTACAAAAGAGAAAAAAAAAAAAATTTTGTCAACACACATAGTGACCATGAACATGATAAGATGGAGGCTCTGAAAGAACAGACTCACCTGCAATTACACCTTACCGCCACAGAGACTGCTAAAAAACAATGTATCTCAAGTCCATGGAGTACAACATTAATGCCTCATCAAAGCTCACCTGCGGAGATAAAAAGTCAACATTCACTTGAACAGATGAATGGTGTTTGGCTTCCTTCAGTGGCACTATCGCATGGAGCCATGAATCAGAAGTCCGCTGCTCTGCGGAACAGGAAGCACTCATACAGAGACTGTGACTTAAGTACACTTGGATACACTACTATGTTAACACACACCTTGACAATGACATTTTGCTGCTGATGGCACTGATGGCTAATAGTCAGTCCACTCCTGGAGCTCATTGGCTCATCCGTGGTTAGAACCGAGAAACCACATTTTCATGTCATGATGCCAGAGGAATTGGTCAACTCTGAGTTTATAGTATGAATTTTAGTGCTTAATCGTATATGCTCTCACTGTAGAGTTTCAATAGTTATATTTATAGCTGCTTCATGTTCTTCATCCTTATTCGCCTTATCCTCCTGTTTTTTACTCTTTGGTTCTTCGTGGCGAGGTAGTTGAGGAATAAAAGGTCAGTTGTCTATTAATAGCAGCACTGAGAATAGTCTAGGAAATGCCACAGGTTTACATTCACGGTCCATTTTCTGCTAAATCATAGGCAATATGACAGGATATGTTTTCAATTCAGCTAGAGTCAACAAAGATCATGGGCTTTTAGACCACATATGGACTATATGCACTGACTCTTACCAAACACACATGAAGACAAGCATCATAGGAGTAAAACAATTAGACAGGCTTGTTGTGGTTTACAAAATTAAGAATTCTTATTCTGTCTGTAAAGCTATTTTTTTTAAAACTCACTATGCTGATAGCACAAACAGGTTGTACTACCATTATCATAATTTTTTGATCCAACTCAAGTAGCACTTTAGTACAGGTTTATTTCAATGTACTGTACAGTGCATCCGGGAACTAATGACAGCGTTTCACTTTTTCCACATTTTATTACGTTACAGCCTTATTCCAAATTGTATTAGATTAATCTCTGTCCCCAACTATGACCACGTGAAAAAAGTTTTCTTGAGAGTTTTGAAAATTTATTAAAATTAAAAAAACAAAGAAATCACATTCACGTAGGTATTCACAGCCTTTACCATGAAGCTCAAAATTGAGCTCAGGTGCATCCTGTTTCCACTGATCATCCTTGAGATGTTTCTACAGCTTAAATCGAGCCCACCTGTGGTAAATCCAGTTGATTGGACATGATTTGGAAAGGCACACACCTCTCTATATAAGGTCCCACCGTTGACTGCATGTCAGAGCGCAAACACCAAGCATGAAGTCAAAGGAATTGTCTGTAGACCTCAGAGACAAAATTGTCTCGAGGTACAAATCTGGAGAAGGATACAGAAAAAGATCTGCTGCTTTGAATGTCCCGATGAGCACAGTGGCCTCCATCATTCGTAAATGGAAGAAGTTTGGAACCACCAGGACTCTTCCTAGAGCTGGCCGGCCGTCTAAATTGAGCAATCGGGGGAGAAGGGCGTTGGTCAGGGAAGTGACCAAGAACCCGATGGTCACTCTGTCAGAGATCCAGCGTTCCTCCGTGGAGAGAGGAGAACCTTGCAGCAGGACAACCATCTCTGCAGCAATCCACCAATGAGGCCTGTATGGCAGAGAGGCCAGGCGAAAGCCAGTCCTTAGTAAAAGGCACAAGGCAGCCCGTCTGGAATTTGCCAAAAGGTACCTGAAGGACTCTCAGACAATGGGAAACAAAATGATCTGGTCTGATGAGACAAAGATTGAACTCTTTGGTGTGAATGCCAGGCGTCATGTTTGGAGGAAACCAGGCACTGCTCATCACAAGGCCAATACCATCCCTACAGTCAAGCATGGTGGTGGCAGCATCATGCTATGGGGATGTTTTTCAGCAGCAGGAACTGGCAGACTAGTAAGGATAGAGGGAAAGATGAATGTAGCAATGTAAAGAGACATCCTGGATGAAAACCTGCTCCAGAGTACTATCTCTGGAGAGATCTGAAAATGGCTGTGCACAGACGTCTCCCATCCAACCTGATAGAGCTTGAGAGGTACTGCAAAGAAGAATGGGCAAAACTGCCTAAAGAGAGGTGTGCCAAGCTTGTGGCATCATATTCAAAAAGACTTGAGGCTGTAGAGGCTGCCAAAGGTGGTTCTACAAAGTATTAAGCAAAGGCTGTGAATACTTATGTAAATATGATTTCTTTGTTTTCTAATTTTAATACATTTTCAAAACTCAAGAACTTTTTTCGCGTGATAATAATGGGGCATTATGTGTAGAATTTTGAGGACAGAGATTAATTTAATACAATTTGGAATAAGGCTGTAACGTAATAAAATGGGGAAAAAGTGAAACGCTGTGAATACTTTCCGGATGCACTGTATGTCAAAACTTTGTGTGTAGTTTCTCAAGGTATGTTTTTTTGGCCGAACCTCTTCCGTGAAGACCACTTCTGGCCAGTCTACTCGGGACAGTAGATGGGTGTACCTGGGTCCCACTGGTTTCTGCCAGTTCTGAGCTGATGGCACTGCTGGACATCTTCCGATTTTGAAGGGAAATAAGCTTGATGAAGAAGTTTTCGTGGCAGACCACTGCATCTACGATCCTCAAGGTTGCCAGTTTCTTTGTTTTAAGAGCTTGAACAGCACATCTTGAATCCCCAGTCTACTTTAAAATCTATTTTTTACCTTGCTTGATGCAGTATAACTACCATGTGTCTTGTTGCTGTGCTCAGTCTTGCCATGGTGTATGACCTGTGACATGAAACGGTCTTACACAACCTCATCTCAGTAGCTAAAACGTTTGCACAGTAGTGAATGTGAGCCTTGAATATTCTAACCTAGCAAGTGGGTGCCTTAAAGATATAATACATACGATTTTCATCTAGTTGTCTATTAAATTACCATCTATCAAAGAATGACTTAAAACAATGGTGAATGATCATATGAACTAGGGCTGCAGATATCAAATCTTTTGTAATCGAGTATTCTACCGATTATTCCATTGATTAATCGAGTTATTGGATTAAAAAATATATATATATAATTTGCGAGCGAGTCGCTCTCTTCCTGTTTACCGTAACAACAAGCAATGACCAAAACGAGACTGACACATTTAAAAAAAACATTTAAAAAAAACTATAAAGACTGATCAGGTAGGATCAGGATGTGTAACATCCATGAACAACTAAACATGGAGGCATTCACAAGGACAGCTAATGTTCTCTTCCTCTTTCTCCGTAACTACGGCAACTGCCCTCCTTAAAGCGGAACAGCGGCACTCGGTGAAGTGGCGTTAACACGGGCTGCTTTGGGCTCAGACGCTGAAGCATCCATGTCCTGCTGTTGTGGTATAACACTTCTAGTTTTCAGTGGACACATTAAACCATTTTGGCGTGTGAAATGATCCCAAACTTATTCTCTGCCTTTTCTGGATCTGGTGATGTGCATCCACAAAAACGTTACGGGTTGAACAATGATTCCTGCGCTGAACTGTGGCGACATTCTCTCGCTAAAGGCATACGTGCTGCCATGTTAGTGACGCTGCTGACAGTGGTGGGTCTGCCGGGTGGAGCTCGTCACTGCCGGCTATGCTGCGTTTCATTGTAATCGTAAATTGGGAACTTCCAACTTTTGAGTCAAGCTTGTAGTAAGGGCAGAAGTATAATAGGAACATGTGTGTGTATGGATTTAAGAGGGTAACATATAGGGGGTTGACCGTAAGTAAATAGCCAAATGTGTGTCAGTCAAGTTTACGAAAGAGCAAAAAACAAAAAGGCAATACGCACATAGGGACATGTTGTTGATCTTTATATACTGTACAGTCAATGGTGCAGAGGGAGAGAGAGACCATGGATATATGGATACCATAGGAGCTGAAAGTCAGAGATTTATGGCTCTATTTTTGGTGCACAAGGTGCAACACAAAGCACAGGCAAAGTGGCATTTTCACACCATGCTGTATTCCCCTTCCAGCTGATTAACTGCAGGTCTGTGATCCATCTGCACTCTCTATTAGGAGACTGGCACATTGTCAAACTGCAATTATGCATGTCAGATTCATTGGCTAAATTTTTGCAACCAGCACCATACTGTTGCAAAGAAAACACACAGGTATTGGTGCTCTTGTCCACATAGGTCTCCAGTTTCTTATGCACTGTAGATCAGCAGAGACTGGCTATCAATTGAAAAATAGTCATTCGTTGCAGCACTAGTCAGACCAACCACTAATACCAGTGCAACGTTAACTGCAGTGTGTTTTTGACTGCGCTTTATGTCCCTTGATTTACAAAAATGGAGCTTGACAACTAATGCCATCAGATTTCTCTGCTGTTCCTGTATATAGTTTCTGTTTGATGAACCTCTTTTAATCCATGTAGAATTACGCCCACATAGTAAACCCCAAGGATGCATTTTTTAAGCTGCCTTAGTTGTAATCACAGTGTATTCCCACTTAAATTTGGACTGTATTCATATTCTGTCTAATTTTTAGCCACAAGGCCTTCTTATCATCTGCATCAGTATGATTTTATGTTCATGCAGTTTGATCTCTTTCCGTCTTTCTTACACTATCACATTGTACCACATTTATATTTTAGTGGAAAGTAAGATAATATGAAGCCAGGTGACTGAATGGCCATCACAAATCGCAAACAAATTCTGCGAATGTAATTAGCTGCGCTGCCAATGCAATGGTACATGTAATCTTTAAGTCTTTAATTAGATCAGATTACGTGTCCCTTTTGAATTATGTGATTTGGCAGGTTCAGACTTGATCCCCCGCGTGATGGTAAGGTGTGTGTATGTATGCATACTGAGCATGGTTTTGACACTGTGTTGCCACGTGTAAACACATTACATAATGCATTGCTCAATTCATCAGATGCAGAGAAAGCATAAGGAGAGAATGACTGAAAAAATGGAAGGATGTTTTGGAGTCTGTTTGACAGATAAGAGACAAGGAGCTGCTCTGCATTTTTATGTGTCCAGTGATGTCATGTCAAAACATGTGTGCATTGAAACACAATGGAAGGTATGACTGTTAGATCTGTGTTGCATTATAGTGGTGTTGAAAAATGATGCAATCAGAATGGATTTTATTGCCATTATTTTCACATACAAGGCTTGTTGTTTGGGCATTAAAAAAAAATTAAAATGTAGAAATAAAAATGTCTCCAACATAGTGACAAGATGTTACTCTGGAGTTCGGCATTTAACATACACAATGACATGTGCAGCTAGCATTGTTTTTTTTTTTCATCGTATATGTTACGTCCTGTATAGTGTCTAGGGGAACAGGGACGAACACAAAATAAAATGATATTAAAATAATAATAACCCGGGGGGAAGGAGTCGAGGTCCAGTTGTTTTTTAAAAGTGAATCAGATTTTTATTAACCCTTGGTTTCTTAAAATAACAAAGTAAAACACAGCTTCACACAGCTGTAAAAAAACACACACAGCTTCAACGGCTGTAAGAAGAACACACAGCTTCAACGGCTGTAAGAAGCACGCGGCTCCACACAGCTTCCACGACCGATACTGCTGTTCAGGGAATGGCGAGGGTGAGAGAGAGCGCAGATCCCCTCCTTCTTTTAAGGCCCTGCTGATTGGCTGGAATCAATGTCAGGTGGGGAAAGGCGGGACCTACAGCCTGGGAGCACAAAGAAAACAACAACCAAAAAACAAATAACCCTCACAGCCGTAACAGTATATGATACTCATTTTCAATTGTGATGAGAAATAAAGATCCTCACTCTTTGCTGTTCGTGTGTGTGTGGCAGTGACATTGAAAAAAATGTGAGGGAAGGATTTATTGTTCTGTACAAAACGCGCACAATATTGCTCAAAATAGAACCAAACCTCTGCAGTAGCATGATAAGGGTCCCTACACATAAAACAAAGCACCAACGAGCGAACCAAAGTTTATTAAAAAAGACTTGGTCAAACGGTAGCTCAGGCTGCACACATTCAAATTAGGGGCATTTTGGTGCGGGAGACCCGCTTTATAGAGGGTATTTGACTGCAATGGAAACGCTACTATGTACCTGAAGCTACATTCATACAATATCTAACGTTTGGCTCTATTTCACAGTAGGTGTTATGTCTCTTTCTGTCTGTTTTGCTTCTGCTCCCCTTTGCTCTTCTGCTGCCATAAGTCATGTCATCATGTTGTATACTTAGGAGGTCAAACAGCAGTAAATGCCTCTAAGTATTGTCCTCGGTTGTATATAATGACAGCGTCAATGATAGTGACACATGTACACACACACACACACACACACACACACACACACACTCGTACTTGCTTGCTGCAGTTCATCGATTTCGATGATTTGCTCCAAATTAAATGTATGGACACTTGTTGGGATGTGTTGCGGCGGTGCATAGCTATGTGGCTTTGCAGACCAATGCGTGATGCGTAGATGCCACAAGACGGACAGGGGTATGTGACACTGGAGGTTGTTGGCCCTGCAGCACGGTGATGCCGCTGTGCACATCGCTGTATCCTCTCTGTGGCTTGCTCCTGAAGCTAGGTAGTTCAAGCGCTGTAGGAGGAATGTTTTGAAGTGATCTTTATAGCGCTTTTTTGGATCCCCAGCAGGATTTGTGTGGTGAGGCGGTGGGCAGGCATACTGATCAGGTGCCCAACCCAGCGTAGGTGTTTCTGCACAAGGAGCATGGCGATGCTGGGTATATAGGCCCCGTCAAAGATTACATGTTCGGGCACCCTATCTTCCGAGGACACACTCAGGATCCTTTGCAGGCGGCATATTTGGAAGGCCTATAGGGTACGTATGTGCCTCTGGTAGGGTGTCCATGTGTCAGAACCATACAGTGGTGAAGAAAGACTGGAAGACTGGAACTAAGCTTGTAAAGGCAGCGGAGGCCAGACTGGACCTGGATGTCGTCATTGATGCAGGAGGGGGACAGAATGCTAGCTAGGTAGATGAAGTGTGGGATGATGGCAAGGGCATGACCATCCAGGGTGAAGGTGGACACACGTGTTTGGGGGTGGACTCCTGCACGACTATCTGTGTTTTCTTGATGTTGACTTGAAGACCAATGGCGCTGTAAATGGAGGCGGTGGTGGTTTTGGTGGAGGCGCTGAATTTTGAATCGGTTGCCATCCAGTCTGTACTGTATCTGTATCCCTTTAGAGGGAACCAGGAGTTTGTGGGACAGGAGGGTGACAGTGGAGAGGAAGATGTTAAATATGGTTGGGGCTAGGATGCAACCTTGCTTGAAACCCACATCCACCCTGAAGACAGGGATTCCAGTAGGAAGGTTACAGTAACACAGGATGCTAGTCAACATAGCATCCCATGTTACCAACAGCACATGGATCAAACAAATACACCGCTCGTTACATGGGAGTCTGGGAGGTAATTATGACAAATGAAGGAGCAATGTACATGGACTGTATCAATGACAGCTCATCGGCCGCCACCGTACTGTTATTTTACAACCAGAGTCTGTGCAGTAGGTATCGGGCGGTGGACAGGCATCATCGGAGTACTGTCCATGATCAATCGCAAGTTGATCACAACTTTCAATCATGACATTTCACCCTGTTTTGATAGCATCAAATAACAACCTTATAGGAAAAATGAAAAATGTAAACACCAGCGTGATAAAAACTACCCAAATTGACAGAAACATTCTTTGGGGAAAAATGTTTATGGTATTTTTTTAGTTTGGCGCATGTCCCTTCCACTAACATGGAGGACCAATACTGCAGCCAGCCACCAGGGGTCAGTTGAGGTATTTTGGGTTTACTTATGTAGAGCTGTCAAGCCATCCATCTTTATATACAATCTATGGTCACGTAGCATCGACTAAAGGAGCAGCTGTGGAGATTAATAGATTTGTCAATCAGAGATTTTACCAAAGTTAAAAGATATCCATCCCTGTATGATCTTTGGTTGTATTAGACCAGTGGCTCTCAAACTTTGTGCATGACGTACCACCTCAGAAAATATCAGGCTCTACCAAGTACCATCACTATGACCAATGTTAAAATACAGTAGCATAGGCCTTAACTATTCATGGACAGGAAGGTTTATTCCTAAACAGATTACTATTTATCGTTAACTGTTTTCAGCCAAAGCTACGCTGTAGGAAGGGGTGGCATCAGAACTGACATGTCAGTGTTTTCAAACCAATCATTTTACCTCTGCTTACTCTGTTAACTGCACAGTTTAGCTTTTCTGAGCATGACTTTGCAGCAGGCTGATATTGTAACAAAAATATTACAAGAAATGCTGAATTTATTTTAAATTACATTTCATGGATCTTTAAAGTTTTATATTCATTTAGTTTCCTTTTTATTTTGGAGATTCCTTCACACAGCACCTGAGGGAGCTTTAGTACCACCAGTGGCACAGGTACCACAGTTTGAGAACCAGTGTATTAGACCATTTATGGACCCTGCTCCACATCAGTGAGCAGGAATATCTTGTGGAAATATTGGATTTGGCTTGAAGTAGTACACAATACATGGCTATGTGATTCATTTGTCAGTTAAAGGCGGCACTGGGAATCATATGAATGTTATTTTTCTAATGTCACAATTAAATCTAATAATACATATGTCATGAGCGACATAGCAATGGTTTTAGTGCCCCATGGTCATAGAACCAAAAGAAAAGCCTAAAGAAATCCTAAAAAAGAATAGATATGGATCAATGAGCCAAACAACAGGGAATCCTTTGTCTTATTTTTCAAGGACACACACTACAAAAACACAACACTATTTCTTGCCAATGCTGTAATGAAAATATTACAAAAACTTTGTCCTGGTTGAGCAGCAGAGGGGCTGTGACCATCATCACAGTGTCATACAGTGAGACAGTGCAACGTAGCACGTCATATCTCTTTAATTCATTCTATCTTTCACCAAAACAATAGACCCTAGCCAAAGGGCTTTAGCAATGCCAGCTGCCTTCCTTGTTAATTTGATTCCTTCCCTTACCGCCGTGCCTGTTGCCTCTGAGCTGTACAGGCGTTTTGTCTAGAGATATCTTCTTGAAAACAAAACATTTGTTATTGAAACATTATACAGTAGGGAGGGGAGTGAGGTTTTCATTGTTCAGGTAGGCTAAAGCTGAAAAATGTGATGGAATGATATGAGTAAACAAAACTAAATTAAGTTGAGAAGTGGATAGAGCCTGTCAATGAGATGGAGTAGTTCGTAGTTTCTGAACGCTTTAAGCCATTACTTTCTCTCAGATGTATTATCTGTATGTTCCACAGGATACTGTAGATTGACATGTTGTACAGTCTGTCACCGTAATAGTTACACTATACCAAATGTAGTTCATTTTTTTGTGCTCTTTTAAAGCCTCAGTGAAATGGCAGTTAGAGCGTCTTTAGATTCTGTAATGTGACTATTTCTAAGTGAAACAGATTATATGAGAAGAGTGTATTTTCAAGGGATTTCATCCAATTTCTCAGGGATTTGATCGCTCGAAAGTGGCCATGTCATGTCATGCTATGTGGCCTCTTGAATACCACAGTTATGTGGAGCAGCATACCACCCACAATTCAGTTGTAACGGACTGTTGGCCTTCACCCACACCTCCCCAACTGCATTGCTGTGATCAGTAGGTAATCAGTGTGATCAGTAGGGGGAGGATGTGGGAGAAAGGAATAAATTATACCACACTTTTTTGGAAAGATGACAGATGCCTCATACTCATGCTATTGCTCTACCAACTACTGTGACCCACAAGCTAAAGTCAAGTGTGGTTTTATATGATGGAGAGGTTAGGTCGACAAGTGTTTATATCTCCAAGTGACACCATTCAGGTCAGTGAATGTGGTGAAATACTGATTTCTGACGATTCTTTATGTTCTTGTAGAAACATAGAATTACAAACATGAACCTGAAAACAAATATAATAGGTCTCTGTTAAAAATATTTGAGGCTGTGCTCTAAAACAAAAGTGACACTAACGGTAGTTGTATTTTATGCTCTTCTTGTGTATTACAGACTTTCAACTATATATCGTCTTTATTTTACCATTTGTGTTTCCTGGGTTAAGCCTATTGTATCTTTATCTGCTGCCTTTTGAAGAAGTGACTTTTGTGACTTCATACCAAACTCTCATTTATGCCAGTCATACCTCTGGGCAGAGTATAGATAGACTAGAACACATGGCAATTGCTATTATTTCCTCTGGCTTTTTCATCTCATGCTCAAGAAGATAGGTGGTTATTTTATCTGCTCTTCTGGCCCCGGAAAGATGAGGAGGGATGTTAAAAAGGGCAGATCAGGGAGAAACAAATTCCCAGTGACAGATAAGAGGATACTGCAGGGTCCAGCTGTTTAAAAGGAAAAGAGTAGAAAAGAAACCTAAAAGAGGAGGACATAAAGCGAGAGAGTGGAAGTGCATTATGTCTAATTGGGAATTTCTTCGGGCTGCTATGTTGTTGGCCAATTAGATTGAAGCTGATAGTATTTTGTGTCCATTGCACAGGAGCACAGCAAGTATGCACACATACTCTACAAACAGTGCAAATTATTGATCAACCTGAGGTATGCAAATTCAACACACTGGTAACATTAACTTTACCGTAACATGTGCTGGTGTTCACAAGCATGCTGATCAACAACACCCGTTATAAAAGTCAATCAGTATTGGTAATATAATCCTAGCATGTACATTTTTGTCAATAATGTATGATATATATTTTAATTTATATTAGTAAAAAATAGTCTGATCAGCCTAAAGACCTTCACCAGGTCTGGGTAATTTGTGTTTAACTTTAGTGCACTACTGTAGTTTGCAGGGTTTGAACTTTATCAGCATGAAATGCAAATTGCAAATTTCACCTTTATGGGACAAATAAATTATTACGTTATTTTATTAACTGAACATGTTAAGTAGCTATAAAGCTCAGCAGCTTTTACAAAAATATATTTTTATTTTGACTTTTTAAGTTTTATGGAATAAAAATAAATAAAAAATTAAGGTGCCACGTTCTGACATCTTATATTTTATTCTGTTACTTTTGATGATGTTTTAGTTTTCCGCCGTGGTATCGTTTCAGTATAGGTATCAAGATATTTTAGGAAGGTATCGTACCGGAATCATAATTGTGGTATTGTGACAACATTAGAATGTATTGTCAATTTGTTAATTAGTGCAATAATCTGACAAATTCTGACTGTAACAAACAAGTAGGAAGAAATAGGAAAACAATTAAAACTGTGATAGTAGTAAGTCAAGCTGGACTTCTTTTTTGATATTCACTCATACAAGGCTGCAATACTCATTATTGACATACCAACTGCAGGGGATGGCAAGCAATTGCTACAACCACTATGTTCACGTTTTCATACATTTTCTCTAATTTTCTCTCATTAACTTGTTTAGGGAATTGAACGGTGAGGAGTTTGGTAGCGTCAGCACAACATTGACCTCACTACAAGTAATGGATTGACTCTTTTCCATGCCTCTTTTCTTTGTGACTTTTAATGAAAACAAACTTCTACATTTGGTTTAAAGGCTTTAAAGGTCAGATTTGATTGACTCTGGGTATCATGGGTCCCAGCCACATGTCACTTGTAAGGGACAAAGACCAATGTCCTCTGTTTCAGCAAGGCCATCTGGATCATAATGAGCTATTAGTGCGGCTCAGTCATTACCATCTCAGCTTATATTCATTGCAATTACCATGTAAGATGTTGTCATCCATTATCAACATCATATTATTATCCTTCATATTCTCTGTTGAATATCTTTTCTTGCCTTCTGTTCTTTCTTCCTTTTTTATCCCTTTTATACAGTCACTGGAGATCAAGTTAGAGAACGAATTATAAATACTCGATTTATTCTGAAATACTGTTATTTCTTATTTTTCAGAATTTGATAGCTATACTTGGAACACCCAACCTCTCTTGCAATGACTGAGAGGGTCATCCCATTGGCCTTCATTTGGACAACCTGCTGTCTCAGGCTTTCAGTCAACTTAGAGCCGCTCGCCATCTTGCAAAGTAACCAGGAGACCTGCCAGATAAATAGGGTGTGTCCAACAATTAGGTAAATTGTCGCCAAGTGCCAGATTAACACCAATAACTGGGAGGTACTGAATCTGAAGATAATCTCTAATTTTACTTACTGCTTTTTTTTACAAAATAAAGGTTTTTGTTAAAGTGCCTTGGTTATTAAAAAAACATGCTACTATAGCAGTGGTATAGCCACAGAGGATATTCTATCAAATTCTGAACAAAAAAATATAACAGTATTTCAGAATAAATCAAGTATTCATAATTTGTTCTCTAATTTTGATCTCCAGTATATATATATATATCAATGTATGTATGTATATATATATATATATATATATATATATATATATATATTGTCAGTCCGAAACCCAAAAATATACAGTTTCATATGATATAAAACAGGAAAGCAGTAAATCTCCATATTTGTGAAGCTTTTTGTTTGAAAAATCACTTAAATGATTAATTGATAATAGTTGGCCATTATTTATCCGTCAATCAACTGTTCATTTAGTCAACTAATCATTGCAGCTTTAATTACTAGTTATTTCTTGGTTTGTAGTGCTTTCGTACCATTTCTACTTTCTTTTTTCCTCCCATTTAAATATAATGTCTAGTTGTTCTTAACATTTGTAGTTTCGGGGGTGAATGAGTCATGCCTCAATACAGCAGCACTCTAATCTCCTCCGCCTGCAGTTTTATAGAGACTGTAACAGGCAGGCAATGTTACAAGCTCAGTGTTGCAGCTGTGTGTTTATGTGTAGCTGTGCAAACATTCCAAACACGTATTGTGTGTACACTAAATGTGCTTGCGAGTGTGAGAAAAATTGAGAGAGAGGTTGGAAGGGTTGAGGATGCACGCCTCCAAGTGTAAGCAAGCGATTGGTGTAGGTGTACATGTGTGAACACAGGGTGAATGCAAAGATGCCTGCAAGGAGATGAGGAATGAAAGAGGATGGAAAGAGAGATAGGTTTTTGGCAGCGTTGCAGAGTTGGGCTGATTTATCTTCCCACACTGTGACTCACCATTTGTCAACGATACAGTTTACGATTCAAAGCAGCTACTAAAAGACACAGAGAAAGAGATGGAGCAGGAACAGGGGAAAACAGAATAAGAAAGGAGAAAGAGAGAAACAGGAGCGAGAGAAAAGCAAAGAAATTAATTTCAGAGGAGAATGTAGAAAGTAGGGCATCAACTTTTGCCTTGTTGTAGCTTGCTAAAACAAAGCCTAAACACCATTGTACGATTGAAACAAAAATGGTTACTCATGGTTATTTAGTTGCAGATTATGAGGTATTTTCTGTCTAATGCATAATGGTTACTGTACGCTGGCTTGATCGCTGGTTGGAACATTCTGATCTTAGTGTGTCCAAATCCATGATGTGAAAATGAACTTAAACCATGAGGTTGTGCAACTGCTGAGAGGCTGTCAATGTCACATGATGCTGTTTTGGATATTATTTAATGAAATTCACACAGCGTCCACAACATCAGACTGTAGATCCAAGAGCAGCAGAGTGTAAGGACGATACAGATAGCATAATATAACCTTGTTAGACATGGTTGTTTGACGATGTGTGTGTGGGAGGAATGCAGTATTTGGGCGACTGCCTTAAGCAATCACAATTATGTGAGCCAAATAGTAACGTGTCACTATTGGAAATGTGTACAGTAAATACCTGGCAAACATTACACTTGTCTTCAAGTATGGTTTGTAAAACCTCTGTGCATGTTTGGCTGGTAACGATTGCAGAGCTTTATGCTTCTTTATGTGTGAATGTACACTGAAAACATGTATGTTTATAGATGATTGCCTGTGTACCAATGTGTTTGTATGTGAGCAGTCATGGAAGAACTTATTTCTGTATCTTGGGGTTCAGTGAGCAGCATGAATCAGGAAGGAGCCAGCCAACAAGCGCTGTACCAGGCCATCACATTAAATTGCCTAAAAATGACAGAAGGCTACTACAGTATAACCGTACAGACCTCTAGACACATCAAACTGCTGAGACTGTTATAAAGCAACTCAGCCAGAAATTTCTCCGTTCTTGACTTAGAACAACGGCAGCAGTGGCTTACAAGGGTGAGGATGGTTGTGACAAAGTGTTGCAAGTAACCCAAAATGACATGCATGTAGATATTGTTCTAGCCCGGCGCTGCGACCATAACAAAAAAAAAGATGAAGAACATGAGGGAAGTAACAAAAAGGGGAAAAAAAATTGATATTCGGGTCAAATTAACCCGTTTGACGTTTAATCTATAATTTTTTTCTACCTGAAACTCAATGGCCTTAGCTTATTTTATACGATAAACATGTACAAACAAAAAAATAACAGAGCACACATGCTACTTAACCCCACACATTTTAATCCTTAAAATTATCTTGATATACAGAGACACAGAAAAACGCCTACACACATCCATAAAGACACATAGACATGCACATACACACACACAAAGATAATGTTACATCATTACAATGTAAGCACAGAGAAGCTGTTTACTCTCACTGTCCCCCACTCTTTACCCTCTGTCATGTGTCCACCTCCACCACCACTTCCATTGTTAATTGCGTTTTGGTAGAGACTGCTTGCAATTATTAAACATATATGTTATCTCTATTGTTTGAACTTGGGATAAAGACAATATTTGTTAATGTTTATGAAGTAAAAATTTATTTTAGACTTGTTTTTAAAACCGCAAATATGTCCCAGGTCAATTTGACTAGAGGGATACAAGTGTAGAGTGAGAGTGAAGACCGTACAAGGGTTAAGAAAGAATAATTTGAACAAATATAACAAAGTTTAACAGAGGATGCTGGCAGATAAACATGCTGCAAGATAAACTATAATAATGCAAAACTAAACTATACAACAAAGCAAACTAGCATACTGTGGTGCAAGGGGAGAGGGAGAGCCCAGTTTTTAAAATTTGAAAACAAATATCCGAATCCCAAAACTGACATGGAAAGAATACCTACTCAACAAACCCAACAAACCCATCTGAATAATCGAATATTTTGGTCCAGTCCTATTGATGAGGACATTTCCATCTGCTCAGTGTCTTGCATCTCTTAAATGCACTTGATGACGACCACAGGATACTTAATGTCACCAAACAGAATTGCATTTGTGGCCATTTTCTCATATGACAGGCCAGGACAGGGGGCTGTCAGTGGGTTTAAACCTACCACCCCCCCCCCTCCTACTGCTACATGATTGCCACTTACACCTAATCCACTTCCCTCACAATGGCAGCATTGTTTAGCTTATTTCAGTATGCAACATGTTATTCTTTCTTCTGGCATGATTTAACTGAGGGTTATACTCAATGGGAGCAGTTGAGCTACTAAGCTGAGAGATAAGAGCAGGTGTGGTGATACCGACCCAGGTACAGACTTGATGATGACTCAGGGGTTATTAATAAACCTTCTCAAAGTACGAGGTCCAGGACAATCTGAAATCTGAGGTTTTTGCTCACAGAGATCACAGTAACAAATGTTTACCTGTTTATTTTTAATTTGGCCACATTTATTATATAAACATAATATGTATGACAGAAAATGAGGAAAAGCATAATAGTCCCCTTTGAAACTGCTTTATGTTCATAGACATTGCTCATGGTCTGACTAAACTGTACACAAACAACACTAGACAGGTGTGCACACAAATCCGGGAAACAAAGACAGTTTATATGCACAGATGAAAATGACATCTGATTGGACAAGCACAGTCAATGGCTGAGGTCTTCCACCAGGCGACAAGCATTACTAACAACATGAGCTGCGGTGAGTGCAACAGACAGCTTTTCTCACTGCTGTCTGGCCCTGGAGCAGCAGCACAGTTAGCAATCCTGACAAGTGCAAATACACTGCAGATTCTGGATGATACTCAACACTGGAGCAAGACAGGATGCTCAAATTTAGTATGTACAGTGCCATGAAAAAGTATTTGCCCCCTAACATATTTCTTCTGTTTTTGCTTTTTTGTTACACTTGCATGTTTCGGATCATTAAACAAATTTTAATTTCAGACAAAGGTAACCTGAGTAAATACAAAATGCTGATTTCATGTATTAAGGTAAAGAATCTATCCAAACCAACCTGGCCATATGTGAAAATGTAACCCTGAAAATCCTGAAGGAGAATGTCCGGTCATCAGTTAGTTTCCCTCAAGCTCAAGCGCACTTGGGTTATGCAGCAAGACAATGATCCGAAGCACACCAGCAAGTTCACCTCTGAATGGCTAAAAAAACAACCAAAATGGCTTAGGGCGCACTCACACTGTCCATTCATACCGTGCCCAAGCACGCTTCACGGCTAAAGTCTAGTTTGTTTGACCAATGTGAGTACCACTGTTCCGCGCCCAGGCACGGCACGCTAGCTGGCCGCGGCCCGGCTGAATTCAAATAATTTTGCCACAGTTGTGGGCCTCAGTTCCTCCACAGGGATGTGAAAGATTCATTGCCAGTTATCGCAAATGCTTAACTGCAGTTGTTGCCACCAAGGATTGCACAACCAATTATTAGGTTAAGGGGGCAATTACTCTTTCACATTATCCTAGATATACCCATGCTGCCTTGCGCGCCATTTTGCAGTTTGTTTACATCTACAGATCGCATCCCGGGGTTCTTATCCGGTAAAAACATGTTTGTAGAGTGTGCTTACAGTATATAGCGCTACCTTCTTCCCTGATATTTGTCTTGCACAAACGGCAATAGTCGCTCAACGCGATTGTGTACACATGAATATCTTACCTATCGAATTCCTGTTGCACTACATACGTCATCTGGTATAATTGATACTGTTACAAATAAACTATGAAGTTTACAGTCTTGAACCCAATGAAGGCAGTGATTAAAGGTTTAACATAACAAATTACATATTCAAGATATTCTAGTTTGTCAGATTGACATCACCAAATGTAATACCAATATTCGAGTAGTGCCATATGAAAGTTCTCTACATCTGACTTTTGGTGAGTGGAGCTCCACAGGTGCCGTATCTATTCGGGTAATACGGTACTATGAGCTCTTCAAGATACGACAAAGCCTGGCCAAAAAGAGCTTTGTAGGTAAGAAGAAGGATTTTAAATTATATTCTAGATTTTACAGGTAGCCAGTGCAGAGAAGCTAATACAGAAAAAAATATGATCTATTTAATTGGTTCTAGTCAGTAATTGGGCTGCAGCATTTCTGACCAATTGTAGACTCTTAACAGACTTATTGGAGCAGCCTGATAATAAGGAGTTTCAATGCATTTTCTGCATCTTTCTGAGACATAATGTTCCTAATTTTCACAATATTACACAGGTGTAAAAATGCAGTCCTTATTGATAGTTTTATGTGGGATTCGAAGAACATATGCTGATCAAAAATACCACCCAGATTCCTTTTTGAGTTTTGGGGGCCTTCGGTTTTCAGTTTTATCTGAATTTAACATCAGAAAAAGGTCATCCAGGTTTTTATTTTCTAAATGCACACTTTATTTGTTTCTACTGGTTTAGTTGATAAATAAAATTGAAAATGTATGGAATGCTTCCTTGTAATATTTCCTAAAGAAAGCATATATAAGGTGAATAGAATTAGTTCAAGAACAGAACCCTGTGGGACTCTGTTACTTACTTTAGTGTACATGGAGGATTGGTCGTTCAAATGTACAAACGTCGTTAACATGTACAAACTGAGAATGATCCAATTTTAGACTTAAACCAGCTAAATGTGATTCTTTTAATGCCAATTAAATGCTCCAGTCTCTGTAGCAGGATGCGATGGTCAATAGTGTTGAAGGCAGCACTAAGATCTAGTAAAACAAATACAGAGACAAGTCCTTTGTCTGAAGCTATTAGAAGGCCATTAGTCATTTTTACCAGTGCTATCTCAGTGCTATGATTCATTCTAAATCCTGGATGTAAGTCTATGAATCCACATAGTAGTGTAAGCAGGCACAAGAAAAAGGATGAAAAAACGGTTCAAAAAATATCAGAAAACACTGGATCTTGAATCAACAAGTCCACATTAAAATGTCCATTTAACGATTTCTGTTCAAAACTCTTAACAGTCAGAATATCAGCAACCTGTCAGGACTGTAACTACTAATGTTGTGGTCTAAAAATAAACTCGGATTAAAGCACAGCTATAAAGCTGGCATCACAGCAACTCACAGTTATCCAGACAGCTTGACAGCGGCTCGTCCGCGGTGAAATGAACAGCCTCCCGCGGTCATCAGGTCTCTTCCGCAAGGGTGGATGTTATGAAGCCTTTAGCCTCAGTGACCAAATAGAGCCCTTTCCTCCCTCCGTCCTTCATCACGATGAAGAGCCTGACAGGGTATAGCAATGCCGGTTTGAAGCCCAGGTTGTAAAGCTTTGACATCAGCTCTCTGTATTTCTGGTCGCATACGTCAACATATTTCAGTGGTGTATCCGTCAAACAAGACAAATATTACTATTTGTTTTAACTTTCATGGTCATGAAATGTGAATTTATCAAAAGTTGCGGTAGTGAGAGTCGACCCGTTTCTACTCCATCTCAGCCAAACCGGAAGTCTGTTTATTATACTTAGTTTATACTACTTGGACTTAATTTAACAAAGCCTCAATGCATCGTTGATTTTTAATAATCTAGTCACTGAAGGAATCGTTTCTGCCCTTTTATATTCATATATTCTAAACTGCATTAAAAGCATGTAGCCTATATATTTTCTACTTTTTCCAACACTGATGAATTCAATTCAATTCCATTCAATTCGATTCAATTAAATTTTATTTATAGTGCCAAATCATCAATATGGATTCCGTCCTGGGCGTGGAACAACGGACCAGCTCTTCACTCTCGCAAGGATCCTGGAGGGGGCCTGGGAGTATGCTCATCCAGTCTACATGTGTTTTGTGGATCTGGAGAAGGAATATGACCGGGTCCCTCGGGAGATACTGTGGGAGGTGCTGCGGGAGTATGGGGTGAGGGGGTCACTTCTGTGAGCCATCCAATCTCTGTACACCCAAAGCGAGAGCTGTGTCCGGATCCTCGGCAGTAAGTCGTATTCGTTCCCGGTGGGGGTTGGCCTCCGCCAGGGGTGCGCTTTATCACCAATCCTGTTCGTGATTTTCATGGACAGGATATCAAGGCGTAGTCGTGGTGGGGAGGGGTTGCAGTTCGGTGGGCTGAGGATCTCGTCTCTGCTTTTTGCAGATGATGTGGTCCTGATGGCATCATCGGTCAGTGACCTTCAGCACTCACAGGATCGGTTCGCAGCAGAGTGTGAAGCGGCTGGGATGAAGATCAGCACCTCTAAATCTGAGGCCATGGCTCTCAGCAGGAAACCGGTGGATTGCTTACTCCAGGTAGGGAATGAGTCCTTACCCCAAGTGAAGGAGTTCAAGTACCTCGGGATCATGTTCACGAGTGAGGGGACGATGGAGCGTGAGTTTGGCCGGAGAATCGGAGCAGCGGGGGTGGTTTTGCAGTCGCTCTACCGCACCGTTGTGACGAAAAGAGAGCTGAGCCGGAAGCCAAAGCTCTCGATCTACCGGCCAATCTTCGTTCCTACCCTCACCTATGGTCATGAAAGCTGGGTCATGACCGAAAGAACGAGATCGTGTGTACCGAAATGGGTTTTCTCAGGAGGGTGGCTGGAGTCTCCTTTAGAGATAGGGTGAGAAGTTCAGCCATCCGTGAGGAACTAAGAGTAGAGCCGCTGCTCCTTTGCGTTGAAAGGAGCCAGTTGAGGTGGTTCGGGCATCTAGTAAGGATGCCCCCTGGGCGCCTCCCTAGGGAGGTGTTCCAGGCACGTCCAGCTGGGAGGAGGCCTCGGGGAAGACCCAGGACTAGGTGGAGAGATTATATCTCCACACTGGCCTGGGAACGCCTCGGGATCCCCCAGTTAGAGCTGGTTAATGTGGCCCAGGAAAGGGAAGTTTGGGGTCCCCTGCTAAAGCTGCTGCCCCCGCGACCCGACCCCGGATAAGCGGTTGAAGATGAGATGAGATGAGATGAGATGAGTGCCAAATCATAACAAAAGTTATCTCAGGACACTTTACAGACTAGTTATAGACCACACTCTATGACTTATTTATGATTTACATAAACCCAACAATTCCTCCGTAGAGTACGGTGGCAACGAAAACCTTTCCTATAACAGGCAGGAAGGTCAGACAGACCCAGCTCTATGGAGGACGGCCATCTGTCTTGACCGGTTGGGGAGGAAGAAAAGGAGAGAGAAAAGAGGGACAGATGGACAGAGAGAGACAAAGACAGACACAAAGACAGAGACAGACACACTTCCAGTAACTATAATAATAGCTATAGTAATATGAATATGACTTATTTGTTATGGCAGTTAATACAGCAGAATATTAGAAACAAGCACAGCTAAGGTGATAGATTATAATAGTAGCAGGAAGCAACATGGAGGACCACGGAAGCAGGCACCACCACGATCAGCAGAGACCTGCGAGACGACTAATCACAAATAACTCCGGGGAAGAAGTGAATTGACGAGACATGAATGATACAGACGGAGAGAAGCTCAGAGTATCTGGAAAAGTAGTATCCCCGGCAGACTAGGTCTATAGCAGCAGAACAAAATCAGGTTAAAAATAACAACATTGCTAAGGGCTCGTAAGCCCTAGCTGTAAGCTTTATCAAAAAGGAAAGTTTTAAGTTTACTCTTAAATATGGGGACAGTGTCTGTATTCCGAATAACACTTGGGAGTTGGTTCCACAGGAGAGGAGCTTGGTATCTGAAGGCTTTGCCTCCCATTCTACTTTTGGAGACTCTAGAGACGACAAGTAGCCCTGCATTCTCAGAGCGCAGCGATCTAGTCGGGTAATAAGGTACTATGAACTCTTTAAGATACGACGGAGCCAGACCAATAAGAGCTTTATAGACAAGGAGAAGGATTTTAAATTCTATTCTAGATTTTACAGGTAGCCAGTGTTAAGAGGCTAATACAGGAGAAATATGTTCTCTTTGATTCGTTTTAGTTAGTACTCGCGCTGCAGTATGCCTTAAATGTATGCAACCTTTTTAAAAAAAAATACAAGCAGTAATAAGCAACACATTTTGTGTACATTGTTTTTGATCTATAACATCCCGTCTTCTCTCTTTTCCTCGCCTTTTTATATTTTCTGTCGACTGCAAATAATGGTCCTTTTGGAACATTTCAGCTTTCTTTTTCTCTATACCCTTTTGGAGATCCACAGTATAACTCACTTTGGTATGTTTTCTGTCAACCTTCTTTCACCCTCCATTTTGTTTGCCACAATCTCTACCATTTTCCAATCCCCTCCTTCTCTTTCTATCCATTCCCCTTCATTTAACAATGTTTACGATAGTGCTCATTATCTTCCCCTCTCTTATTCCTTCTGTCACTGCTGTATCTCATCCTCCACAATATGTCTCTGCCTATGGGGAGGCATTGGGGCAGGCTGGGCTATGGGTCCTAATGATGGTGCTGGCTTCTATAAAAAGCCTGCAGGCGGCTGAATCGATATCTCCTGTTGTCAAATTGCACCTTACCCAGAGAGAGCGACTAAAAGATCTTGAGTTTCTTCTGGCGGCTGTGTCTGAACCTGGCATGTGTGTGTCTCTTGAATCCGTGTGATTGTGAGTGTGAAATTCTCTGGCCACAGCAGGACCTTGTCCTAACTGCCGTTAACCATCTTGTTCTTCTAGGGGAGAGAGGAGTAACATAAAAGATATAGGATATGAGATGTCAATTTGTGCAGTATTTCAATCTTTTATTGCTCTATATAAAAACTTAAATGTAACTGAAGGGGGTGCCCTGTCTGAAATAATAAACCACTTAGCCTTGAGCAGAAATAAACTAATACTAAACTACTCAAAAAGAGAAGTTGCAATCCTACATATAGCTTCTAAAACAGGGTGAAAGAAATCTAACAACAATTACAGCTCTCCCCTATGAGGCTGCCTCGCAAATAGTTGAACAAAATCTGGTAACAGTACCTTTAAAGGTGCAGTACTCAAAATATTGAAAAAATAAATCAGTGTGGGCTGGGATTTCCTCCTCACGGCTCTCACCAGAGTTTTATTGACATACAGAGTCTTGTGTTCCCATTTGTTAATTAGGTTTTAATAATTTTTGATGCTATAAAAACAGGATGAAACATCATGACAGCTGTCTACATCTATTTTGGTCGAGCTTGTTCATGGTTGGGACTTTGGGACTTTTTTGGGATGACACTGACTACTGTGTTTCAGTACAAGAATGTAGTTCTGTAGATTTCTAGTGGTTCCTGTTCCGAAAACACTGTAAAACTTACAGACCTAAATCTAGTGTTGCTTACGTAAAATGGCACAAATGAGGTACACACCAATTGCATTTCAATTATTCATACATCCCAACTAGTTATGGCTTGTTGAAGGACAGTTACACGAACAAAGCTTTATGGAATCAAAATATGTAAACCTATTAAAACAGTTAAAAGTAAAACAAAAGAAAATATTGAACTTTTTCTAACATTGACAATATCAGTGTGCATTGCAGTCAGCCACAGTGTTTATCTTCTTTCTTCCATTTGGAGTTGTCTATGCCAAAAATTTAAATTCGATTGTGGAAGCTACAATCATTCTTAGTTCAATGAGTGCCACTTCTCGAACCGGATTTTTGGGGACAGATTCATCCCAGGGTTATCTGGACTCGCTCTCTCTCGCTCTCTCAGTTTGGAGCATTTGCAGTCATTTTATTTGACCTGTAAGAATCTCTTTACAGCAGACCAGCTTCCGGTAGACCAATTGTATTGCCTCAAAGCAGGTTATCGGCAGGTTAATACTCATTGAGCTGCTCGTTAAGATGCAGCTAAGAGTGTGCAAATGGTGTTCAGCCTAGGCGTGTTTGTGTGTGTATAAATGTGTATGCACAATAGTCATTCTGAATACATACAGAATGTTGTTCTTATCAGAGAGAATTAATAATCCATCCATCATCCGCAACCACTTATACCTGGTAGGGTCGCGGGCGGCTGGAGCAGGTCGCAGCGAACAGTGAGCGTGAGGACAGGACAGCAGTCTATTGCAGGGCAAATAGAGACAGACCGAGACAGACAACCATTACCAACGGACAATTCAGAGTCATCAATTAACCTAACCCCTGCATGTCTTTGGACTGTGGCGGCCGGAGAACACGGAGAGAACCCATGCAGACACAGGGAGAACATGCAAACTCCACCACACCACCATGCCGCCCCTGAAATAATAATTCTCCAGTGATAAAACTCATGCTGTTGCAGCATCTAAGCTAACCTCTTTAGGAGCCGCCATTGTTGTATTGAACGATGTATTGCGTTGTCGTCGTCGTCGAAATACTGAACCATTTACGTATTTCAGAAAATATTGTACAGCAAATAATTCAAGTTATGGTACAGTTACTGTGAAATAACTAATAGCCCCGAGTATAATAAAGGAAATAAAAGTGCATTACAGGAGGTTAACGTATATAAAGGGTCAGGAGAAAATGCAGGCTTTTTAATAATGACATGTTAATCACCATTTTTCAACATGCTTGGCGAATGCAAATCAGCTAAACCTTTATTCAATACAGATTATGGCCTATGTGTCCTTGACTGGAAGAGAGGGTAAGCAGAGAGCAGATGTGCCTAAGCATTTTAATCACAATGATGTGAAACAGTCAACCAGTCAACTACATGCACATATATTTAAATTATGAGAGCTTGAGAAAGACAGATGCCTTCTCTCTCTGTGCTATTCACATCAGATGCGAGCAGTTAGGGGAGGCGTCTGTATGTGTTAAAATACATATTCACAGGGTCATCTTTTTACCAGACCATTTAGTGTGATGGATTTATTTATTTCCAACTTCTAAAGTGGGTTGTTAGTTATGTTGATTAATTAAAGATGATCTTTTATTGAAAACAATTGAAATGATCCACCATCAAAAACAAACAAGTTCCAGCTGTCAGCCGTCCTCTCTCTGTTGGAGCAGTAGCTTAAATTTATGTCAAAAGCCTTTCTCAGTAGTAGCAAGAACAGCTTAACACAACACTGTCAACACGAACGTGAAAGATACTTCCATGCTACGGTAAACACTCTTTCCTTGGGTCAAAAAGACACATTTGGGGGTTACTCATGACTTAGTCTACACCAATACACCTTAAGTCCAGAGTTAGCTGACTAAGAAAGGAATAATACCGATCATCTAGCTAGACAGATGGAAAAATCTGCTAATGACAGTCTTTTTATCTGGGTAATTAGATAGTCACCAGCTAAACGTGAAAGAACAGCACTTGGCTAGTTTTGTATACAATCAGGAGATTTAGAGCTATTTGGATGACGTCCAGCCTGTTCTCATCCCAACTAGTCATATACGAATGCTTTGTCGATTAATTTGACCACACTGCATATCTTCTTTTTCAAATACCAATATTTTCTCTTTCAAACTGCTGCCTGTGCTGTGCTTAGCCTGCGACTTGAGTTGTGCCCAACTTGTGCGGGGGGATAGGACCCCATTAATACCTGCTTGCAGGTCTAGTTATGTTTATGTTTGTTCTCGCACTAACAGCATGCAAGGCATGCATGCTGGTGTGTGTTGCCCTTAAGGTGGCTGTAATATTAGATTAGATTGCTTATTGTGTGGTCACTGAATGAACAATTTTATTAGCAAAAGTAGCATACATGAATGCAACCAGTTCCATTACGTTTGGTGTCAATTGCCTGTTGCAAGATCCTATTTTTTTCCCGTCTTACCACTGAGTTGGTATTTTAATAATGTTATTTAATATAAACCCATATTTATATACCGAGCTAACATGATATCTACATATGTCAACATAGAGTCTGAGAAGGTTCTATGTATTTTTATTAGATCTAGATAAGGTTAGTAAGTAGGTAAGTAAGTCTTGTCTACAGCGTCACCTACACATAAGAGATCAAGGCCATTTATGAGACTGTGGTAGATCTGTAATTTAACTCTGCTGGAAGAAAATATCATAGAGTGCAAAAGCTGTATACATTATGTACCAACACAAAGAGTCAAGCAGCAACTAACACACACACATGCACACACACAAACACACACACACACACACACACACACACACACACACACACACACACACACACACAAACACTGTTCTGTATCCACTTCTGTTAGATGTTTATACTCAAATCTAAATAGCCCACACACACACACACACACACACACACACACGCACACGCACACACTGTTCTGTATCCACTTCTGTTAGATTTTTATACTCAAATCTAAATTGCCCAGCTGTGTCCCCAACGCTCCACCAGCATTATTAAACACACACAAAACAGTTATTATTTACACCCCCTTCACACATGTACACAAACACACACACACACAAAGAGAGGGAGAGGGAGAGGAAAAGATACGGAGGCAATACAAGAGTAATTGTGATTCATACAGTATGAAGGAGGGATTGAGAATCTGGATGGGGGAGATAGAATCAGAGAGGATGAGTGCATTGCAGGTAGATTAGATTGAGAACATCTCTCACCAGGATCAATTGAAGAGAAAACCACTGTGGTGTAATTTTGAGGAATTGCACTTTAATCGAGATTCAGGTTAAATGTCAGCGCTTTGAACAACAACCCAACCAAGAATAATAAAACCACTGCTTGTAGAAAAACATGCCAGCATCTGTAATGCCATCCAGGGAGTTCTGTCACGCTTTGAAGCCTGGATTTGAGTTTACCAGCAGCTTCTATCTTGGAGCCAGAAAATCTAAATTTGGGCTAAGGTAAGGGCACCAGGACTGAATTGTGACACCTAGGTGACCACTACAGCAATTCTGATAGACTGAGAGTCCTTTACAGAGAATATAGTGTATTTATTTATGAAATCACCTTCATATAGCAGATTTTGGCCGTATTGCCCAACCCCTTACGTAACGTGAATAAACTCTACGGAACGTAAGGTGAAAGGACGAAGTCGAACTTTAATACATTAACTCATCCATGAGCATTATTTGTACGTGAGTCAAGCCATCATAAAAAACTTATTTTGGACCCTATTCTCATGTTATATTTTATTTTTTATTTCTTTTAAAAGGTGAGTGCTTGTGTTTTTTACCCTCTTACTTTTTTGAAACTTTCTTGTGTCAGTGATAGAGGCAGGGATGTTTACTGTTGACTAGGGATGCATCCATCCGATATTCCGATCGGATAGCGGTCCCGATATTGACAAATGGCTCGGGTATCAGATTATGAAACAGATAAATGGACCCGTCCATCAAATGGTCGCGAGAGGGGCATGTGCAGCATGCCGGTTGACTCACAGCCAACACCAGCAACAACATGGAGCGAGTAAAGACTCAGCTGTATGGAGGTATTTCCCCTAGTACAGTGAAGTGAAATCTAGAAATAAAGATACAAATTATAACTAACAGAATACTCACAGCTACTGTTTGTTATTTAACTTAATTTATTCTCAGCTGTTATATTTAATTTTAAGAAGTTTAAGCCTTTGTACAATTGTTAATTTTAATAACAAATGAATAAATAACAATTCAGTACATTTGTATCTATGTGACAATATGTTACATTTTGTTTACAAAGTTAGGGAAGTAATGTTTGAGTCAAACCTGATGCCTTTAGCCACTTCCACATGAGTTAATACACTTAATACACTATACATGTGAGGTGTATAGTGTATTAATTCAACAATGGTATCGGATCGGTATCAGCCGATATGCAAAGCCTAGGTATCGGTATCGATACTGAAAAAGTTGGATCGGTGCATCCCTACTGTTGACTATACGGGACTCTCACACAGCCTCAAAATGGACTGTCTTGTCGCATTGGCCACCACAGTGTGGCTTTTCACCGCAGCCAACTGCATGTTATTTTGGCACCCCCATGCAGCTTTCACTGTCACAGCCTACCCTGGTTCAAAATGAAGGGGAGTCAGTGGTAGTGATTGTGTTTTTGGTTTGTTAGGTGATCGTGACATGTATTACTCAGCATTTTTTGTTTGAGATTCCGGATTTTGGTTTGTTGTTTTGGATAGCTCACACTGAAGTATTTAAGTTTCTTATTTTTGGTATAAATACATTTGTATTATGCTTTAAGCCTTTTTGGGAGTCGGAGAATGTTTTTTTATCCATCCTTATGTTGTGCCCCTAAATTCACCTGGACAGGGGCATAACACCACCTGATCTCGTCTGAATGGCCGCTAAGGACAAACACAGTCTTAACCACAAACACTGTGCTAATGGGAGATGTGCTCCGTGTGTTATTACACTAATCAAGCTGTTAAAGCTGAAAACACTTTGCTAGCCATCACATCACACCACATATCCAAGGTGTTTTGACAACAAAATGTATTTATATACTCTGCACTTACTCCTCACTTACTTTAGTATCTTCTGGAACATATGGACATAGCTAATATTAGTTGTGATATTTTAACAATTAGATATCCATACTGTTATAGATTTGGTAAATATCAGCCAGTGTCTCTCTTCCATCCACCTCCATATAAGTGTTGTGGAGCTGACAGAGCAGGATGAAAATACCAGGTGCCTGTTTCACAAAGCAGGTTCAAAAAACTCTGAGTTTAACCCTGAACTCTGAGTTGATCTACTCTGAGATAGGAAACTCTGAGTTTTCGGTTCCAGAACAGCAGATTTGCGTTAGGTTGACCAACTCAGAGTAGTTTGACCTGGAGTTAAGCGCGTGCACCACAAGTAAAAAAAGACAGCATCAATGGAGCCCTGATTCGATGAGTCACCATGGCAACGGGGAAGCGAAGGGCTACGCTACCACTGCAACTGTAAATATTAATGCGCTCATACGGAGAGTTTGAGCAGGTTTACACCGCTGCAGCAGCAAAAGAGAGAGAGACGGTGCTGGAGAACATTGCGGCTCGGGTCAGTGCATAAGTTTAAATGTAGTCCTGTTGCAATCACAGTAATATCACAGGGGAAACTGCTTGAGTGGTAGTCTATTAATTTATTTAATTTAAGTGCAACCCCGCGGGGGAGAAGCGCAGCTTAAGATGAAACATAAAAACATTTTTCAAACAGGTAAAACCTCAGCACAGTCTCATGGTGACGCCTCATTTTGAGCATGTTTTACATCGTAAAGTAAATATTACCGTAAGTGGCTGTTTTTTATACAACATATCAATGTTGAAAAAAACGCAGCGCAACACACAATATCTGCTGTGATATGAGAGCATTACTGGTTGTTAATGTTGGAAATGTAAGGAGGGATGAGATGGACTGTGACATGAAACGGTGTTGTGCCGTATTCAGCCCCTTCGCATTATAGGTGATATTCTGGATCAGAAGGCTATATAGGAGTATTTTATATACCAGTAACCCAACTAAAAGCACACACTTTTGAACCTATGAATTGCAAGAAAAGCTGGGATTATATTTAGGAAACGCTAAGTCAAATACATTCAACTTGCTCAAAAGATCCATTTCATTCATTTTGTAATTATGGCTGCAGTATATTAAGGACGTCTATGCGCGGTCTGATAATCATCTCCCGACCAATATTTAATTCTCTTTGCGAAATGCGTCACCTTCATTCACGGGATCGTTATCAAAAGGACATGCCATGGTAGTGTAAATATTCACCACTTAATATAACTTCTAATGTAGGCCTACTGAATGACTTTTATACGTTGTATACAAAAACTCCCGTTTGCAAAAAAACGCAGCGCAACACACAATATCCGCTGTGATATGAAACGGTACCGCTCAAAAAGAGAATTGCCTGGAAATGCAAGAACATCTATAATCAATAGTTTGATAATCATCTCCCGACGAATATTTAATTCTCTGCGCAGTAATGCTGCACCTTCATCCACGGGATTGTTATCAGAAGGACACGCCATGGTAGTGAAATAGTCGCCACCTAATATAACTTCTAATGACTGATGTTTGCAGTGATTTTCTGAAAAAACAGACGGAACTATACTACGCCAAAACTCGCCTGCTGACTGAATGAATGAGGAAATCAAACACCGTGTGTGGCTAAAAGGGGGCGGAGACAGAGAGAAACTCAAGGTTTTCTGAGAAAAACCTGGTCCCGACCAGGTTAGTTTCAGAGAGCATGTTACCATGGTAACTGACCGAGAGGTTAAGTTACCTCTCTTTGTGAAACAGGCTAGAGTTACCCCTCTGTCTCTGGTTTGAGTTACCTCCCTTTGTGAAACGGAAAACTCAGAGTTTCCCTCATTTCAGGGTTAACAGACTCAGAGTTTTCACTAAACCTGCTTTGTGAAACAGGCCCCTGGTGACGGCAGAAAAGTCTGTCAGAGTGATTCAGCTGTCAATGATGGAACTAAAACCAGACAATGCAGATTCCACATGACTCGCTACATGGCTCAACTATAAAGACAGAGCATTGTTGGTCACAGGTCTTTGATAGTCTGATTCAAGATTAGTACTGGATCGACACTGTCCCTCACAACCTAAACATCTGTCTTTACTTGTCATTTCTTTTAAACTACTGTGTCGTTAATGTGTCCAATGTCACTGGCATGTTGTTGACTCATTTAATGCGATTAAGACACACCACAGTAATTGTGAATTACATAAAGGATGTGCTGAAGGGCTGCATTTTTATTCACTTAGTCATCTATATCAAAGTAACCATATATTTTAGCTTTTTATGCTTGACTAGGAATTGGGCAGTGCCGTGGACTGGAATATTTTTCTTGATGTTATATTCGATTTAAAGCATTGTTTACAGACGGGCTTTGTGATGTCCGTGGGCTTGCCCTTACTATCGTCAACGTGATCCGTGCGCCAGAACTCATGCCACCTTCAGTCATGTCTGTCTCGATCTGTGAGTGACTGTCACCATGAAACTACGCACACTCAGCAGCAGGCAGTGAGTAAGCAGAGAGAAGCTGTCCCAAAAATCTCATAAAGTACAGATACTAATAAAATGTGAAATAGTATTGTTTTTAATGGGGGATGTGTTCCCAGCGCACTGTAGCAGATTGCCCTTAATGTTCTTTTGTTTGCGTGCCAGTCGGTGTTTAATCAGACAATTTAATGGTTAGGTTGGTTTTGAAAGTTCAATCCCCACATGGATAAATGAATTAGTATTAAAATGCGTTAAAAATCACCAGACAGAAGGATCACAATTATACAAGCAATAATCAGAGCCACAGCTCCTACAGAAACAGTCCAAAGTTAAATCAAAAATCACTTTATGGTTTCAAGCACAACAAAATAAAGAAAGAGCGCCTGCTAATATTATGGTAGGGGAAACACTGATGTTAATGTATGCTGTATCTGATTTCCCTGTTCAAGCCATGAAGCAGAAAAACCCTCAGATTTAGAAGTGATGATTCTTGCTGTGTTTCCTCCACTAGTCTGTGGAACCAAGGAGGTAGAACTTTATTTTTCAGATCCATTTATTCATCAGATCTTTATGTTAGATTGGATTGGCTGTTCAATATGAAGAACTCACTATTTCTTTTTTTTTTCATAAATGTAACATTACCTGGCAATCAGATAATCTGTTGATTTCCCATGATTAATAAGACCTCATAACATAGTTAGAAAAAGCCCACCACTGTTTTATTATCAACCAAAAATATTTTTACACGTGGGGTCTGCGCTGTCTGCCCAGGGGATTCACTTTGAGACGGCCACTCAGTGTGGGAGGATGCCGTCTACATGCATATCCTATGTGGCGGAGCCATGACCGACTCAAGGTCGGCCTGGAAGGGCCTGGGATTAGGGTAACTTGTTGCTCCAACTCTGCAGCACCCCTCTCTCGGACCTTTGCCACTCCCAGTGCCGCAGACTTAATGCTTGCTGCACTAGTGCTGCATTCACATGAATTCAGGCGAACGATAGACGGTAAATACAATTTTATTGGATGACAGCAAGAAGGTAAAAGTAGGTGAAGCCTTCAGAGAATACCTACAATGGTAACAGTAGAAGGCATTGCTTTGCAAAGTTGAACTATTTTAACTTTTAACCTTTCTACACAACAGAATTTACAACTGGATGTTTCGTAGCTCCCTCATACAAGGAGAAAACGTGGGCGATCTGGACGAGAAGCTAATGATTTTGGTGTCTATCACCGCTATATGATCAGAGCTTGAAATCCTACCAAGATATGATGTTAATCATACAATAATATAGGACAATCCAACAATTTCCCATTTCAGCATTGTTTCCTGTCAGCTGGCAGAAATACAATGTTTGTCTCTTGTATGGGACTTTGTGCTTTTGACAGTGTCTTATGTGTTTTAATGCAAAGTGTGATGGGAATTTGAATGTGATGTGTACAAAGACTCGCCTGTCAGAGAGAGAATGATCCAGACTGACAGAGAGATGATTATAGTCTGTCGCCAACCATTGCCCTTGAAACACACATATGCGCACACACATAGACATACACCCAGTGCCTCACCCTTAAGTGACTGGACTCAAATACTCATTGCATTTTAATTGATTCCCCTCCAGGTTTTCTGGCCACAGTGCTGATCTGTTGATCTTAGCCTTCTAGAAATAACCACTGTGTTTCCCTCCATCCATCCATCTCCAACTATTTGTCTCTATTGGGGTCGCGAGGGGGGCTGGAGCCGATCCCAGCTGACATTGGGCGTGAGGCGGGGTACACCCTGGACAGTACGCCAGTCTATCGCAGGGCACATAGAGACAAACAGAGACAGAAAACCATTCACACCAGAGTAATTGCCTAAAGGTAATTGTGTTTCCTTCCCTGAAAATTTGAAAAAAAAAATCAGGCATTACAGCATTCATTTCTTTTCAATCGAAATGTTCAGAAACAAATGACACTGTATACTTTATGTAAACTGAACTCTGGTGCGACATTCAACAGAACCTCCTACTTAAATGACAGAATAGGTAATTTGACAAGGACTCCAAAAACTACATACAGTATATGACCATCAGAGAGCATCAGTGACAGGTGCATGTTGTGAAACGATTGCAGTCTTAAACACGTGGTTACCGTGAATCGAAATAAAACTACTTGGTTAGGTTTAGGAAAAAAGATCATGGTTTGGGTTAAGAAACAGTATGTTTTATTACTTGCTTATTACTTAAAGCTGGAGGAAAGCAAAACAGTGCCAGGATATGAAGTGGAGTGAGCCCTCCTCTTGCAGTCTCATTCACTCTCCCCTTTCTGTCCTGCTCCCCTCCCACCTCTGACTTTCTACAGTCTTGTCTAGTCTACAACTAGTCTTGCATTACCAGACCTGTCTGCACAGCATGTACGAACACTAGGCATTAATTTCAACTAGATGTCGTATTATAGCAGCATCTCTACTGTCCTGTTTTCTTAGCAGACTTTTAGGCCTGTAAAGCTCTTTGACAAGAAATACTGTGGTTTGAGGCTCTAGTTACAAACATGAACACAAATTGACCTCAGCTTTGCACCAATTGCTATGGTTAGCCAAAAGATAAATCATTGGCAAGATTTTCTCTCCACCTCTGAAATGTTATTTAATCCTATTTTATACAGTCTGTAGTTTTATTGCATTTGTCAGGCTGTCAACTGTCCTGTGCTTGTTTAACCCATCCTTCCATCCGACCTCCTTTTTTGACATGTGTATTAATAACAGATTTTTTTGTGACATTTATAGGTTCAATATTTTACATTTCAGATATAAAATAACAAACATAAAAAATAACACAAAAATTATAGGCAATATTATTTTATAAAATGAGAGTGTAACAAAAAAGATAGATTAATACCAGATTGACTAATGAAATTATAAAAAAAAAAAAAAAAAAGGTTTCCTTGATTTAGTGAACAAACAGAATTTGGCTCAATGGTGAACCCATATTTCTGTCATACTGGCAAACTTGACAACATCCACTTTACAGGCTAGCAAGTGTTCAGTCTTAGATGTCAAGAATTGTTTGTGATTATTTAGCATCTCAGTGAAAACGGTATGTTCTTGGTGCCACAATATCACAGTATGTTCCATTGTAACCTTAACTTTATTATCACAATCCAAATCACATCCATAGCTTTAACTATTCTTTTAGAGCACAGAGCAAAGTTTTGGTGAGCAGGCACATGGAGAACTGAGATGCTGGGTGTCAGATCCGTGGAAAAGAGGCAGCAAATTCACTCTTGCTGATTAATGGGGCTCAGAGGGCGGACATGCTGCTCTACCAGAAACATCTCTAAATGCACAGTTGGGAGCAGATTTTGTCACTGCAGCGTGGGTAGTACATGCAGATGAATGGCACCCTGCCTCCCTTCATTAACTTTGCCTGGAAGTACTATGCCTTCAGTCATCAATATACAATCTGATCACCAATTAGCACAAGCCTATATAGCACCCACCCAAATCACATTGTCAATATTGGCACTTTGTAACACACTCATAAGCCACCATTGACTTGTTTTTATTCAAGCCTCTTGTACTGGAAGTCACCCACCTTCTGGATTTTTAAAGCCGAAATACTTATTGACTGCTTGACTAAGTGGACAGGCCTGTTGCTTGTGCTCAGTATATTGCCACAGGTCAAAAAATGATTTTTCTCTCAGTATGGTGACTCAATGTGGGTGTATGAGTACAAAAGGCTTCTCTCCTCTAAGCAAGCTTGAATGTTTGATATTAGATTTTTCCCCCCTTTTCTTCTTTTTCTTCCCTCACTGCTGTAATTCAGTCAATTTGGATGGGAGTGAGAAAAAGAGACAAATCAATTGAGAAATTCGTATTTGAACTCCTTTTACCAGCAACAGTGGTTGTCTGTGCTTTTGTTTTTGTGTGCAGAAGCAGTCATCTGCTACATAATACAACCCACTGCCCTTTTTAAAACTTTCTCATTCTCATGGACTTTGGTCTTTCCAACAACCAAGAGAAAATATATTGATTCATTAAATAAGAGAGAAGAGACAGACAGACAGATGGACAATGAGAGACAAAGACGGACACAAAGACAGACGGAGAGACAGTCCCAGAAATACAAGCAACCACAACCACTAAAGTAGAATAGTAGACACAAGCACAGCTAAGGTCATAGAATATGACAATGATAATAATTATGGTGGCGAATATGATCAGTGATGAGTAGTGGTAATAACAGCTGTGATACAATGAGATATATTACTGATGATATTTTTATGGCTATGAATGATACAGACATAGCGGGGAGAAGCTCAGCGTATCAGGAAAAGTATTATCCCCGGCAGACTAGGCCTATAGCAGCATAATTCCCCCGTTTCCTGTCTATCTTCAGCTGTGTTATAATAAAGACAAAAAGGCCAAAAAGTCTTTAAAGAACAAACAAAAACATACATTTTTTTGTAGTGTGACAAACTCAAAGTAGTTTTGAAGCATTAGAGGGATCTGAGTATATATTGAAAATTATATGTTTAAGCTTTAGATAACTGATTGTTATATTATGAAATACATTGTAGATATAGCCCTACTTAGCCTCCCTGGTAAAGTCTACTCCAAGGTCCTGGATTGAAGAGGAACAATGCAGATTCTGTCCTGGACGTGAAACAACGGACCAGCTCTTCACTCTCACAAGGATCCTGGAGGGGGCCTGGGAGTATGCCCATCCAGTCTACATGTGTTTTGTGGATCTGGAGAAGGCATATGACCGGGTCCCTCTGGAGGTGCTGCGGGAGTATGGGGTGAGGGGGTCACTTCTGTGGGCCATCTAATCTCTGTACACCCAAAGCGAGAGCTGTGTCCGGATCCTTGGCAGTAAGTCGGATTCGTTCCCGGTGGGGGTTGGGGTTGTCACCAATCCTGTTCGTGATTTTCAAGGACAGGATATCAAGGCGTAGTCGTGTTGGGGAGGGGTTGCAGTTCGGTGGGCTGAGGATCTCGTCTGTGCTTTTGGCAGATGACGTGGTCCTGATGGCATCGTCTGTCAGTGACCTCCAGCACTCACTGGATTGGTTTGCAGCCGAGTGTGAAATGGCTGGGATCAGGATCAGCACCTCTAGATCTGAGGCCATGGCTTTCAGCAGGAAACCGGTGGATTGCTTACTCCAGGTAGGGAATGAGTTCTTACCCCAAGTGAAGGAGTTCAAGTACCTCGGGCTCATGTTCACGAGTGAGGGGACGATGGAGCGTGGGTTTGGCCGGAGAATCGGAGCAGCGGGGGCGGTGTTGCAGTCGCTCTACTGCACTGTTGTGACGAAAAGAGAGCAAAGCTCTCGATCTACCGGTCGATCTTCGTTCCTACCCTCACCTATAAATGGGTTTTCTCAGGAGGGTGGCTGGAATCTGCCTTAGAGATAGGGTGAGAAGTACAGCCATCCATGAGGAACTTGGAGTAGAGCCACTGCTCCTTTGCGGTGAGAGGAGCCAGTTGAGGTGGTTCTGGCATCTAGTAAGGATGCCCCCTGGGCGCCTCCCTCGGGAGGTGTTCCAGGCACGTCCAGCTGGGAGGAGGCCTCGGGGAAGACCCAGGACTAGGTGGAGAGATTATATCTCTCCACCTAGTCCTGGGCCCCCGCGACCCGACCCCGGATATGCGGTTGAAGATGAGATGAGATGAGATGAGATGAACTACATACCACATCGAAACTACATGTATAAGTTTTGCATGCAGGGTAGGTCTACAGTAAGTACAATCAAACCTGAATGCACCCAAAAAGGTCCTCTGTGTAAAACAAGTGCAGCCATGAAAAACACTTCTACTTTTTATTTTGCCACTTTTCTTTCCCTTTTTATTTTATTCTTCTTTTTTTGTCAAAAGTTAAGAATTACTTTGAAACAAGACTGAAACTGAACTTTTGCCTAGGGTCATAGCTGTCTTGAGTCTTTCCTCCTCAGTGCACCTGAGATCTGTGGCCTGGTTCAACAATTGACCAAATCAGAGTGCATGGCTGCTGCTGCTGTAGATATGATAATTCAGTCTAGCAACACTGTCTGGATGTGATTTTAGAGTACATTGTGAAACTGAAATGAGATGTTTTCACTCTGCATACTATCAGTCTGTTTGATTTCTGATTGAGTGCTCTAGCATATCTGCAATATCTAAAACATGACTGAACACAGCTAGTGTTGTTTGTGTGGAATCAAAGCTTTATATGTGTTGTGCGCATGTGCTTGTGTGTGCATCGGCTGGGAACTCTGCTGTGCGCCCTACAGAGAGCAGAGAATTATAAACACAGGACCATGTAGAGACAGAAATTACATGCTGTCGTGTAAATAAGATAAATTTAGGGGTGCACCAATTGCAATTTTGTTGGCCGATCCCAATTGGCGATTTTATGGAGAGTTTATACTGCCAATACCAATGTTTGCCAATTCTGATACCAAACTATAAAATACAATATATATATATATAAAACAAATTAGGATAATTATTTGAGAAACTGATTTCTTAAATTTGAGGTAGTCTAAAATAGATAACCCATCACAACACAGAACTGAAGGCACCTTTTAAGTAATAAAAAGTGAATAAGCTAAAAGAAAATGCAGCAGGTCATGTGATCTTAAAAAAAGAAAAAACAACATCCTCCATATGTAAATAAAATGATTTGTACTAAAGTACTTTTCCAAAGGAAAAAACAAAGATGCAACAGGTAATAGCAGCAATTGAAGGACTAGCAAGGAACATTTAGGTTGTTGTTGTAGTCAGAGGCTTAATGTAGTGAACGTTTTTTCTTAAAATCTCTCCACTGCACCTTAGTTTATTATGTGTTTACATTTGCACTACAATTAGTCTGCTTATTTATTCATTTTATTTTTTAAGTATCTTTTATATTGTATTTCTATATTACTGTTTAGATGTGTCTGTGTGTAATGCTGCTGTTACACTGCAATTTCTCAGCTTGGGATTTTCTTTATTTCTATTATATTATATTCTATTCTATTAATGAGAAGTATCTCTGCCTTGTCACCTGACAGGCAGCTCTTTTTCTCATCTACCTGTTTCTGTGTTTCATTGTTGTGGAATCGGCTTGTAGCAGGTCAAAGGTTGCACCTGAAATCACGGAGAAGCAAACATGTTTCCCCACCGGTAACTTTAGGGAAGGAGGAGAATTTAAAAGTTCTGTTGTTTCAACATCATCTCTGAATACTGCAGAAGACATATGGTGTATAGAAAAGCGCAGATTCAGGCTACTGATAAATAACGGTACATACATGTGAAACAAAACAAAACAGCTGAACAATTAAATAGTGAAGATATTTTTGGGGAGTTAAAAAAAACAGGAGCAAAAGTGGAAGGCGGCAGACAATGAGACAATGAAGATGAAAGAGGAGGACAACAAGTACTTTTCATTCTAAAAGGCTGCCGGGTTGTGAGTGGCTCCTATTTGGCCAAGAAACAAATATGATGTACTGGTAGGGGAAACACTGATCTTGCCAGACAACTAAACTGAAATATTTGATGTTACACTATCCCCTTGCCCTGAGCAGTTTGCAAGGTGTGGGTAGCTGTTGAGGCCAAGTAAGGGCGACAGAAATTCCTGGAGGGACAAGGCAAACACATCATAAGTTATGTATTGGAAAACTACCGGTACTATATTTCTTGTGCACATGCAATCATCCTTGTACATAAAATGATGCTAAATTTAAGTAAAAGTGGTGCGGTTAGAAGAAAGTAAAAGCTTGTCCCCCTAATTTTTTAAGACAAAAAAATTATAATTGCAATGTCATGAGTACAACTACTCAGGTCAAAGGTCAAGGTCATCCCGACCTCACAACACACAAAACACAATTTTGGCCATACCTCAAGAAATGCTATTTGTAACAACATATCAGACGGAAGTCTAATAGGATAAAAATAATAAAGTGATAATAACCCAAAACGTCAACTTCACTGTGACATCATAATGTTTCTGGCATTATTCAACACCATAACTGAGGAACAAAAGAGGAGACATTTGGTCGGATTATTCTTGAAACTGTGCTGATTGTAAAGATTTTCTGAGCTGCCCGGTTAACGATGTGTATGAAGCATACCACCAAAAATAACCTTGATCCATTTTATTAAATTCAGTCTTCAATACATACATTATGTAAGTCTGCCTAGTTTGGATGTAAATTGCAACTTGACTGGCTGGCGGAGGCAAACAAGAGCAACACAGTAGTTAGAGTTTGGATTTTATTTTAAAAGATAAAATGATTTACTTCTATCACTTATATTTCTGCTTCCAAACTCTAAATTGTAATGGGCTTTACAGGAAATACAAGTTGGTAATTTGACACAGTGAAATATATTTCCATGGTTTTAGTTCATACTGAGTGCCATACAATAGCATTATGACTAAAATGTCTGAATACATTGGTTTAGGTTAACACACAAACCAATGCTTATGGGTTGCAATAAATAATACAGTCATTTTGATCATTGCAGGACTAGTCATAAATGGTTCTGTGCTGTACTTCAAGTAATGTTGGCCACATTGTTAATTGCACCAGGTCCAAATGACTCTGATTCCATTTTGAATCATATCCCCCTCCTGCTGATTTCCACCTGTTTGAAGGATGTGCTTTGAGATTTTACTTCCTCTGGTAACCATATCTGTTTTCTAACAAAAATACGACATTTAGGAAACACACTACTCTTGAGCATGGGCATAATGTTTGAATGTGTTGTTTGGTACACAATGCATTAGGGAATTAATTACTGAGGGGATACAAACACTGCAAGAAAAAAAGCACTGCAGAATGTGTCAGCTTTTCAGAGTGTACAGTATGATTGGTATTTATCCCAGTACTTGTTACCAATCACAAAGGGCAATGTAGTTGTTTTTTTAAAAAACATAGTAGCCTAGGGGTGTTCTTGTTGAACAGCACCACTAAGCCGGAGGTTTGGTACCAGGTGAATATCTTGCACAAACACATACAGTATGTATTCGCCTTGCATTGGTGTGTTATTTATTGGTCTTGTGCTCTGTGTTTTATTGACTTGTGAAGCACATCAGGATGCTTGCTCTAGGAAGATAATATAAATGAACTTTGCTCACAGTACTTTCCCTCTGGCAAACCTGTTGCAGCCACCCTGATCTCGGCAAGAGACCAGCCTGCATTCACAGATTCATAAATCTGTAGATTTATTTTTTTGCTCATTTTAATGAGCCGGTTATCATTTTTTCACCTGATAAAATTAGCATCTTCATTATTTTGGTTAGATTGTCATTATTACCCAGAATTAGAATATTACCTTTACTACAGGATTTGTATGGGTGATAACATTATTCGGCTTGTTCATACACTTATCTGCCAGACTTGAACTATTGCAGTAATACAACAGTACAGCAATAAATCCTATCTATCTGAACATTCAGTTTTTGTTGAACCTGTTTAAGGGTAGTTTTAACTCAACCAATGATCACTGTGTAGGCTGTAGTTTGTAGTGCTGTTGATTATTTTAAATAGCATTTGTATCACAGGTAGAGGTGTTTCTACTGTAACTATTACTTTTATTAATCTAACTATTATTCAGTTACTTCTATAAATAAGTTGGACAATATAGGAACATCTCTACAATCAGTGCATTATAAATTGAATTAAATTAAAATACTTTAAGTGGCAGTTTGAAAGACAACCATTTCTGTCGATTGGATGACATTAAATAGTTGTGTCAGCGCCTCCCTTTTTGTACAAAGTAGCCTTGGGGTGTTCTTGTTGAACAGCACAACTGTGAACAAAGCCAGGTGCAGACAGGTTTTGCTCCTCACCTGTGCTTGCACAAATGTTTCACAATGAACTTGACTTCCACTGAGTTGGGAAGAGAGGCAAAGCAGTGGGGTGTCAGCAATCATCAATCTTCACAATGCACTTTTTTCAAATCCAGCCAGCCTATATAGCTGGATTTAACATTGCAACACCTACCTGCATATATCAAGCTGGTGGGACAAGCTGGTACATCCTCATGGAACCTACAAAATAATATAATCTTTTTCTAATAAGTTGATAAATTGATAACACAGAAATGACCAGAGCAAAGATTTAAATGCAGGAACTATAGTAAGGGAAAAAATAATAATATGCCTTTCATCTTTTGCCTGATCATGCGGTAGGAACAGTTTAATGCATGTGTATCCATCCAAATCACTAACACATAATACATGTATGTACTGCTTTTGCCTTCCACTCTTTTTGTTGTGCACTTCTGTACATTTCCTTGACTTAGTGATGTCATCAGACTGGGACGACCTGGGGTGGACTGCTACTGTCAACATGAGAGCGGAGCAGCTGTTCTTCAACTGCAGTTCCTCATCAATGAGGTAAGCCAGTCTTTATTACAAAAAATATGTAAAAATATATATGGCATCTCTTAAAAGGCAGATGGAACTTTCCCTTTTAATTGTCGGCCCAGATCGAGCGGTTATGCCGCGTTCACTTGTAATCGGAAATCGGGGGACGCACATATAGGGGACGGAGTGGTAGAGAGGTGAATGTGTTTCAATAAAATTTTAAAATGAGCAAAATATAATTAAAATAAATAATTGTCAACACACATAATGACCATGAACGTGACCAGATGGAGGGCTCTCAAAGACCAGGCTCGGCTGCAATTACATCTTACTGCCAAAGAGGCAGCTAGAAACAAGGTATGTCAAATTTGATGGAGTACAACTTTAAGCAGTATAAATTAGTTAATTATTGAAAGAAAATGGATACCTATGTCACCAGTAAATCCAAGTGATGTTTGATATTCAGTGAGACACACTGGCCAGAAATCAAGATCACTGAAAACAAGATTGTTTATCCACTACAGTTATATCAGTCGAAAGAATCTCAGTTAACCTTTTGGAAAAGAAACTGTCGGAGAGATGAAGATCAGCAAACAGGAGCTTGTTGGAGCACCTTGGCTCATATTGTAATCCCATAAATGATAAATTATATGTATTTTTAATATTATGGTTTGTTATCGTTTGTTTTTAAATTCAGTGGATTGACTCAGACATATTTCTTTCTGGTGATGACAAGATTGCCTATGGAGTCAAACATAATAGTTTGAAAAATTTAAATGTAGCCAAAATACTATATAATGACCTGTCAAGAGTAAGGGATCATGACTTACTCAATGGCATTGGATGTTTTCCTCTCTGCCTTTAAAACCATTTTCCCTCACTGCTAGTTTTTCTACTGACAGACCAGTACTACTGTGTGTGAGTTGACAAGTGCTCTGTGTCAGCTAGTTGACTTTCAGACTTAAACATCAGCTTATAGTGTGCTGTGTTTTTATGCCATATTTTGTTGACAAAATACTGTACTGGTATTAGTATTAGACAAAAAGTGGGCCCCCTTTTAAGTTAAAGAGCAGAAGCCAAGTCAAACTGGTCTGGAAGACAATGCTGTCTGTCTCTTTGTGTTTCTCTTTCTTGTTTTTTCTTTATTTTTCCGTACTCTATATTCTTACTTGCCTCTCAGCTCTTTTTCCTTTGCCCACTATATTTCTTCTCAAGCCCACTGGCTCTTTCAGCCCACTTCTCCATCTCACATTGGCCTACTTGTGATGTTTCTGAGGCAAATGGAGGTGGTTGGGCATGAAGAGGGGTGTGCTTGTGTGAGGTATTGCCTTTGTATGTGTGCATGAGTATGTGTGTGGGTCTAATATTACTGTAAGCACTCAAATTCTTGCTTAAGAGTATCTTAGCATTGTGTGAATGCATGCTACAACAATGGGTGGGTAATGTGGGTTCAGGTTTGTCTTGTTTAATTGATGATTATGTAAAGCATGTATTAGACTGACACATTGACTGTATAGTCACAGACTGAATTAACTGCAGCTACTGTGACGCCACCTACTGGTTTGTGTACTACTGTTTTGAGGCCTCAAGTTTGGCATTTTTGGCTGTTGCCATCATGTTTTTAGCTTAGTAAAGGAGTGCCATTGTGGCATTTTGGAAAATAACCCAGATGGCAGCAGCTGATGTGAAATATTTTCCAATTCTTTTTCTTTTTTATTCTTTTTTTTTAAGATTAATGCTCTAAATGTTGAGTACTGCTCCTTTTAAAATTGATGAAGGGGACACAGAAACAGAGACCGCTATTGGGCAATTATTTAAAGTTCATTCAAAAATATGAGAAACGGGGGAAACTTTGTTATCAAATATTGTATATAAAAATAATGCCCCTTTTCCTCTACAATTCCTGAAACCGAGACTATGCATACGTTCTCACCTCTGTAGCAGATTGATTAATTTGTTTTGAGATGAAAAATGTTTTAAGAGCCAAAGAAGTAGAGAGGACTAAGAGGAGTAGCAGGAGAAAGATAGACAGAACAGATGTTAACACATCCAGGCAGCCAGACAGACACCTCATTAACCTTTGACATGACCAAAATGACTTGAGATTGGAGAACAAAATTAGCTCACTGCAGCGGATAAATCAGCACTTAACGAAGTTATTTTAACTGCTGCTCTTTTATGTTATCTACAACAAAAGGGATGTATTGAAACCTGTCACGGAGATTATGTACCATGCCTAAAAGAGTACTATAGACAGTGATTCCCTTTGACCAAACCCATACAGAAGTACACATATATGAAATTGTTCACTGTAACACCACAGAAATATAAGATTAACTTTCAGTTTACTTAACTACTAATTCTTAGGTATTTGAACATAAATACATAAATGCACATAGAGCCATATTCTAGATGTTTTTGGTATGCAATTATCATTCTCCTGGTTGCCTCGCCTGTGTTGCCATGCAGATATCAAGATAGTTATACCATAATGTAGTTGTTGACCCAGCTCTCATTCTTTCTGCCTGTCCCGTTTTCTTTTCTCCTCGTCTAGAATAAGTTCCTTAATAGCTGCTGCTCCACCTCCTCTCAGTCCAGGGGCCCGTTTCACAAAGCAGGTTTAGTGAAAACTCTGAGTCTGTTAATCCTGAAATGAGGGAAACTCTGAGTTTTCCGTTTCACAGAGGGAGGTAACTCAAACCAGAGACAGAGGGGTAACTCTAGCCTGTTTCACAAAGAGAGACGGTAGAAGTTATATTAGGTGGTGACTATTTCACTACCATGGCATGTCCTTTTGATAATGATCCCGTGGATGAAGGTGCAGAATTACTGCACAGAGAATTAAATATTCGTCGGGAGATGATTATCAAACTATTGATTATAGATGTTCTTGCATTTCCAGGCAATTCTCTTTTTGAGCGGTACCGTTTCATATCCCAGCAGATATTTTTGCAAAAGGGAGATTTTTAGTACAACGTATAAAAATCATTCAGTAGGCCTACATTAAAAGTTATATTAGGTGGTGAATATTTCCACTACCATGGCATGTCCTTTTGACAACGATCCCGTGGATGAAGATGACACATTACCGCAAAGAGAATTAAATATTCGTCGGGAGATGATTATCAGACCGCGCATAGATGTCCTTAATATACTGCAGCCATAATTGAATAAATCTTAAATGAATGAAATTGATCTTTTGAGCAAGTTGAATGTATTTGACTTAGCGTATCCTAAATATAATCCCAGCTTTTCTTGCAATTCATAGGTTCAAAAGTATGTGCTTTTAGTTTGGTTACCGATATATAAACTACTCCTATAGGTGGAAACAACAGCCTTCTGATCCAGAGTATCACCTGAATACGCACAACACTGTTTCATGTCACAGTCCATCTCATCCGTCCTTACATTTCCAACATTAACAACCAATCATGCTCTTATATCCCAGCAGATATTGTGTGTTGCGTTTTTTTGCAAATGCGAGTTTTTTATAGAACATATAAAACAGCCACTTACGGTATATTTACTTTACCATGTAAAACATGCTCAAAATGAGGCGTCACCATGAGATTGTGCCGATGTTTTACCTGTTTGAGCAATGTTTTTATGTTTCATCTTAAGCTGCTGCCAAGTGCGCTTCTCTCCCGCGGGAATGCACCTAAATTAAATAAACTAATATGCTCCCCCTCAAGCAGTTCCCCCTGTGATATTACTGTGATTGCAACAGGACTACATTTAAACTTGCGCACTGACCCGAGCAGCAATGTTCTCCCGCACCGTCTCCCTCTCTTTTGCTGCTGCAGCGGTGTAAACCTGCTCAAACTCACCGTATGAGCGCATTAATATTTACAGTTGCAGTTGTAGCGTAGCCCTTCGCTTCCCCATTGCCATGGTGACTCGTCAAATCAGGGCTCCATTGATGCTGTCTTTTTATACTTGTGGTGCACGCGCTTAACTCCAGGCCAAACTACTCTGAGTTGATCAACCTAACGCAAATCTGCTGTTCTGGAACCGAAAACTCAGGGTTTCCTATCTCAGAGTAGATCAACTCAGAGTTCAGGGTTAGACTCAGAGTTTTTTGAACCTGCTTTGTGAAACGGACCCCAGGTGAAAGAAACAAATTCCATTAGAATAGAAACACATCTTTAAAATGATCCTTTGATAACTGTGGAATCAAATGAAATATTGGTTGTTCTAATTATCGGAGGATACGGTTTTAGGGTCCGGGAAAAACTGCAGCAGAAATTCAAGAAATTAATGAGAACATACAAGCTCCACCAAAATAAAACTCTTTTAAACTAATCAGGGTGCAATTATATTACATGGCAACACGAGTCAAATTAAAAGAGATTTATTAAAATCTTGGTAAGGGAAAAAGGTGAAAAAAGAAGAAAATCAATCAAAGCTTGTATTAGGCTAGATATTCTAATTTCCTTTCTAAGTGCCAGATAATTATCAGCACATCCCCATCAGTCATATTAAACATGCCTAAAGAGAAGCATACTTTTTTTACGTAAGAAGACAGGAGTCAAACACAACAGGAGGCAGTAAGTGGAAAATGCTCAAATATTTATGTTCATAAAAAAATAAACATCAATGATATTTGTCATATAAATAAACAAGGCTCCATTGCTCACTTCTCATCCACTCTTGTTTTTACTCTTATTTTTTCGAGAAGATGTTTTCATCCTCCCCTGCACTGTACATACTTTAATCCCACGATTAAGTTTGTAATCTAAAGCTAATTCTCCCTGGACTCCAGTCTTTAAAGTGACGCCCTGGTAGCAAAGCTGCACTGGCAATTTCACTGCAATTACAATCCCCAGAACTAGGAAACCAGCTGACATCATTTGAATAGAATTTTCCTCTCACAGTTTAATCCAATTTTATATGATGTCTATGTGATTTTGCACCAACACACAATGGTTAATTTCAATATATCTACAAGAGAAATGGTTGTCTAAAATTGTACATGATTAGAATCAATTATAAAGTCTATGTAATAATGTCTGGCATTCAATAGTAGTTTAAAACAAAATCATACTTTTATGAGACAGTTTCTCATGAGACAGAGACATTAATAATGTTCATTTGAAGGCCTAAAATAATGTAATTTGTTGAACATTTTCTTGAGTTTGTTTTTTTCATAATTGCATGGCTGGCTTGACAAAGTTATATAAAACTGCAATGACTACATACACATATTTTACACATGATCAATTCTTCTTCTCCTTAGATGTTTTGGGGTCTTGCACTCAGCTCAGCTCAGCTTCCCCTAAAATGTCAACAAAAAAAAAAAAGTGCTGATATATGTACTGCTGTGTGTGCATTTCATTGACTAAATATGCACTAGAAAGCCTTCATCTTTTGTTCAGAATCAGCTACTTATCACAGGTAACCGGTGCAACTTCCTTCCTCATTCATCCCCACAGCACCACAGCGCTTTACACAGTCGGACGCTCAGCTTCTACTGACTTCAATGAGGAAGCGTAGAGCAGGTTGTTCCACTGCAGCCAAACTAGACGCTCATTGGATAAATGCTTGGCTTTGTCCCGCCCATCGGACTCTCAGCGTCTCTGGGGGTCTATGGGGCAGTGGGCTGGCCCGGACGCTCGGCTTCTGCATGATGATTGGATGAGCTGTCTGAGGCGGAATCCTTTTTTGATTGACAGCTAAATGAGCGAATCAGCGATCTTGAAGAATAAACATCCACCGGAGCATTTTCCAAGTGTTTCATTCCGTTGTTCTCACCTAATCCAGAGACTTTACCGATCCCCAGTAACTTTTCTTTATTAAAAACGACTAGCGTTGTGTTTGGCGACTCTGTTCTGTCACTCTGCGTTTTTTTTCCCCAACGAGCAGCGGCAGCTGCGAGCTTCTTTTCCCGTCACCATCACTCACAGGCATTCACACTTCACAGCAGCCTGGCGCAGCAGCTCCAGCTGGGCCAAGGCCGTTTAAGCAGCCTAGCTCTGCTGGCCATTGAGAGGACACTGGTCAAGTCCCTGGAAAAGACGCCTAGTTGGTACGACAAGGTCACAGATCATTTTCTTGATAAGGAACGAAGGGTAGAATTTACATATAAATAAACGAACGCATTTATGAAATGAGCTTCTCCTCCTTGAAAGACCAGCAGCCACCACTGAATAGATACAGTTTGGTTTATTTCAAAAAGACATCTGTCCTCTGTTACTATAATGATGCAGCACTGATAATTATTTTTTTTACCTTTAGGGGGCGCTGGTCACTGCCTGTGCAGATGACACGCTTCACTTGTGGAATCTTCGTCAGAGGCGACCGGCTGTCCTCCATTCACTCAAATTCAACAGAGAGAGGTAAGCATTAAATTAATTTGATAAAACACACACACACACACACACACACACACACACACACACACACACACACACACACACACACACACATACACTGACTGATATTCAATTAATTGTTTAGCCCTACAGCACTTACATATTGAGTCAGTCTAACACATAGGCTTTTTCAACCCACCAATTAAACAAGACACACTTGACATACCGTTGTAGCATTTATGCTCACAACCAGATACACACTGTTGAGATACAGCATCGGCAGCTGTCAGAGCTCTTCCAACAGGAAGGCACATTTAATCAGTTCAATCTGGAAGACATGTGAAGCAGAGTGTTGACAGGACAAGGCCAGCTCCTCTGTCCTTCCTCTGCCTCTGATCCTTTTTCACCTTGTCTGACAAACCTGAAAAGGAGGATCCGCTGGCTTGAAGCTTTTTCTTTTCTGTCTCAGCTGGTAACCCCTTCTGCCTTGTGAGCTACCACCACAGCCTGAGAGCTGTGACTTTCCAGCAGTTATTAGTGGTTACAGCTAAATCCAATTCCTTTGACATGTTTCCACCTAAATCGTTGAGACACATAATCTAGTTTTCACATGGTTGCTACAAACTGGCATCAGTAGAGAGAGCTGGTGAAATATTTTAACAAGGTATTGTAAGAGTGGCCCAGTCGGTCTGGGCATGCAGGCAAATTAGTTCCATCTGCAGTATATTGTATCATTATAGGTCAAACGAACAACATCTGCAAAGGTGTTTGTAATGCAGGATCCATGTAATGGTTCAATGTCATCCTCTGGATGAAGAGGCAGTACCAAACCCTCAGCCAGCTGCTTCTTTTAAGTCAATTAGATGTATCACTCCCTGCTTTGTATGAGTCTATATCCTCTTCTGTAGAATAGCAGCCTGTGGGACATTGTGGGAAGCAATGTTTTGCATGTTACCTGCTCTAGTTCTAGGTTGAACTTTTTAACTTGCTTCTTTGCCATGTTTTTGTCGCATGCCTCCAAGGTGAAAGGGAAATCCAAAAATGGAAAAGAAGAAGAAGTCTTCATGCATTGAAGTAAAAGAGGTCCACGACAAAACTATATCATATATGTCCCTTTACAAACTCTGACACAACTTGAGCGTTATACAAAGTAATTGTTACGGCTGTCGTTAAGTGTTTGTGCATATGCAAAGTAGGATGTGTGGCCTCCTGTCGAGGATTGGTTCGGTCTGGCCCAACCCACTTCCTGGTTCCTGCGGATCCCGATTGGGGTGGCGGCCTGCAGTATTCCCCCACCAATCAAGCAGCGGCTCCAGCCACTTCAGCGTCACTGGTTCACCCATAAATGGCTTTCCAGAGTTACGATTGCGGCACCGTTTCTGTGACTCAGACGCCTCGTGCCTTGTTGTGTGCTTCACTATTCATTCTTTGTGGTATTGTTCGTTGTGAGTTACTGCTCCAGAAATTGGGCCAGGGTAGTTTAACTCAAGTGCATCTCGCTTCGACCATAGCGGTCTTATGTTTGGTAACGCTAGGGATAGGGGTGCTGCTCACATTGTGTTTGGTTTTAAAGGAATAGTTAAGTGGATGATCTTTTGTTTTCCTTTTGTTTCAGCTCAAGTTTTACAGAGTCCTTGTATCAGTTATATTTGTTTATTCCTTTAGCAGCACCCGTAGGTCCTCTCCTTCTGTTGTAGTTATGTATGTTTTCCTTTTCTACCTTAAACTTCATTGTTAATAACTGCCTTTATATTACCAAGAACAGCTGGTTTTATGTTGCAGACTAGTAGCAGAAGTGTTTTAAGGAAAGTTTTTGCCTAAATGCATTTGTTTAGGGAGTACTGAACATACAACTGGATAAATGAAAGGAATGCAAGTTGTGTGAGAGTTTATAAACAGATGTTTTGACATAGTTTTGCTGTTGTTAAATGTGGAACCCTATCAAGACTTTTCTCAATTTATTTATTTTATGTTCACCGTGGAGGAATGCAACGGAAAACTTTCTCCATGCATTTAAGGCAACACTTGGTAATTGATATACATGAGATTCCTTTAAGGGGGGGTTTATAAATTTGTATGATTCACTGCACAATAGTACAATTGTGTCAAGCAGATATAGCTTTATTACAAGGCTTTGTTTACTTGCAAGAAAAGAGGCTTAAAATACTTGACCTTTGTTTGTGAAAAATGTTTCAAAATCTGAGAGATAATGATCAATATGATTGTATATGATTATCTGTTTGATATTTTGGTCATTAAACATTTCACAACAGTAGAAGAAAGACAATTTTATTGGTGTTAAGTAGCCATTACGCATAAAGCAAAAAAGACTGGAAATTTAATATTTGATGAGTGATATACGAAACAAAGGAAGATTCGTTTGATTTAGAGTTATGTCCAGCTTGTTTTTTTTAACAAAAGCTGTTCTTACACACTGTTGAAGAAAGCGCAAAAGTGCTGGAAGAAATTGAATGAAGAAACCTTCGTACACACTGGAAGTAATTTTGAATAGATGTATTAACAGCAACACACAAAAGACAGGAAGATACAAATAGTGCTTGATATTTAATATGAACCACCTTGTAATGCTTGTGTCATGGGCAAGGAAGTTCAATGAATATGATTTGCATTGCCCTGAATGGGATGGAATATTATATGCATTCAAAAGGCACAGTATTTTATTTTTCCCACACAGTTTTCTTTCTTTTTCCTGTTATATAAAAGTAAGGTATAAAAAAGTAGGGTCATTGTCAGTGTTAATTCAAGTGTTACTTTTGATTAGCAAATGTAAAAGGAATCTCTCCCTGATTGCTATTACAAGTCAAGGACTTTTGGTTGAGTCACAGCAGATAATTGCTCTCTTATGAAACGTTTCACCATAAGAGATCAAAAGGCTTTCTCCCCAACACAGACTAATCTCCATCCTGCTATAAAAAAGTACATTAAACATAAACCTTGTACATGGGCACTTTCATCTTAAAGGATAGTGGGCTGTAGGAGTTTGTTAAATCCATGTACTATCTGCAAGTTGTGGGGAAAAATGTCTGTGTCTCAGGGCTCAAATCATTAGGAGTGAGTGTGAGAACTATAGACATTTTTTCAAACTTTGTTCAAATGTTACTGACTGTTCAACTGAGGAAATGTGTAGTTTAAAACCTTAAAGCTGTTGCCTGTATTGTTCCCTTTTTATAATAATGACAATTAGGATTAGAAGTGCACTCGGAGAGCACAGACCTACATGCTCTATCTCACAATGTTATTCCGATCTCCCCCAAAATGTAATGGGTTCTTCTTGCTATACCCTTCCAGTAGAGCCCCTTTCACACATGCACTTCAAACCTGAAATCTATAATTTACCTAGTCAGCTCCCTACAAAGACCTTGGAAGAGGAAATATGAACATATGATTAATACATTCTGTTACAGTCATCCTTACAGTGTGCATTGAAATTGTCACTTAATTGTCTTACAATTTCTGGTCCAAGCCGGAAGATACGCTGACAGAAGACCCAAGGAGAATGTAAATCTCACACCAAAAAGTGAATTGGAGCCCCCGGTCAGAGACAACGTCTCGAAATACATGTTCTAACATGAGTTCAGCAGTTTGGTTTGCAGAGGTTAACTTGGGTAATGGAATGAAGTGAGCAACTTTGGAGAAGCGGTCAATCACAGTGAGTACTACAGTGTTACCATCTGAGGGAGGAAGTCCAGTGATGAAGTCCAGGGAGATGTGGGACCAAGGTCACTTATGAACTGGCAGAGGGTGAACCAGACCGGCTGGATGAAGTTGAACTGGTTGAAGAATAAGGCCCACCTGGCCTGACGAAAGTTCAGTCGTCTGGTAGAACGGTACTCCAAATTCTTGTGGTCGGTCCATACCTCAAATGGCAGCTCCGCCCCTTACAGCCAGTGCCTCCACTCCTCCAAAGCCAGCGTAAAGGCCAGCCGTTCACGATTGCCTATGTCGTAGTTCCTCTCAGTAGTGGATAACTTGTGGGGGGAAAAAGCACAAGGGTGAAGTTTCTGATCCTTGGCTGACCGCTGAGAAAGGACAGCCCCTGCTCCATAATCAGAAGCATCCACTTCCCAGCGAATTGAAGTGAAGGGTGAGGGAAGGTGAGTAAAAGAGCAGATGGGAACAAATGTTCTAGCTCACCAAATTACCTCTCCGTCTTGGGGGGACAAAACAAAGGCGGAGTTGAATGATGTGAGAACCGCGAGGGGCCACAGCATTGTAGTTCCTAATGAACCACCTATAGAAATTGACGAAGACCAAGAGGCATTGCAGCTCCTTGCAGGAGGAGGGAGGAGGCTAATCCAGGATAGTGCTGACTTTGCTAGGGTCTGTCAACAAAGAACAAAGACACAGGTATTTAGCAATTCCCTGAGCACATCATTAACTAGGGCCTGGAAAACTGCAGGGGCATTAGTGAGTCCAAAAGGCAAGACATTTTTTAGTTCAGCAGAGAAAACTTAACTGAGGATCAGACAGCTGACTGCCTCTTCCACTGCAGTGTTCTGTCATGACCCGTGAGCTGGAAGAGGAGGAAACACCGAATGAAGAAAGGCTTGCAAGTTCCTGACTCACGTAGTACCGTTCTGGAGGAAGGAGCCGAGCCTCTGCTGCTGCACCTGCTGAGTCCAAAACCCGGTCCTGATGAGTGGCAAACTCCTGAAAGACCCCAACCAACCAAGTTGAGTTGAGTCTCTTGACGCTTGATAGCAGCGGCTTGAGCAGACAGGTCTTGCTGCACTGGGTCTGAATCAGCTGAGTCTATTCTCTGGTCAGATACAATTATAACAGCTCAGAAAGGCCAAAAAAACCCTGGCAGAAGTAACAGGCAAAGTCTCAGGCAGAGCAAAATCAGCAAAAGCAGGACGAGAGCAGGGCATGTGGCATGACGATCTGACAAAGGGTGAATGAGTTGTATTTGAATGGGCGACTGAATGGGAGGCTGATGAGGTTTTCAGCAAAAAGTGTTGAAAACCTGTTTAAGTAGCTTTCTACCTGTCTTGTGGTAACATGAAATGTAAAGCAGAACCTCTCGCTCTCTGTGACACTGCAGTGAATCATGCATTAAGATGAAATAGAAAAGGGCCATCATGAGTCATCCGTCATAGGCCGGGCAGTGACTTGCCATTTAGCTCCATGTCTCTAGACTGAACATCTGACAATTAGCACCCTGCCACCCAGAACACCAAGAATAACGTATGAATCACTGGAATTGGTGTAGTGAATTGTTTTGTGATAACTGTCAGTGATTAAGTACATCACGACATGGGCTTCACAGAAAAGCCCAAAATAAAATCTGGCAATATTGGACTAGCTGTTGAGGATAATATTTAAGTTGATGCTAGTTATATATATATATATATATATATATATATATATATATATATATATATATATGCTGATGCTGTCCTGTAAATAGTTTTATAATCAGTGATAAATATAACTATTTCTGATCAACTCACATCAATTGCATGCTTAAGATAACATACTGGTTAAAGCCCTGGCCATTTCAAGACAACTCAACCCACTTCCGGGTTAAATACCACCAACTTCTGGATTAGGCCCTGCCCCCTCTGAGTACGGATACGTATAATTCATATGGTAAACAGATACAGATGATGATGTACTCCCTCATCCCTAATATATATATATATATATATATATATATGTACAGTGTATATATACAATCTTTACTACCTTGTGGCTCAGGGCGGTATGATATTTTTTTGTTTTCTGTATATTGCCCATGAATAAAAAACATTGGAAATTTACTGTAGTTTTTTGTACAGTACAAAGAGGCCTGTAGCTAATGTAATCATCTGTGATTTTGAGTTATCCAACATGACATGTAGAATTCTATAAGCAGTTGTGCCACTTCTCCTGCAGAGCAGATGGCATGACCAGTTCCATTGATAATGTCACCAATTCAATGAATATCTCTGTATTTTTACTTCATGAAGGTTATTTGCTTAGTCAGCTGATAGCTAAACTCATGTCTTCTCCTTTCCTCTTTGAATAATAATCATAAGGCTTGTTGATGGTACCTGGTCCAACTGTATGGAGTCAAAACCATGCATTAGACTGTTTCCAAATATCCCCCTGGATCTGTATTCATAACCTACTTATCTTCTTCCCCTTCTTGTCATCTTTTAAAGCTTTCCTCCATTGGTTTTCCCCCCATTAAATCTATGTCTTTTATTTGACAGGGCTTCTCGTGACATTTTATGTAAATGGTCAGCTCATAATAGAGGTAATCAGTGCTAAGATGCTTTTCTAAAGAGGTTCCATTTAAAAAACTTATTTTCACAGGAAAATGTAAGCATTCACTTGGTTACTGCATATTTTTTACACAATGATTCATAATTTCCACTATTGGATATCAGGAAGAGGTTTAAATCTCAGCTGTTGCTATATAAGTTAAATCTTTAGACGTAATAATACACAAGGAAAACAATATCCATTTGGTGTGCTAAGGCTAAATGCATGTTGTAAAGTCCGAAGACTGTATAATCCTCTATTCCTCACATAGAACCTCCCCTGCCAGTTTGAATATTGTCATCCCCCCAAGCCCCTAAAATCCTTATTGAATTGTCTGCCATCTCATTTGTCTTCTATCTAATATTTCTGCCACTTGCTGGGTGGATGACTGTAGGGCTAGAGTGCAACGATCCCCTCATCTCTACAAGGATATCATCATGGACAGGAGTGACTAAGTGTGTGTTGTTCTTTCTACCTTGGTTGAGGTGATTATAAGGATGAAACTCACTAATTCCAGACCAATAATGGTTTAAGCAACCTTGCATTACATCATGATTATAACCTCACAGGGCTTTATGGTTAATTATTGAAACTGGGTTGTGCATTCATGAAAAACCTGGAAAAGATCCAGAAAAATGTGAAATCCCAAAAGATTTTGGAAAAGGTAAGAGGTAGGAGGATTTATCATTAATACAATTATGTGAAGTAAAAGAATTTGAGAAGACTTGAACCGTAAAAATCTTGGGTCATCATGTTGACATGCTGGAGCTAATGCAGCAAATCCAGAATGCTGATGCCTGCCTGGAATTCAACTTTCTCACATTTTACTACAGCACTCCTTGGCTCACTGTTCAGCATCCAGTTTAACTCTCTGGTACTGACCTACTATGAAGGGAACTGCTCCTTTCTACCTTTAAACCGTGATGAAACCCTACTCCCTGGCCCAACCATTGCTTTCATCTACCTCTGGACATAGCCAGAGGACCCTGTGGTGGCTCATCTTGATCAAGGCTCCTCTCTGTACTGGCTCCACAGAGCTGGACTGAGCCAAAGTCAGGACAGCATTCATTTGTGGTGGTTTATTGCACATAATTTGCATGCAAAATCACATAATGTTCAGTCATGAAAATTGGTTTGAAGTTAATGAAAATTCATTACAATCTGTTGGACAAAATACGTATGAACTAATAATGAAGATTTCATACTATTACAAGCTATTGAAAGTGTGTTTGAGGTGGTGGACCCGTTTAGCCTGAAGTACATATGGCTACAAGCTACTGAGTACTTCAACAAAACAGAGAGAACTTCTGCCAGTTCTTCTGAAGGGCTCTTAAAACAACTATTTATAACGGTTTAGAGCTACCTTAAAAGTGCAAAAGTGCTCTGACAAGAGCGAAGCAGAAGTGGAATCATAAAGGACAGGAAGAGCAGATGTAGGCGAGATATGGAACTGCTTTGTGGAGGAAATAGATGCCATTTTTTGCCCAGTGTTAAACTTTGATTAACATTATCAAGCTACGACTGAGTATGGCATTTCATCATTCATTGAAGCAAACTGAAGCATAGTCCTCTTTGTGACTGTTCATATTCTAACATTCATTCTCTCTCCTTTATTTGTTTCTTGTTTTTCAGGATCACATTTTGCCACCTTCCCTTTCAGAGTAAATGGCTGTACGTAGGGACAGAGCGTGGAAACACACACATCGTCAACATCGAGTCCTTCGTTTTGTCTGGATACGTCATCATGTGGAACAAGGCCATAGAACTGTAAGTTGTCCATGCTCCAAAAAAAATACAGAAGAGTGGACAGAAACAATGCAAACAGTTACTGATGACAGTGATGACTTTTAATGTGATCATGACATTTCTGATGGCAGGCAGGCAGTTAGTAGCTAGGTATCAAGTGGAAATTGACTATCTCTCTTGTATGTGGTCTTAATGCATTGTCGTTTTCCCTAAAATATATCTGTCAACAGGGGTGACATGACTTCATTTCTTTTATAAGCACTTTCAAATGTCTCAATAGCAGTGATGTCTTTGAAGGCTGTACTCTGATCAAACTTATTTAATGGTTCAAATCTTAAATGTTTACAGCTGAGAAATATTTTGCTACAGACACTGAAAGTTTGCTAAGAGGCTCTAGCCTGCAGTCGCCTTCGATGTTTGATTGGCAGGCTGTCAATTATTTTGTCAGAATAGCTTGTAGTTGATGGCATTTAAGCTCAGCATCAGGTGAATTTCTTCCAAGTTAACTGAATTTTTAGTGTTCATGTGTTTTTTGTGTATGTAGGGACAGAAGTGAACATCAAATTGATTGCATTGACATAGCTGTAGCTTTGACAATGGGTGACTATGTATACAGTAAGTATAGTAGTACAGCTTTGAGAAAACACATTTTGAACAACTGGTAGAAGTCTGAATGAGTTGGTACAATAAATACATTTCACAGTGCATCATAAACTAAATAAAAATAAAAAATAAAATTCCATTACATCAACAGCATTTAGTGTTACATTGTGGTAACAAGACAATTTTCACAATGACATGACAAATAAATTATATGCTATTCTATTCTATTCCCAATTGGCAGTAAGCATTCACCATGTGATATAACGCCTCACGTTTGGGTGAAATATTACTCATCAGTCAACAGAAGCCGTTATTAATTTGTTGACATGCACTTTTGTTTGTTGCAAGTGTTGACTATGTGTGCTGACATATGCTGCAGATTGACAACTTCAAGTGTCATAAAGTACACAAATGATGCTCAGTTGCATTGTATGACCATTTGTTTCTCTTACTTTCACCCACCTACATGCTGTTCTTCCGGTGTTACCCTGACAAGTCCCCTGCTGCTGTGTCAGTCACAAGTCACTCTCTTACCAAGCCATCTCGTTGCTTTGTGACAGCCCAAACTTAGTGAGCAGTCATAACACTGATGTGTACAAATACATATTGTATGTGTGGGAGGGCTGTCTGCCAATCATGACTAGAGTCTTGGAGACTTAGATAGTGGATAGGACTTTAACAGGATATTTGAGTTGTTGATTTCTCACCCCAGAGTCTTTACTTTCTTTTTTTCACATCACGTATCAGAACTTTCTTTAGTGTCAAAGTGTGAAAGAAAATAGTTTCAGGTGTAATTATAAGTTAGCCCTGTTCAAGTAGTTACTTGATGACCAAATAATATTTTATTGCACATTATTCATAGAGTAAAATGGTTCCCCACAGTGGGGCCTTCCTATTCGCATTTATGAAATATAACATTAAACTTAATTGGAAAAGAGCCAAGGCACTTTATCTTACAGCAAAAGCCACACATTAGTGGATGAACTTACTGTTTGAACATTCATCTAGTAACTCAATTGATCACAAGATGAGATGTGTAACAATCTGTTTGATTCGTACATTATTATCTTGGTGATTAACAGATTAAGGACCTGAATCCCTTCCTGTTTACTTTATAGTGCTCTATATTTAACTTCAGCCATTCTATTTAAGTGTAAAAATTCAGAGTGGGAATGTCAGTGCCATCCAACTAAAGTGGGTAGGGTACACAACCATCTCAACAAAAGGTTTCTGTACTATAGAATGTTCTACTTCAGCATGCCCCGTAATATATTCTGTATATCCTTACCATCAGCATTCTATACCTTTCTGAAGTGGAGTTCATTGGAAGTTGAACTAGTAGAGAATGAACCTTCTCTCATCAACCCACAAAGCGACTAGGGAGTTTCATAGTTTGGCTGGGGAGGTTTTTTACTAAATATGAATAAGGATGAGGAGGGACATTCTTCTTTTCCTGCAGTGGAATATTGAGTGAATAAGGGAGAACTCATCCACTCTTTCCACTGTGTACAAACAACAGAGTGGGAGTCACAGAGTATTTGGTGTGTGTTTTACATATGTGTGTGCATCTATGTTCTCATAGTGTTTGTGTGAAAGCCATTCACATATGCATTTTTTTAACACACATTGTATGCTCTCTTAAAAATAATCTATGATAGCAACAATTCAACTGGGGCCACTGTGCCCAAACAAGAGGGCTGAGCTCTCATTGAAATTCAAATGGGTTTGCCACATATTTAATGCACAATTTCATCTTCAGGAAATGTATTCAGAAATGAGATAAAAATGAGATGCAAAGAGAAGTGAGAAAACACTGCAGCCCAATACACACGCTCTGATTCAGCTCATAGACCTCTGTGATGAGCAGAATTTTGTTTACGCCTGGCTTCATGTCAGCCATAATCAACATTGGCATGTTTGACTGTTCTGTTATTAAGATTGTAAAATAAGCAATGAGCTTTTTTCTGTAGAATTATCAAGCAAGGACGTGCTCCAGAAACACTTGGCAACAGAAATACATGACAACAGCAATCCTGCCTCCTAAAATAGACCACTAGTTTGCAAATACATTTGAAAAGTATCATAAGCTTTACTTTTTTTTGTCAGCTTAACATGGAAATCCCATTAAAACGTAAGATCAATCTTACAAACCCAACAAGCTGTGGAATGCATGTGGACAATGAAGGGCGCCCACCATGAGGGACATGGTCATATTTACCAGCTTATGCCAATTAAGTTCCAGGTGCCTGACCAATGTGTCAGACAGGATGAAAATTACCTTACCTTACCTTAACACTTATAGACGTATAATAGACGTGTAGGAGACTGATATAAAGCCTTTGCACATGTGATTCTATGCTATGTTGTTCTTTGTGAGGGTACATAGTGTAATAATACAGGACACAATTCACACATGTCATGTCCTTCATGTCACAGCGGCTGACTGGTTATTTCCTGCCCTGCCTCCCTTCTTTACATCTGTCGTGTTGATTATTTACTCTTTTCTAACGGTGATGGGATGCCATGGCACCGCTGGTCCTGCTGAAACTCAAGGGTTCTTTGCATTTGAGTTTGTGATCTCAACATTTCTGATTTTTCTGTCCCTGTTATTGTCTTTGGAAGGTCCTGAAAACATATTTATTGATTTACGTATTTGTTCTCAACTCTGTTTCATTTATTCTGTCTCAAAAAAGCTATAATTAAAATAATAGTATTCATTCATCTACAGTGGAGATTGAAATTAGAGAACAACTCATAAATACACGATTAATTCTGAAATACTGTTATTTTTTACAGTCCATAATTTAATAGAATATCCGATGTGGTTATACCACTGCTGTACAAGCATGTTTTTTTAAAATTAACCAAGGCCCTTCAACAAAAGCCTTTATTTTGTGAAAAAAAAAACCTTAATTAAATTTGAGAACACTTTCAGATACCTCCCAGTTATAGGTGTTAATCTGGCACCTGGTGACAATTTACCTAATTGTTGGACACACACTATTTATCTGGCAGCTATCCTGGTTACTTTACAAGATGACGAGTGGCTCTAAGGTGACTGAAACCCTGCGACAGCAGGTTGTCCAGATGAAGGCCAAAGGGATGACCCTCTCAGCCATCAGAGAGAGGCTGGGTGTTCCAAGTCTGTGATTTCAACAATATTGATACTTTACAAGGACACAGATTCATTTAAGTCCCTCAAAAAGGCCGGTCCACGTAAAAAAAAGTGGACGAGAAGACAGGATTATGGGAAGATTCTCAATGGGGAATCGGTTCAACACTGCAGCCGGAGTTGCTCACCAGTTCAGTGCTGAGCAGGGAAAGGATCTGTCTCTGCACACAGTGTCTCATCGTTTAAGACAATTTGGACTGAAAGCCCACTCTGCAGAGACCAAATCTCTCATCAGCAGAAAGAATAAAAAGGCGAGACTTGCCTTTGCTGAGGAGCATGTTGTGTGGACAGAGGAGAACTGGTTCAGAGTGACTTCAGCGATTAGAGGACCTTCAATTTATTTGTGTCTGATGGTAAACATTATCTTCAGCGTTGGACTGGTGAAAGACTGAACCCAAAGTGTGTAAAGAAGTCAGTTAAATTTCGGGGAGGAAGTGTCATGGTTTAGGGGATGTTTTCTGCACCAGGAGTTGGGCCTCTTTTACAGCTACATGGCAGGGTGATGGCAAATGTTTATGTGAGCCTCCTTCGGCAACATGCAATACATTCACTGCAAATGTCTCCCAAGAGACAAAACGGGTTAAACAGTTTTTTAAAGTAAGGCTACAGCTATCATATCTTTTTGTAATCAAGTATTCCGCCGATTATTCCATCGAATAATCGAGTGATCGGATAAAAAAAATCGCGCAAACTGTCGCTGACGCCCTCCTACTCTTTGTTTTGCTCTCGTTACCTGGCGCCAGATGTCTGCCTCGGTCTCGCGCATCCTCGGTAGTGCGCGCCCCTGGTTACCGTAAGCCGTAGAAAAGCTGCACCGTTGTATAAGCCGCAGGGACCAGAACGAGGGAAAAAAGTAGCGGCTTATAGTCCGGAAATTACGGTATATAATTTTACGTAAAAATGTATTATAATTTTAGTTATTTCACAAAAAATGTATCTGGGGTAGGCCTATTTGGCGAGGTAACCTAACAGTGTGTTTGTGTTTGTGTTTGAGTGTACACGTTTGCATGAGGGGGAGAGAGAGCGAGAGATGAGATGTGTGTGTGTGTTGAAGGCAATACACTTGCAATTTACCATTAATAAGTTTCCTATTTAAACAATTCAAAGTGGTGCATAAAATTCTACCTGACGCACGTGTTTACTCAAACAGGTTTCAAAGAAAAATACATTTGTTTAGAAAATAATTTAAAAATAGATAGCATCAGGAAGAGCAAATTGCTCTCTTCCTGTTTACCGTAACAACAAGCAACGAACAAAACCCGACTGACACATTTTCTCAAACAAAACTGTACAGACTGATAGAGACAGGTAGGTGACGTTCTGTTTAGAGGCATTCAGGAGGACAGCTAACGTTATGCATTCTCTTCCTGTTTCTCCATCACTACAACAACCGCTCTCCTTAAACCGGAACAGCGGCGCTCGGTGAAGTGGCGTTAATAACAGGCTGCTTTCGGCGCTGAACCATCTATGTCCTGCTGTTGTGGTATAACAGTTCTAGTTTGCAGTGGACACATTGCACCGTTTTGGCTTTTTTTTTTTAAGTGTGAAATAATATCTGCCTTTTCCGGAATACAGTGGTGTGCATCCGCAAAAACGTGTGGAACAATGATCCCTGCACTGAACAGCTGAACAGGCTTAATGTGCGAGATAGGAATTAAACAAATTTTTGTAATCGAGTAACTCGAGTTGTTTCAGCCCTACCTTGAAACTAAGAATATTGAAACAATGAAAGCCCAATGTCCAGATGTAAACCCCTTAGAGAATCTCAGGGAAATCTTTGGTGACAAAGTAATGTCTAAGAAACCCACTACAGTTACTGAACTGTGGAAGAGACTGTAAGAAGGATGGACCAAGATCAAACCAGAGCAGTGTGAGAAACTAGTGATGTCCTGTGTCCACATGTGCTGAAGTAATTCAAAGCTGTGGCCTCTACACTTCTATTCATGTTTTAATCCTATAGCCCTAAGAAAATATTGTTTAATATAATCTCCTCTGACACAATGTTTACTGTTCTCTAATTTTTCTCAAAGCTTTTTTCACATAATTAAGGCTGTGGTTGAAGGGTCTTGGTAATTTAAAAAACATAGTGTCATTTTTGCAGAATTTGCACAGCTGTTAATCACCACAGTGTATGCTGGAGTAGGTATGGGCGATGTGCGAGTATATATTGTCAAAATGATATAAAACAGGTGCCTGATTATTTGATAACTGGAGTTATGTTGAACACAATTACACTCAGCACAGAACAGCACAGTAACATGTTGTGGACTACAACCAGCATTTAAATGATAACCGCTTATGTGCACATAAAACACAGTAAACAAATCGCACATTGTATCGGAAGGCAGATAAACTAGCCTGGTTTCCAGATCCCCTGAGCCATAACAGGCAGGGTTGTTTAACAGTTGGTGTTTTATGGTACTGTCCTTGAGATTATCTGGTAACATAATTGCTTAAAGTTATAATTCATTAGATAAAAACGTGGAGACTAACCAAGACAGAGACAGTCGTCAGATCAAATTGGGTAATTTGTTTACTTAAAGCTATGGTTAACATTCTGAAAATCAGTTGAGCCTCTGAGACAGATTTGAAAAAAAAGCATTCTTTTCAGCAATGTAGCCTCACAGCATCTCAAAATATATTGCTGTACCCAGCATTCGCAAAACGCTGTTCATCCGTGTATTAATTAATATTTTCCTTTGTGAGCATTTCAAACACTGACCTTGTCAGCTGAAAGCCAAACTTTCTCCAAAGTCACCAAATCTGTGTGTGCGTATTTGTGCGTGCGTGTGTGTGCGTGTGTGTGCTTATGTGTGCGTGTGCATGTGTGTGTGTGTGTGGGTGTAATGTGCAACAAAAGGTCTGGGGTCAAAAGTGCATATGCATGTTATATCAGAAGTTGTGTTCCAGCTTTTGTGAATTATTTGTTTTGGATGGCTGGTGTAGCAAGATTGGGTCTTGGCATTAAACCATTGTGACACTTCAGCGATTGTCACAGGTGTTGCGGATGGTTTGGTTTGTTGAATCCTTGTCTAATTTAACTGCTCAATAGAATTGAGAATTTGCTGTGTTTTTATGTTTTATCGTCTTCCTGCAGCAGGCATAACTGAGTGAATCCATCTGAACGTGTCTGTCACACTTAACCTCAGCTTCCCAGATCAGGTCGCATTTCAGCCACTGTGCTTAAATAGGAAGTCCTCATACCTAGACAGACTAGGTTGTTTGCAAATGACTGCCAAAACTATATATATGACCGTTCTATTTAATCATGTAAAATGGTCACAATTTTAAACACGTGGTTGACATTGTGAAACTGGTCAATTTAGTTAGTTTTAGGAAAAGATCATGGTAACAATAAAGTTAAATAGGTTTGTTTGTTTTTTTTCATGCTTACGGATGCCACCGTAAAGTTTTCTGGCGACCAAGTAGCATAAGCTTTGAGATGCAGTGGACGGTTTCAATGCAAGTCATTTTATGGCTGCGACTTCTGATTGGGAGGACATTTTATCACTAAACTATGACATTAATATACACTATGTAATTTGTCGCTATCCCAGTGTTCACAGATGATGTGGCTCTGAGTTCAGCAAAATATGATTCTTCTGGATTGATTTCTTTGTTGAAAATAAAATCCAGCAACATGCTATGTAAGGTGAATTTTTGTTTTAACTCCTACGTAGGAGATACTATCTATCTACTATAAACGTTATGGCTGAATTAGGCTGTATTTTGGGGCGAGAAAGCCGCGCCTGGCGAACAATACAAAGGGAAGTGAAAGATGTTTTACCTTATTAGTTAATTACAAATTTCTGTAAAACATAATGGGACTGTGCATAGGTGCCGACTTGGGTTTAACAGTGTAGATATACTGTAAGGTCTGGTGGAATCATATTGAATATGACTCATGTCGATGGATGACGGGATCATGATCCTACAGGCAGCATAAACTACCTAATGTGTATATGATGAATGTCGATGCAAGACATGCAATATGTACAATAAATGTAACAACAAATAGCAAGTTAAGTACACACCTGGACATTGTTTTATGTGTAGCAGACTGCTGTTGTTTTCAGGTGATTTAAGAAGATAAACAGGAGATCTTATTGTTAGTAATATCCACTATGAACTAATCCTATGAGCCTGAACAGTTAACTGTGACCTGTTTTGTAAAGTAAAACCCTCTACTCATTACTTCCATATACATTCTGAACAATGGTGTAAGGATCTTCTTACAGTATGTCACTACATGACTGCTGCAATCTTTTTCACCTGTCTCTTGTCTTTCTCTCATCACAGATCAACTAAAACTCATCCAGGACCAGTGGTTCATTTGAGTGACAGCCCAAAGGATGAAGGCAAGGTGAGTAGGTAGATAAAAGAAACATCAACCTCCTGGTTCACCTCCCATAGTCTAATGTCACCACAGTCTAAAGAAGCTTTCTCCTTTTTCCCACTTCTTTGCCTCTAGTTAAATCGCTGCCATTGTTTCCTGTAACATCAGTCCTCCAACCTCCCCTCTGCCTTTCCTGTATCTCTTTCGAGATGCTGCTCCTATCAAATTGGTTTTAAAAATGACAGGTGGAGGTTGCAGTAAAAGAGGTCATTGACAACTGTATTGATTTTTCCAATGGATTTTGCTGCCTCTGTGTGAAACTAGACTTGACAAGCTGTGAAGAAATGAAAACATGATGATGTAAAAAAAATGGCATTATTTGTTACTATCCTTAAAAAGTACACATTCCACCTTTAGGTTGCAATGGCCATGGTGCAATTATAAAGCCTTTGTATTTTCTGCTTAATGATCACCCCATGTTGTAATAAGTAAATAGCTTACAGTACCAGCCTCCTAATTATGACTAACAAAGAAAGGCTGACAGCAGGGAAATTAATGCTGAGAACATTCATTTGAATCATTCGTGCTCCCCAATAAACTGTAGCCTAGTTATGATAACTACTGTGGCAAATAATGAGGCACTTTTACTTATCTTAAGCTGGGCTCAGTCTACAGGAGTTTCAGACTGATTTATCCCCAAAGTACATATGCACATGATGATGGCAATTCCCATGCTCTATCGTGTCTTATAAGTTGTTGCAGCAGTATTTGGGTTGATAGCATGGGTTATAGAGATTTGGTGATCAATTTAACATTTTTTGTCCACTAGAGAATTGATGAAAAATGGTCAAAAATCTCTACAAAGGACCACATTAAGACACCAATACCTTGAGGAATCCCACAGAAAAATCCATGCTGTGACTTGGTATCAAAACCTTTTGACATTTGGAGATTGCTGCAAGAATTGCATTTTAGTTGACTGGATGGTGCTTACTTCTCTTTTGGAAACTGCTCGGAAGGACTGGAAGAGGTTTTAAACCTCCCAAACTACTCCAAAATGGTCACCACAATAAGGGCTATGTGTCCACCAAAAGCCCTTTTCTCTGAGGCCAGCGTATCTTTTGAATGCTTTGCAATGGGAGTGCCGGGTATTTACACTGCTACAAACAGCAGGTGCGTGATGAGCCGCTGAGCTTCTACTAATCGGTGAGCACTGCACATTTGGCGTTTTTTTTCTGGTCGTCAACAACAATAACAATAAGACGAGAAATAAAATCTGCTGGACTCTGAGTATCCATGTATGAACCCACATACACGGGTGGGTCCTTCCTCTCTCCTTACATGTTTCATCCTTCCATACATCCAGAGCAAGGGCCGACATGTTTACTTCTGTGGATATTTGGTATCATAGCAACCAGAAACATACCAGCCTCTCAGCTGAAAAAATGCAGTGCCTTCAATGGGCTATCAAACACTCCCAGCTGAGCTTTTTCAGAAGACAGCTTGCCGTTTTCAGCTGGGGAAAAAAGCTTTGGTGGCTTAACAGTTGGATAAGCCCCTGGTTATGTTAGCCCTTTATTTTTCACATCTTTTTCCATTAAACCATTACTTAATAGCCTTTTCCCTGGAATGAAAAGGTGTAACTAATAACATTATTGATGTCTCTGTTACAATTTAGGCATCCTTGCAAGTCAAGTGAGTGAGTAAGCATTCACAGTTCCAGGACCCTGGAAATGGCTCACCTAAACTTAATGCAGCCATTATTAGTTTTTGTATTGATTATGCTTTAAGTGTGTCCTGTGATGATTTGTCAATGCATGGAAAACTCAGTGCAGTGAGAACATGTACTTGTTTTCAATGCAGTAATGCATATGAGGACAAATGCACCACAAGGAGACAGTAAGATATTACACAAATACTTTTTGAAACGAATAGCTGATTGCCGTTTAAATAAGAAGACATTGCAGATGTATTCTTTGCATGTCAAAGTAGATCTGCATCCACATACTACATACCTTTGAGGATTTACATGTCTGTGCATGCATTTATCAACAGGACATCATCGTTTTCACAGGACTATTGGTTTTACTAATGTAAAGCTTTAGGGTTGCAAAATTTACGAGAGGCACTGTCTTTTTCTACTTCACTTGCCCTCTACTTCCCCTCTTATGATTTGAGATGTCACACAGTATTTCCTCTCTGCAGCAGCGCTGTTTTCTCTACTTCTTAAAGGCTGTGCTCCTCCAACATCATTCCCCATCTTCTCTGATCTGTGACCAGATTGTGTTGTCTTTGATCCCTCCTCTTATCTTTTCTCTCTGTGTGTGTGTGTGTGTGTGTGTGTGTGTGTGTGTGTGTGTGTGTGTGTGTGTGTGTGTGTGTGTGTGTGTGTGTGTGTGTGTGTGTGTGGTTGTTAGTGTGTGTGTGTGTGTGTGTGTGTGTGTGTGTGTGTGTGTGTGTGTGCATGTAGGAGATTCATGAATGCCTACTTTGTATTATATCTAAGGGGGTCACTAATGTGAGTAAAAAGAATTGTGAGATTTTGTGTGGGTATGTTTATGGAAATGTTTTGAATCCTCTATGTGCGTGCGTGCGTGTGTGTGTGTGTGTGTGTGTGTGTGTGTGTGTGTGTGTGTGTGTGTGTGTGTATTTAAATCTAGCAATAAAAATGAATGACAGCATATCTGAAACATTGAAAATGATTGGCAGACTTAGTGCTCACAAAGACGAGTACATATATCAGTAATTAGGATTTTAAGAGCAGAAATCCTGCCATCAATATAGCAGGAAGCTGCTTTATGAATGACATCCATCCATTTAGCCCCACAAGACGTACCTCTATAAGTCCTCTGAGTGTCTGCCATTATTTCATTGACATAGGTACTGTTGGTGTAGGCTTTGCTCATCATCACATTTCAAGCTATTTAAAATATATTTCATCACATTCTTATTATCCATTCCTTGTCACTCCCCTCCACAGCTGCTTATAGGATTTGAGAGCGGGACGATCGTACAATGGGACCTCCGGGGAAAGAAGGCTGACTTCAGAATCTACTACGATGAGGTGAGCTCTAATATGCTACTCCTGCATCAAGAAACTGAACTGGCTAAAAGAGTTTTCTTTCTCTATCCATGTCACTCTTACATTAAAGGAGACATTTTCAGTGGCTTCTGTGGTGTTTCTTGGGTCATGATGTGCAGTGTCTGCGGGGATCCATTGTTATAGCAGCACAAAGTAGGATAAAAATAATGTGGTGAAATTGAGAGTTGAGAGGGGAGAAAAGAAAATTGTTACAAAAATGTACGCACAGAGGGGGTTACACGATTGAAGTGAGGGAAAAAGTTGATACCTCTTCCTGTGACACCAATGTCCTGTGGAGTTCTGTACAGAGCAGTTTCATATTTTTCTTTGCCATTTCAAGGAAACTATGACAGTGAGACTTTTTAAGTTTAGCTATGGGGCCTATAATTATTAAGGCTGTGTACTGGCAATAATCTGGCCATGTGATACGTGTCATGATACAGTGGCACTCAATTTGGTGGCAGTAGCTCAGTCCATAGGTTACTTGGCTGGGAACTGTAGGGTCGCTGGTTCAAATCCCTGTGTTGACCATGTATGGAGCATGGACTGGTAGCTGGAGCGGTGCCAGTTCATCTCCTGGGCATTGCCGAGGTGCTGTTGAGCAAGGCACCAAACCCCCAACTGCTCGGGGCGCCGGTCACTGGCAGCCCCCTCGCTGCCTAATTGCATGTATAGGTCCTGTCTGTGCATGTGTGTGTATTTCGGGCCTGTGTGTGTAACACTATTAATAATAAGGGTGAAAAAATTAAATTTCCCCGTTGCGGGATAAATAAAGTAATTCTTCTTAAATATATTTTATTAAACTTCTTTGACAAAAACAATAATTCTACCTCAGAGAATGCGTGAGTTGTTGGTCTACCGCTGCCTTGATTGATTAGTTAGTTTATGGTATTTTGCTACTTGGGTGAATGCTAGCAGCTACTTTCCATAGAAACAGCATCTGTATGTGCAGGCAGCCAGCCCAGGAGGGCCTATTTTGTTTTGAACATTATTATTTATTAGTAAAAATCTATTTCAATTACTTGAGGACCATACTTTATGACCGTTTTTTACGTGATACGTTGTGATCTGCTTTGTGTGTGTTGTGTGGGACCGAACAATGGCGCTTAGCTGTGATATAATCACATCATACCACAGCCTGTCGTGAGCAATTTCTTAAACGATATTTTGCAATACTGTTAGCAAGGCGATACAGTGCAGATTTTAAAAATCTAATTTCAGGAAAACTGTCATAGTGCAAAGAACACACAAATATATGCATTTGTTGTTACGTTGACGTGAAAGAGTAAAATGGCTCAAGCACAGCACATAATCTTCAAGAGAACTGATATCCAGTAACAATTAAAGCATAGCTCAGTTTAAATAGAGAAGGGAGGGGCGGCTGGTGGCTGAGTGGTTAGAGCAGTCGCCCCATGCAAAGAGGCTAAAGGTCCTCAAGGTAGCGGCCCGGGTTAGACTTCGACCTGTGGCCCTTTGCTGCATGTCTCCCCCTCTCTCTCTTTCACCCCATTTCCTGTCTGTCCTATTTAATAAAAAAGGCTTGAAAAACTGCCACAAAAAAACCCCATCAGTTTCTCTTATTTTAAATACAGGGTGTCTTCGTCATCAAGTGCTGTATTCTTATGCTTGTTTGCTCGCCACCCAATGCTTTCTGAACAAGAAGCTATAATTGGAGGTCCCATTTCACCCAGTTAGCAGTGGAGTGTACCATACAGTAAGAGAGTTCTTGGTGTTTTAAGATGTACCGTTTGTGTGTTCTCACTGTTAGGTGGACATTGCTAATAACCATGTACAGAGTTATAAAAGGAGCGATAATAGATATTGTCAATTAAAGTTAGAGGCCATTAAGTGATGATTTATATACATATATATATACACTATATAGTTATAAAATAACGCTAACATGTAGTAGACTTAATTTGCAAACTTGATTTTAAAACTCTTACATACCTTACATCTTTTTAATTAGAGTGCACAGTGTGGATCATATTTTTATGGAATAGACTCAAATTATTTTAATTAACCATGTATAGTGAATTTCCCTTTCATGCACTCATACAGACACAATCACTCTCAAACACACACGTCACTCTTATAAATCTATATTTTTTCACCCCTGTGGCCTCAAAACCAATTTAGCCCATAGACATTTTCACCTTGCAGCACTTATCCACTACAGCCTCTGCCATCTCTCATCTCCTGACCCATCTCCTGTGAAGAGTCACATCCTGCTCAGATTCATTAATGTAGTTTCATGAGCATCACCTCCACCAAAGCAAGGCATTTCTGTCTCACACCTCTTCAGTCGAGTACAAAAAAGGAGAGAAAAAAACAACAGTTACATATCACAGAGAAATTGTGTAATTGGACACGTATACTTCAGCTCTTGTTGTTAAATCATGAATTACATGCTGTATTGTTTTCCTTTATTTTACTTTTATATTTTGCATTTATGTTGCACAACTTTTATTTCCTTTAAAGCACTAAATCAAAATTCACACATACTCAATATTGTATGTGCAAGTAAACTGTTTTAGCTTAGTTATTGAGGCTCCAAGATCCTTTTCTGACTTATGTGAATTTTCCATGTACTTTAATTAATTAATATATAAATATCTTCTGAAGTTGAGTTTTTAAATTACAGTGCAAATGCAAATTGACAGTGATAAAGTAAATACACTCACAGCATTTCACTTTTTGGTAACCTCTCCTAAATACATTAGTACAACAACATTTTATTATAACTTTAGTTTATTTTCTGCTTCTCCAAATGCTAATGGCTGCACAAGCGTGTGGTGTGCTGCAGTGAAGGTAAAAATCCCCTCAGTTGTTTCTAGTTTTCTGTGACATATCTCCCAATAACCTCTCCAATTGTGGCCTGAATCATCCCTCTTGGTAACATGGCCCTGACAGCAGTGGGTGTTGTTGTAAAAAGACAGTGAAACAAACCTGAAATAACAGTAAAAGGAGAGAATGAGGTAGGTATGTTTAAATATGCAGATAAGTAAACTCTGGGCTGTTTGACAGATTATTTGATAACCAGCAACAGATAAGCATTGAAAATTACTTCTTTCCGCCTGCTCCTAGCTAGGTTTTCTGAGCTTACACACCACCGAGCTGTACAGTTTTCAAAGCTAGAATGCTACCAAAGAGCCACAAATATAAATTAACAATCATATCAAAGCCCCATGGATATGTTTTCATTTTGTGTTGCATGCAGTAAAAATCAACCCATCTTCTCCCTTTCCACCTAGAAAACCACAGAGAGCAGCCTCTGTAGTGTTCACTTGATGGAGCTCAACAGGTTGTTTGGCAGACGTGGGTGTGTTTGACTCAGTGGAGGCTGGTCGATTGAGGTATGAGAGGATGCTCTTCCTCATTTTTTTGAGAGTAAAGAGGAAGATTTAAATAAAAAAATGAAATAAATAACATAGTAAATATATTTTTTAAACTATTACTATAATTAGTCAGCTGCAAATATTGCTGGAACCCAGAAAATCTAAAAAAAGGTTTCTCAGTGGTTTAGAGTAGTATCCAAAACATACATAAAGTTATTCCTTTGTATTCCTCGTACACCAGGAATGCTGGTGTCTGATACATGTTTTTGCCATGTAATATTCTAATTAGCAGATATGCATGATACACAAGTGATTACAAGTACAATTATATATTAAAGCAATTGGTTACAAGCATATTTATGTGAAAAATAATGACAATTTCCCTTAAGTAATTGCATATTTCTCCTTTCTCATAACGTTTTGCCTAGTGTTGGTGGTCATTCATAAATCATTCTTTTGATTCCCATTCCGAGTGAGGGGGGTAATATTTTGAGATTTTTTTTTACAGATTTATGAGATTAAAATCATGTTTTCCATAAGTATGTAACAATGTCAGCACAATTATGAAAAGTCCAATGGATTCATAGACCCAGAATACATGGGGTTAGATTCCAAGACTTCTTGGCTAGGTCAAATAATGAAGGAGTTAGCATATTTTAAGGGCTTCCTGCCCATCTTGGACGCCATCTTGTAAATTAAACCTTTCTAGTGGTCAAACTTTGGTAAGCTTTTACTATGTTATTAAGGACACCTAATAATACAAAAACATCTGAGAAATCTTTTTTTAAAGAATATTTTTAGGGTTATGTGTTTCATATATGCAGCCACCTAAATGTATAAATTCATTTTCTCTGTTCTTACAAAGGAAAAATTCCTAAATTTCTTCCCAAAATGCCTCAAAAGTGACATCTCTGGGCTTCCTGTGAGCGAAATCATTGGTAATTGGTGAGGAAAAATAAATTCTTCCTACCTGTGTGGCGGGACTTTTACATCGATGTTAAATTAATTTTTTTCCTTTGTTTTCTTCTTCAAAAATTCGGATCTGTACGAAGCCCCCCTGGTGACATTGGATAAAAAAAAAAAGAATGTGTGACCATGCATTACTATCTAATGGCCACGAGATAATTCACCTTCAGTAGCGAGATGGTTATCCATATGGAGCTGTCAGTGATGGACTTGATTATTCACGAACAAGGGTAATTATAGTGAGCCTGATCGACAGGTTCGAATTCGCCGGCACCGGCGCTGGCTTGCATGAATGCCTTATACGAGACTTTTGCTGACTAGAGATCTGCTCTTACAGCCACAGTCCTACCATTACTGTAGTAGTTGGAAGTTACAAACTGGTCCTGTATCAGATTATATGTCATCATTGATTGCGCATTTGTCCTGGCCTTGTATTGATAAACTTCACCAACAACCTAACTATCTGGTGGCCACGCATTAACTATCTGGTGGCCACACATTAACTATCTGGTGGCCACGCATTAACTATCTGGTGGCCACGCATTAACTATCTGGTGGCCATTGGGGCTCCATGGATCTGTGATTGGCCAAAACACTGAAAATGCTGTACATGGGGAGCGCTTCCTTCATAAAAAATCTCAGTTCGGGAAACATGATTGACATCTCCTTTGTCTAAAAAACATATTCAGCTTTTAAATTCAACTCTAAACCAATTTACTGTACTCTAGCTAGCACCTGCTAGTTAGCTAGCCACTTAGCACTAGCAAGCTATTAGCCTTTAATTCATTTTGTGTTAATAATATGGATTGTGAGACAATGCAGCAGCAGATCATGGAAAAACGGCCAGACAGTTCTGTGGTGTTGCACTGTGGGCAGCAAGGTACTGTGGCCAGAACAGAGAGTGTTGTTTTTCAGCTATAAGGGCAGATATCAGATGCGGAACCAAGGCGAGAAGACAGAGACATACGGCAGCCTGACTAGTTGAATCATGGCATGGGCGTTGGACATTCGCACGGCAGAGAAGGTGCTCAGGAGAGTCAAATATACAGCTAAGCTGACATTTATAAAGGTTTAACCTAAAGAATGACAATGTACGTATTTTGATAGTTCATTCATTGTGATTGTTATTTGAAGGAATGTAAAAATTGTTTTTTTTGTCTGTATGAAAAATAATCTATTAATATTTATATATTTTTATTAACTGCAGAAGACTAGATTTGAGGTATTTAAAACAAAGTGCACTGAGGGCGATATACAGTAGCTTTAGCTCAAGGTTTAAGGGTCTGTCCAAGACGTCCTCCCGATCATGCAGGTGTTAAGAACACATTAAGCACAAGCTGGCAACTGGTTTTGATCTGTTTAATTTTGTTATTTTGCAAAGGTTTAGTTTAACTGTTTAGGTACAATAGCAGTAGGTTGTTATACGTGGCCTCAAATTATACTGTACAGGGAAAATAGTCACACTGCTCTGTGACATGTTGAAATGAAAAGTTAATGTATCTAATTGTTAAAATTCTCTTATCCAAATCATTAATGTTAAAAAAAAATGACATGGCAGATTAAGAAAATTACATTTTTTCACCTCTATTTAAAAAATGGACAATGAGAAAGTCTAATACAATCTCTGCCTCACAGTTAGATCCAGGGACTTATATTAATAAGTTCTGTTATCATTCAATTATAAGTAATTTTAACAGTTATCACACTTTTTTCCCTGCCAAAGCACAGGCCTGGTAAGTTTAAATCATAGATTTTTTTATTCATTCTGTAATAATATTTTGCCAGATAGGCACTAGATCTTATTTTTGCCATGATCAGTCTTATCACCACAGTAATCACCGTTACACAGGCACAGTTAAAAGTAAAGTTTCCCACTACTTTTTATGTCAACAGATGCTGATATTTCCTTGACTTCATTCTATCTTACAGGTCATGATCCAGATAAGACAACAGCCCCACTGCCTCTTTATAAAGGTCCTTTTGACATCAGCCAATAACTCTGTACTGTTCAATTTGGGATCAAGTGTCTTATTTGATTTTTTATTGTTCATTCATTTCTTCAGTCGTTTTCTTCTCAGGCCCTTATATGGGAGGTCCTCACTTCCTAGGGTACAGATCCTAGGGTTTCTTGAATTGTTTCATTTGGTTTTAATCTCTCAAAACTAGATGACGCTAAATCCTCGTCATTGTTTTACTGCTAAACTCTAATTGAGAACATAGAGGAAAGATAAGTAAACATTGAGTGTAAAATTCAACGTAAATTTATCTTCCTCCCCCAATTTGTGGAGTTAAAAACTGTGTGCCTAAGAAAGTAAAAAATAATTGTTACTGTATTTGAATAAAAGCATCAGTTACAAGTAATGTTATGGTATGTGTCTTAATTGAAGTAAAGGGTTCTGAAAGTAATCCTAAACATTTTGACATACTGTATATGTCATGTTCCTTCTGTCTCATTGGTACAGGCCATCCATTCAGTCGGCTGGCATCATGAAGGGAAGCAGTTCATGTGCAGTCACTCAGACGGCAGCCTGTCGATGTGGAACCTCAGAAACACCACCAAGCCATTCCAGGTCACTTTCCCTCATGGTAAGACACACACCCACAGTCTACCTTTTAAAAATTCACTTAATACAACTTTGATAATCCCATGCTAGAAAACTGGGCCCCCGGGCTGTTAGGTACTGCAATACAGCAGATAGAAATGGGACATACTTCAGCATAAATGTCTGATGTCATATTTTTAAGGTGGAATTAATAAATGCTTTGCAGGTTGTTTGTGTTTTATATGAGAATGAAGCATTTAAAAATAATTAGACCTCTAATCTCTAGAGGAAAAGCATCGTCTGCTAATTACGACATCATATAGCAATGTGAACATTACTGTGTATAAAGCTATGCCCGCTGTAACATGAAACTGCTACACAGTTGTTAAACCTTTAAGTGCTATGTGTAACAGATGTTCAGTTAATCATCAAGGGGATGATCATCTGTGTTCTAACGCGGAAGATTCACAAGTGCTGTTTTGTGATTGTAATCAGCTACCAACTCTGTATTTTTCAAAACATGCTCTCTGACAGGTGTCTGCACATTTAGAATGCATAAAAAGCAAATCTGAAGAGGAAAGTCATTGTGATATATTAGAATGATTTAGCTGTCAGGTAAGAATACTTCCAAACTGGTTTTGACTTCCAGATCACATATAATGCTATGTAATCTTCCTCTGACGAGTCCTCTTTCTGTTTCTCTCTTAATTTGTATGGTTTGTGAACTGGCAGGGCATCCCGACCTTGTCAGATTTCTAGTGATGAACAGTCTCAAGCTGTGGGCTGTGATCTCAGGCGAAATCACAACAAAAGGAAGGCAAGAGGGAAGGACATGGGCGATTAAATAATAAGCACAGGGCATCAGGCCTGAAGACTGGTTAAATGCCACCAGACTGTTGTGTCAGATATATGTCAGTTATTTCGTACTACAGGAATAAAACAAGTAAACAGTTAACAGGTCATCTTCTGGGAATTAGGCAGTCACCATCTGTTAGTAAGTGTAAATAAATTAAGTTATTTTGTTCCAAAATTGATAAATTAGCTGATTCTGGCACTGTTTCGCCAATCACACCATTCATACATGATCCTATTGAAATCTCTAACATTCACTTTGTATCGTTGCCTCCTCAGTCTGAACCTGCTGTAGGATCGCTCCACCAATAACATAGAATAATTTTTACCACTGACAATACAGTAGCAATGCACAGAAAAGCAATTGTGCATAGCAATCATCCAGCCTAATGGCGCTTATGTATTATCTACTTACAGAAACATTTCATCATGAAAATAAATCAGCTGAAATATTATGTTTTATCAATTTAATGAATCAACATGTAGTGATGTTTGTTTGACATGTCCATACAGCATACATACACCTTTTTTTGAGAATTATAGCTTAACCAGAAAAGGAGAGTCTATACGATAATTCACCATGATGTCACCACAAGTGTTCTCCGATGGCACCACTAGTAAGCAAGCCCTTCTGTGTCATTTGACCAGGGCAAAGTGATCGAGAAAACAGGCTGGGTGATCTGCACCGAAGTGGAAGTAGAATTTATTTACACAATAAGAATCTACAAGTGGAATTTCATATCTGTACATGGGCATTTACATGTCAAATTAGTAACTGAAAGTGACTTTGATGAGTGAAAGCTGTAAGAACGTTTGTGGTGGTTTACATTAAAAATGACTTCAAGACTTTACGGTATATTTTGGAGCTCTTAAAGTCATTTTATTGTGAAGGACTGAAGTATGGTCCTGGATGTCTTGACAGCATTAATGTAATCAATGAAATGTGGATGACAAGCAGCTCCAAGTGTTTACGGCAATGAAATCAGGGTGTCCGACTAGGGCTGAGAGGAGCACGCAGCTAATTCACCGGTGTTAGCGTCCTTTTTACCACTCTATCAACACAAAGATAAATTAAGGCCGTTAACACAATATTTGGTTACAAAGATAAGAAGTAAGACTTTAGTTTAACACCATTAAATTATTTCTAAACATTACACCATCATTTAGTGTATATTTGTAGGTTAAACAGAAAGTTTGATAGAATTTAGCCAAAAATATCCGTCTGGTGACACAGATCTGTTCTCTGTGAGAAAATGTCTCCACAAACACGATGATGGAGGTTTGTTTCCAGTCTGCCCAGTTAGAAGAGGCTCCACCAGGCAGTCTTCTCTGTAGCACTAGTACTTTGACCACGCCCACTCGCTTTAACCTCCTCACCCACAGGTCCCATTGGATAAATTTTATATTTTCTGAAGGAAATCGATAAAACCCTACACCTTTTGCTGTACATCAGGCGGCTCTACCCCAAACACAACACATTTTCGTTTTTAGCTATGTAATACTGTTTAAAGTAGCAGCTGGTCAGCTTCAGGTCAGTGGAAGCTGCTCGTGTTCTGCCACCCGAAAGTGTCTTGACGCCTGTTGTTTACAAACATTTTGAAGTGCCCTATATACCATTGAAAGTGAGATAATAATGTACATATAAGTATAGGCAAATTATGTATTGGTTCCAAATGAAACCAGAAAATATTATGAAAAGGAATGTGAAAAGGTTTTCTTCTATCTTCTATGCCATGTTGCTGTAGGAGAGGGTAACCAAGTCAATTTTATAACTGCATCTATACTACGGTATGTGTCCTGAACCTACTTACCAGAAAGTAATCCAAATTGGTTGAATATTCGGCATCACAACAATTTTGTTACTACAGACAAATGTATTGTCCAAGAACAGCTGGACATTTGCTCTGGGTTAATGCAACGTGCAGTGTTGGAGGTACTGCATATACCCTGTCACTATAGTTTCAACATGCACTTTGGGCCGGTATAGGGAAACAGCAGCCAAGGTTTTAGTTTATTTGTGTCTGTGAGAGACAAATGAACAAACAGTTGTTATGGCTCAGGGTGAATTAGTTGGTCAACCTGTCACGTAGTTAGTCATTCTGATTTACCTCTGACAGCTTGACGATGATTTTTGACTTCATGTGTCGTTTCTTTTATACGCATCTACCTCTACAGATAAGTAAAACAATAGATGCATGTTACCCTGACACATGTAATTTGTCTTTATTCAGTTGTGGGTTTGACCAATATTAAAGCATGACCAAGATGCTTTGCCATTTACTCTTATTTTTCTTCTATTCCTTTCCCCTTCTCTCTGTCCTTTCCTGCTTTGACATTTCAGTGTGTAATCCTGTACCTGAGCCTTATCAGTGATGATAAGTCACCCAGAGCTTTGGCTGCCTGATAGCGTTTGTGCTTGAGAAGCAATGTGGAAACAGCTTAAAACCACCTGAACTCATGTGAATAAATGATTTGTAGAAAATGTAATGCCGCACACATTGCATTACATAATGACACAACTTTTCATTTATAACTCCAAATATTTATTGTTAATATGTCTGCACAATGTTTACACATTTAATTTGTTTTCACAACCATATCCGTTCGTGGTCAATGAAGCATGATTACTGTGTCTACAAGCTGACTTAAATCACAAGGAATGTTGATTTCTAGAAATTTTAATCTATATTTAACCAAAACCTTCCCACAATGTCAAGGACATGTTTTAGAGGCCTCCACCTAAAAACAGATGCAGAATGTAAACCCTGGCCTCCAGTGTCAGTCATGTGCTTTGCACAGCTAACACCCTGACTACTTTTCTCGTTCTGAAGTTATTTTTTCTTCAAAGAAAATGTTGGCAAAAACACTGCATTTAAATTTATATTAATTAATCACACAGCCAAAATGTCTGCTCTAAGTGTAAAATAACTTCTGTAAGAAATAAAAAATATGTTGAACGGTTACATATATAGATGATAGATGCAGCACAGAAGCATGCTCCTATAATTATTAAAAACATGCTTTCGTATTAGTTCATTTATGTTATATAAGATCTAGCATGAGAGCAATATTTGAAATATTTGAAATTGCTGTACTCTACTACAATTTTTTTTTCACATAGTTTAGAAGTTACGTATATGTCTTTTATTTTTAAATTAATTTTTTTCAGAAATGCTTTTTAGAGCACTATGCACATGAGGTAAAACCCAATTTCCCACTGCCTTTCAGCTGAAAGACGTCCTGTATTTATCAAAAACATAATCATTTCATTATGTCAAGCAGTAGAAAAATAACTCTCTGTAATACGCTTACTTTAATAAGGTCTGCTGTTTCCTGAGAAGCCGATTTGAAAACACAGTACAATAATAAAGTGGAAAGTAGTAACTCAAACACTTGCTGGAACTCTACCTAGATTAGTTTAATTAAGAGCTGTGGAAGAAAGTGGTTGTGAGTTTAAAGGGGACATATCATGAAAACTCACTTCTTCAGTGCTTTTTGCACATACTTTGGGGTATCTTGGGTGCCCACCAACCCACACACTGTGAAGTAAGACATCCCAATTGAATAACATTAAAGCATGTTAACATGTTCTAGTAGACATGTTACATGCCAATAAGTAGATGTAATAAGGAGATGTTTACAGTAAATGTGGAATTGCCTTGAAATGTTGTCTTGTGTTATTTCCTTTTAATTCAGGAAAGATACAGAAGGATGGGAGAAAGGAGTCATGTAAACCCATACTTAAAGTGGAGTACAAGACCTCGAGGAATAGGTGTGTGCTTTTTAAGAAAACATTTAGTTTCAGATTGCCCAAAATGTATCAGGCAATCTAAGTTTCCTGATTATACCAAATAATGATTTGAATACACAGGGATAATTATCCTGTGGTTATTCCATCATGTACAGTTCCTATAGAAAGTCACGATAGCCTTTTGAAATAGTCACTTTTTTTGTTTTACAGCCTGAAATGATAATAATACATAAAAAATATAGTATAATATATATAAAGTGTGATTTAAACATTTTGCCTCACAACAGTCAAGTGAATTTTTTTTCTCTAAAACTTTGTGGAGGCACCTTTTGCTTTAATTACGACCATCAGTCTGATGGATTTGTCTCTACCATCTTTGTGCACCTAGACTGGGAAATATTTCCCCATTCTTCCTGCAGAACTGTTGAAGTTCAGTCAAAATCTAAAGAGTTCAGTCATTTTTTCAGAAGAGGCTTCTTTCTTGCCACCCTGTCAAACATGTAGAACTTGGGAAATTGTTGTCACATGCACAGATCAACCAACCTCTGCCATTCAGACTTGTAACTCCTTCAAAGTCACTATGGGCCTCTTGGTAGCTCCCCTGATCAACTTTTCCTGGCTCGGTCACCAAGTTTGGAGAGGCTGCCCGATCTAGGCAAGGTCTGGGTGGTGCCATATGCCTTTCACTTCTCTGAACCGTCCTCAGAGGGAGTGTTAAAGCATTTAAAAATATTTTTATATCCTTCTCCTAACATGTGCCTATCCACAACTTTTTCCCGGAGCTCATTTGAAAGCATCTTTCCAACCATGGTGAATTCTTTATGTTACCATGCAATCCTAGGAGTTGAATCCTTAAGGAACAGCTGATTGTATTCTGAAGTAATCGAAGCCACCACATTTGATGTAAGGTGGAGGCCAATTAACTTGGTGTGTAATCTAGAAGATGATTGTTTGTACCTGAGAATGTTTATTATGGTTATTCTAAAGGAACTCAAAACTTTTCTAACCCTGCTATTCTATTTTTTCATTTTGTATTAATTTTCAGAAATTTTGGAAGATAATTTTAAGTGGATGTAAGGCAAAATGTGTTAATCACACTGGAAAATATTTACTTTTTATGTATTACCATTCCAGGCAGTAAAACAAAGAAATGTGACTATTTCAAAAGGGCATCATAACTTTCTATAGGAACTGTAGTGAATTGGCAAGACAGTTGCATATGACACCCTACTTGGTGATAATATTTAAATAAAATTAAAAAAAAAACAGAAACAAAAAGCAAGTAGTGTTTTTGGGGAAACATTTTGTGATTTTCAAGTTCTAGAGTGGTAAGTAAAATTACACATTTTAATTGTAATACATTTTACAGTTTAAACTCATTTTGATAGGGATTAGAGGATTGTCAAACAAGATATTTGATATATACATACTGTACAAATTGATTTCATTCATTAATTTTTTCACAAATTGTATTGTATTTAGTCAGTGGCTTATATAGTAAGTGGCTAATAAATAGATTGTAGCCCATAGATGTCTTATAAATAACCATCTGTTTGTTTGACTAATTTGTTTATTCATTCATTCCTGACAGCGAGCCTTTTGTTATCTTCTCTGGGGGTCTTTCATATGACAAGGCAGGGCGGCGGCCAACATTAACCATCATGCATGGCAAGGCAATCACTGTGCTCGAGATGGACTATCCCATTGTAGAGTTCATGGCACTCTGCGAGACTCCTTACAACAATGGTAAGTGCGTACAAAGACGATAACAAAACTGACAGATTTTCTGGATTCAGCTCAGTGTTTTATTTTATGTTTGAGAGCGACGCAGAAAGATTAAAACAAAAATGTGTCCACATTTTGAGCTATTGTTTCTGACTTTTCTGCTGTCATACAAATAAAATGGATGGGAATGGAATCTTGTTTGTGTTGCTTCAAGAATTAAAGACAGACAATTACACACAAGGAATGCTCTCTTCTGTCCTTCTGGTAGATGAAAAACTCATTCCATTTATCACAAAAAAAGATTATCAAATGTTTGGCTTTTTGCAGCAGCAGCAAATGGTTTAATTTAGTTTAGTTTAGATTGGTGTAGTTTAGTTTAGTTTATTGGTTTATAGTTCCATGACCTATCCCCTTTAATTAACTGTACAGTAAAAGGAGTAGCTTAAGTCTTTACTGCTAAGTTCCAGCCGAGTCCCCGGCCAGTTGTCAATAGGCAACCTAAAATACATTAGTTAAAAAATTAAAATAAATTTCATTATATTTATAATTACAGCTGGTCTCAACAAAAGGGAGGGAGACATACAAACGTATTGCACACAATTCGAGCAAGCACTAACAAGCAAGCACAGATGATGGCAAGACATTCATGCAGTAAAAACGATACAAAGGAAACAAGAGAATAGTCACAGTGGCTACATTGAGAGCACATACAAAACATAAGATGCAGGCAGGCAGCAGAGATGGAGCAGCAACAACAATAACTGTCACATCAAACACACATCAATTCTGAGATTAATGTGTGCAGTTATAGTTGTCAAACATCAATGTTTTAAGGTGTGTTGTAAAGGTGGAGTATGTATGTAATGTAAATTTTACTTGAGGATTCTGTAAATGTAAATTAAAGAGAAATGCATGTGGAGCCAGAGTGTGCAACACTTTTTTACTTTCAAGCAACCAAGTCCACGACTGTGACTGTATGTGACCTGAATTTTAATTTCAAATACAAAACTCTCAATTATGTAATCATCGTTTTTACATATGAAAGTTTTGATCAGAAGCTTGTTATGTTTGGGTTGGACATATTTCTTTTTCCTTATTTCTTAAAAAAAGTCAGTGTGGTTATAACTGATGTGAATATGGATTAGGCGTTACCCTCTTCAGTTTGGCTTTGTGTCTTACAGAGGTCCAGGAGCCTTACGCAGTGGTGGTGCTTTTGGAGAAGGACTTAATTGTGGTGGATCTGACGCAGAGCAAGTATGTGTTTCACATATATAAACACCTCTGCCAGCTGCTAAGCTGCATGTGGCTGAAAGAATCCCATCATCACATGTTAACATTTAACATTAGATGACAAAACCTGAAATCACACCAGAGGAAAACATTACTTACACCATTCATACATAAGTCAAATCCTGTCACAGTCAGTAACAACAGAGTCAAATAATATCAAATAATCAAAAATATAACCAGTATAAGCTGAATCTTGACTTCAGGGAGAAAGATAAGTCAAAGGTTGTCCTTTGAATAAAGACATGTCACTTTGCTCTTGGGGTGAAAATGCTACCACTCCAGTTAAATTAACTTTTCATCACTGTTGGAAGGAATGAAAGTGAAGTTAAAAGATACTGATGTGTGCTGCAGTTTTGACATCTTTACACCTAAGGCCAGGGAATACATGTGAAAAGCAGCAACACTTTAAATTAGATCTGCAGTGTGAGTAGGTGAGTCTAAATTAGGATAGTAAATTAGATTATGTAGTTAAAGCGGTCAATCTTCGTTCCTACCCTCACCTATGGTCATGAAAGCCGGGTCATGACCGAAAGAACGAGGTTGCGGGTACAAGAGGCTGAAATGGGTTTTCTCAGAAGAAACTCTGAGTAGAGTTGCTGCTCCTTTGCGTTGAAAGGAGCCAGTGGAGGTGGTTCAGGCATCTAGTAAGGATGCGCCTTGGGCGCCTCCCTAGGGAGGTGTTCCAGGCACGTCCAGCTGGGAGGAGGCCTCGGGGAAGGACTAGGTGGAGAGATTACATCTCCACACTTGCCTGGGAACGCCTCTGGATTCCCCAGTTAGAGCTGGTTAAAGGGAAAGGGAAGTTTGGGGTCCCCTGCTAAAGCTGCTGCCCCCGCGTTTCGATGCCTGATAAGCGGTTGAAGATGAGAGTGAGAGAGAGAGAGAGTTAAATCTGTTATATGTAAATAACTCCTGATAAGGCTTAATGTAGTTTCAAGATTACCTTTGTCGACATTGTCAGCTTATTGATTAATTGCTAAATGTGTTTAAATTGTCAATTATTAATAAGTGATTTACAGTATGTAGGCCTTTCCTCACACTAATATACATTGGTTTTTGTCATGGGATTTATAAATTTGATAGAATAGCAAACTGCAGGGTTCATGTAAACAGATCAATTACCTCCTTGTTGTTATTTCATGATGACTATAACTTTCCTTTCTACCTGTTTTGCCACAATGGAATACTGTAAAATACTCTATACCATTTCATATGCACGTATCTTGCAGCTTCCCTGTCTTTGAGAATCCTTACCCCATGGACATCCATGAGTCTCCAGTTACCTGCACAGCCTATTTTGCAGACTGTCCGCCCGACATTATCCCCATCCTATACTCAATAGGAGCTAAACACAAGAAGACTGGCTACAGCCAAAAGGTAGGCGAGGGAAAATATGTGATATTTGAGCAAGTAAAAAGTAAAATAAATGGTAATGTTTTCAGATTGATTTCTGTAAAAAAAAAAATACTGTCATAAAGTTAAAGAGGTGCTCGTATAGTGGTGGGCCTTTGCACACCACTGCTTTGGTCTAAAGGTTACTGTAATCTGAATGATCTTTAGAATTTATGGAAGTCTCACAAAATAGTTGCTGCTATGAACTTGAAGCATGGGTTATCATTAACAGATGAGTCATTTTCATCAGTGCATTATATTTGTATTTGAGGATGAAAGCATATGAGGCAAAAATGAAATGTAACGTAATTTAAATATGTGTTTTCGAATATAATGACATGTTACCAGCAGGATCCAGTAGGAGAAAAACAATAGATGATTTGATTTGATTTTTTAAATAATCAACGCTCTTTCTGTAACCATGTCAGGAGTGGCCGGTCACCGGAGGAACGTGGACATTAGGCTCCCACACCTACCCAGAGATCATCATCACAGGGTGAGTGAGAAATATTGAAAGCCAAGTTTTGAAGGTGCAGAAAGACCTTGTCAGTCCAAAAGGGAATCTACAGTATGTGTCATCACACCATGATAGGACCAGATGATTGTATTTTGTGTTCATAGTACTTTATAACCCAGGACAGCACAGCCTGGGGTCATACTGCATTGTAAGGGCTTGATAACCTGATCTGAAGATTGTGCACTGGGTGTAGTCTGCTTCTAGGTAACACTTTTATATTCACAGAATAACATTTTAAATCGTCATTGCCCAATTTTTAAGATCTTATATAACTCTAGCATTTATTACAGTTGGGATTTTGTAATAATACTAATTAAGCACACTCATTTGCCTAATAACCACATAACTATTCTTCTTTGTTTAGACATGCTGATGGATCAATTAAGTTCTGGGATGCGTCTGCAAGTAAGTTGACTCAGCTTTTCTCTCTGTGAGCTATACTCAAGTGATGCATTTTTTTTCAACGCAGGCTTTTGTTACACAGCTTGCTCAAATAAACAATATTTGTTCATGAATTCCATGGTGATTAATTTCATATTTGCCATGGGCTCTGAGCTCCAGTCAAATTAATAGCACCATTGTCTTATGAGATGCTCTACAACAAACTAGGCCCATTGCAACATTCACAGTAGCTCTCTGCCTTACTGGGTTTATGATCCATGGCATACTACCAGATTCAATGTTATCCATCCTGCTCGTCCAATTGCTTAAAGAAAAAGCTGGAAGAGTAAGTTGCATTGATAATTATAGGCCTATAGTACTAGTACTAGTATACTATCAAAAGCTTTGAAAGAATCCTGCTTGAAAGAGTAAGTGGGTATCTTTCCTCCTGTGATATTCAGTTTGTTTTTAAACCGTAGCATGCAACAAAGGTGTATATTTTCACTTAAGGAAATAGTGAACCTGTACAAGGCCAAAAGTCCTTCTGTCCTTTATTGATAGCATTTGATAGTAAACCACAGGAAGCTATTTATGAAGCTAACACAAAATGGCACACCTGGGTAAATTGTGACGGTTGTGGTCTACTGGTATGCTCACCAGAAGATGCAGATTAAATGGGGAGGCAGTATATCAGCCCCCTTTTGTGTTGACAATGGCATTAGGCAGGGAGGAATCTTGCTTAGAGGTACCAGCTTATCCCAACCCAATAGACCCTCAGAGTTCAAACTAACCATACCAGCAAACCCTACTAAAAGTTATATCTTTGCATGCTAGTTAGCTAGTATGCTAACCTTTTGTGATGATAATACAGAGGATTTTATTTTCATTATTTATTCTTTATTCATAAGGCCCTGCACAGTTTCGTGTGACGTAAAATCTGTGGGCTTTGATTAATTTCCTCTCAGACAGTCAGTACTTGCCTAATCCCTTTAATACAGCTGCTCTGGTCATAGTTGTGTGTCGTGAAAATATCATACGAAAATATTATTGATATACCATAAATACCTCGACAAAACTGAATCCAAAGGAAGCTGGTGTATCATACTGCTGTTATTATATTTTTGTATTATTATTATTATTATTAAAAAATCCCATGTAAAGACCTCAGTTTGTTTAGCCTTGGCCTGATAAAGCTTATCCTGCTTCCACCCCTAGGAGTGTAAGTTATTGTTTCTCAGTTTGTGCAGGTTGGCATTTTTTTTTTTGCATTTACAATAGTTTCACCAAAATAAACTTTTTGTTCCTAACCAGTCACACTACAGATGCTGTACAAACTTAAGACCTCTAAAGCTTTTGAGAAGCCAAAGCCAGGTGAGGGCAGGGCAGCCGAGCTGGTGGAGGAAGACCCCTTTGCAGTTCAAATGGTCAGCTGGTGCCCCCAGAGTCGCATCTTCTGTGTGGTTGGCATCTCAGCCCACATCATCCTGTATCGCTTCAGCAAATATGATGCCAACACTCAGATAGTGGTGAGTGAGATGACTAAAGTCCTAGTGTGTAATGACAAGTGTAAGTAAGGTCGTTCTGCTCTGACATTTTTAGTGACTATTTTTTAGAAATATAATAATATGAACCGAGCCTTGTGTTTTGTTTTACAGGAAGATCTCATGTAAATGCTGTTTATACCTACATTTGTATCTGTGCTATCCTCAGTCACTAGAGGTGCGCTTACAGTGTGAAACAGAGGATGTCATCTCCCCATCTGAGAATGAAAACAATCCCTGCTTCCCAGAGTCCGGCTCCCACTCACCCCAGACCCACCATCAACACCCGGCTAGCCCCAACAGTGGGACACCTGAGGGTAACAAAGACAGCAACCCCTGCCTTAAGTAAGATCTCCTCACACACATCATAGTTTATCTGCAACAAATAACAACACATTTTGTTTTGTTTTGACATTTTGTCATTTAGCTAGTTTTGCATTCTAACCTGATGTCAGATACACCAGCATGTTTCACTGCAGTTCCTCGAATGGCCACTTAAAGTTGGTTTAAAAAGTGACTCAGGCCTCATTAAGAGCCCTAGGTTACAATGAAATTAAATAAAGCAAGTCAAAAACGGTTTTGGTCTCTATAGCTAATCCCTGCCTTAACAACAGTACCGTTTAAGATATATTAAGGTTTACAGTTATGCATAATTAAGAGCATGGCAGCTTTGAGTGACAGGTAGGTGCTTTCACAGGTGGGGGATATAGACCACATAGACTGTATAAAAAATGGACGTAGCCTCTCCGCCGGGCCCGTTCTCTCAACCTGATCAATCATACTCGCCTCTGGGAGCTGCCATCTTGTCGGACTTTGATTCCTGCTCATTTCCTCTTACCAAAAAAGGGCATTGATGTGACGTTGGGGGGAGGGAGATAGGTCCGTCTGGGTGGCGTTTACAGAATTAGCCACATTAGCTCACATAAGTTCCACCACCGTCACTAAATAAACAGAAGTGGGAGGGCTGTGTCTCTAGCTGAGATTACAACGGCTCCGGCTGTGAAGTGCAGGCAGCCAGCATTTATGATCTAGGATTTAACTGATATTCAACACAGTACCATGCTCATAGACTGTAAAACATCGACCCTTACGGCCCGAATCCTCCCGGTGCTCCAGATTAGCATCTAGTGTGTGTGTCATAGATAGCAGGCTGTTTTGCAAGTCATGGTGTAAGTGTGGCGATTAAATTAGTATGACAAAGCTAACGTTAACACAGTGTGTTCCTAAACCATCTGTTTGTACAGTTGATCGAAGAGCGAACCATCATGTAACTTATTGTAACACCACCACACGAATGACCGAGTCCAGGTCGATATGTCGGAGTTAGCACGCTAATCCTGATAACTAGCCTCCGAGGAGAAGTGAGGGCCAGCGGCTAGCTGTCACTCAAGAGTATGGGCCCCTAATTTTATAAACTTTAACCTCCAATAAATTAAAAAAACTAGCCTGTTACAAAAATATTCACCCTTCAAATGTTCTCATGGAGATATGACCTAAACATACAGACTAGAATGTTTTTTGTTAATGAGTCCTAAATAAGTTTAATTATGCTGTGAAATCGGCCTGTTCAACATGAGGGTCAATGAGAAATGGCTCTATTGTGCAAACTACTCCGAGAACTCAGAGAACTGCAGTTTTTGGCAGTCCCATATTGGACCAACCAGGAAGTCCCTGTGGCGGCAGCTTGGTATAGACTGTAGGCTTCATTCAGCCTGCCTCAGCTCCACCCACGCTCTACCTCTTTGCCCATTTTTGGATTGCCCACATTGAGCCTAATTTTGGTTCTTCAGAAACCTATGGTTGACGTCACAGAGACTGCGTGCAGTACAATATACAGTCTATGGTTTGTGTGTCTCTTTCTCATTAAGTACTGTATTGTATATTACACAGTACTCTAACTCTCCTTTATGTCTGTTTCAGGGTGAAGGAGCGGATGGTTCGGGTTCCTCCTGGCTACCAGGCAGAGCTGGTCATCCAGCTGCTGTGGGTAGATGGAGAACCTCCACAACAGATCACCAGCCTGGACATCAACTCTGCATATGGCCTGTAAGTCTCCAGGTGCATGACAGTCTCTCTGTCTGCTTGTCTTAGTATCCATTTGTGTCCATATCTATATATTTATATCACGGTATAATTTGAAGCATAGATGGTAACGGTATTGTATCACGGTATATTGATTTATCTTTAAATTTCTATATAAATGCTTCTGAATTACTGTACAATTAGTGTACTGAAGTAAGAGTTGGAGGCTCTTGTTTTTTACTTGAGTATTCTTCAAGTTTAATGCTACTTTATACTTCTACTCCACTACAGTCAGCTGGTTCAGTGACTGAGTAAAACAAATACATGGCATGGAGATGACTTGTTGAAGCCACCATTCCCATCTCTGGTCTATACCGTTTTTACTGTGTATACCGTTTATACGTACACCTCTATTTGCTAGTCTGCAGTCAGGACAGCTATCCCAGCTATCCCTGTTATAATAAAGAAGAGTTTGCCCAAATTGATTAAGGACAACGTTTCTTAACTCTTTCGTTATTGGCATGCCGCAATGTAGCTTTAACTTAACACAATTCTTCAGCTCTATAGTGCTGTCATAGCAGCAGTACTAGAAGTAAACTAGATAGTGGGAACTTCACCAAGATTACAAATGAAAGACCAAACAGGGTTTTTAATTTACTGTAAATGGATGGTTTACACTGTAGCTCTAACCTAGCAACCCATTTTTACAGCATGCGTGTGTGTCTGCATTGTTCGGTCCATCTCTCTGTATCTGTCTGGGGTATTATAGAAACAATTAAAAGGTAAATTAACTATATGAGGTTGCAATATCTGATTAATATTCTCTGCAGTTTATATACCCTGAGCGCAGGGAATAAACCAGTATTTTATTGGTTTCCTATATCCAGGTTTGAGGTGTCTTTACATAAAAATGTAACACTTGCCAGCCAGTTAGAAAAAAAAACATATTTTCTTTGGCCATCGATTTAACACTGAATAAACTGAGTGACCATCGAGGTCAGTGACCAGTGCAGCTATTGTCATCAGTATTAGCAATGAATACATGGAAGGCGAATTAGACCAGGCTCTGATGTGAATGTGTGTGTAAGTGTGTTATTGTGCATGTAGTGAGATCAGTCAACATATGAAGATAACATTAACTGGTTATGTTTGTGTTTATTTAATAATGAATAATAGAGAGGGGCTTAAAAGCTTCTGTGTATTGGGATGTGTGGTCAGGGACTATGGAATTCCGCATTCACCTTTGCTTACAGTCATTATCAAAATTGGTGTGTTGTGTTCACACACTGGGCTGTAAACAAACAATTTAAATATAAATATATATTTGAATTGTAAAAAAAATGAATATAAAATTGAATTTTTGATTGTAAAAAAAAGCAGCAGCACCGCAGCTGCTGTCTGCCTGCTACTGTCTAGTACAAAGTCTGATTCAGCCCTGCCGGTCAATCTGGAGTCGTGTTGATGATTTTTCTATCATGCGGCCGAAGAGAAACCAGGATAAATCAAACAACTGAGGGTGAAGAAGAAGGATTATTTGCACAAATACTAAAAACGTCTAACTAGACAGACGGCAAGATTTAGGAACTTTTATTTGTAAGTGCCAAGGAAAGGCAAGAAACTCAGTTGTCTATGACCAAATTATAAATCGGCTAAGTGATCGCATTGTGATCCGCCCCCCTCTATTTTATAGAGAGAGATGCCTTCAGTCTTTAAATGAAGTTTTACGATAAAGGACATTATTTTTCTTTATTTATTTCATTACGTTTAGGTATTTACATCTATTAAAAGTCATGTTTATGTTGAAATAAATATACCCTTACAAGTAGGTATGCCTCCCATTGTATTGGTTTGTCCTCTTGTGGACATTATGTGCGAAAAATTATATTTGAATATATTGAAACCTATGTGCTATGTTTTATTAGAAGGAATATAAAGTCATTTTTGGCCTTTCATCACTGCAGTGTGTGCAGGCCTCCGGTCAGAACTTACTAAATTTAATTTCAAGTAAGAACTTACAAATTTAATTTTAAGTGAGTATACTGGACCGGACCTCTGAGCCTGTACCAAGCCACTAGTTGGGTAAATCCTCATTTCGGTCTATTTTCTGTCTCTTCTATCTTTCGTGTTAGATATAATATATTAGTGAAATACTGTACTTGATGTTGACTTGGGTATTTCCTGACATTTTTTATATATTTCAATTTTCACCACCAAAAGATTATGTGTCTGTATTGAAAAAGAATTTGATTGACCACTTGTATAGTTCCACTGTGAACAGAAGTTCTGTTGGCAGAACCAATAAAATCATAGCTCTTTTAAAAAAGATCTCTATAGGTCAAGGCAGGGCCAGCATTTGCTTCTCACCTCTTCAGCTATTCACAGCTTGAATAGAATCAAAGAAATTGATTTTTTTTTTTTCAGATTTTTATCTTTTCCTCTCAAACCTACTTATGAAAACATAGATGTTTAGATTTCTTTTAACGTCACTATCCTATATTTTCTACTTGTATTATAATAAGTACAAGTAGAATATATTATTTGTCCATCATTGACATGTGTTAAAACATTAAAACACACAAGAAGAATTTAAACAGCAATAAATCCCTACCACATTAAATGTCTTTACACATTACTAAAGGCACCACATAGGCACAAGGCTGTCTCCTCTGGTAAACTTCATGACGAAATGTGTTTACCAAAGGACAGGTTCATTGTTGTTTATACCAAGTCTTACTGACATGTTTTGTATCATCTAAATATTTGCATAGTGCAAGAATAGACCTCACTGACAGTTGTCTTCTCACTGGGATTAGCCTTCTCTTGGCTAAATGTATATCAAATGAATGAAGGTCTGGGTACTGTAAGGGTGGTAATGCTATTTGCATTCCACTGATTGAATTCCTTATGGGCATTCTGAAATTGAGTTGGCTCGTTTCTTTACTACCATTTTTTTCCGCTTTTGAGCCTTCATCTAGGAATGTTGCAGTGCAGTAATGCATTTGTATCTGCTTGTGTTAGGTGTCACATGTACTGAAAGGCTGGATAAGGGTAGGGTTTGGCCACTGATGACTTGACACTTGTTTTTTTAGTGTATTCCGATTGATGTGTTTTTAAATGCGCAATCATGTTTGTGGTATTGCAATTGTTGTTTACATGGACTACATGACAAGCAGCCCCTTCAAACAATTTTCCAAATCATAGACAACAGTGGTTGCAGTTGTCAGGATCTGAACAGTCAGACCATGTGATTGTAATGTAAAGGGACATTAATTAATTTGCCTCACTTGTTTGAGTTTTTTTTTTTTTTCTGATTTCTGGCTTAAAAGACCACCGGTATAGCCATTTATTATGAGTGCTGGATCAAGTGGAACATCTTTTGTACAAAAACAAACAGAAAAGGGACTGCCAACAGGTTTCTCTTGATCAGTTAATCCAGAGGCTGTAAAGCAGCCAGAGGTAAAAGGGCTTATGGGAAATCAGGTAATAATGTTCAAAAACAACAGCATAGCAGTGTGAGATAAAGACAAGCTTTTGTTGACACTAATTACACCAAAAGGTCACAGTTGATTTAACAGTGTTTGATAGTGCTGCATGTAGCACTTTTAATGTCACTGAGAAAAACCTGGTGAAAGCAATCTGTCAACAGCGCAATGTCTTAGCTGAATAACACTCTTTCTTCTCCATTTAATGCAAATGTCTGTGTGTGTCTGTGCATGTGCACATGCCTTCTTGCTGTGTTTGTGTGTCCAGTTTGGCGTTTGGGAACTGTAATGGCCTAGCGGTGGTGGACTACTTGCAGAAAACCATTCTGTTGTGTGTGTCGACACTGGATCTGTATGGAGCCGCAGACCCCTACCAGCGCCTTACCCGCTCCCCCCGCAGGAACAGACAGTCCACCTCAGGTAGCAGACACCTCTAGGATCCTGCCAGACACACATGCACGTACAGTATACCTGTACATACAACTAACACTCAGATGCACAATAATGTTGTCATTACATCCAGACTATCATCTATTATCTATTCTCCTGTCCTCTCTCTAACACTACTGCTGTTTCTTCTGTCTCCTTTCTCTATATCTCCTCTTCTGTTTAAGGTTAGACTGATCTATCAGGGAAATGTGATCTACCGTTTATGTGTAAACAAAATCAGTGATGCAGGTGGTTTTATTAAGTGTCTGATACAGTTAGTTCCATTTCTCAGAAGCCCTTAACTTGATAAGGTCAAGGGCTTCCTCTACACATTATTGGATATTTTGACCAGATCGCACACAAGGAGGAAATCTTTTATCATCATCATTCGTGGATTTTAGCTAAGCAAATTTACTGTAGGAACAATTTTAAGGTTCTTGTTTATAATGCAGTATGTAAGGTAGTTCAACTTCACTTCATCAGCTACAGCATTTAAGTTTGTGTTACACATTAATTTATCAGTAATAAAAATCCAATAATAAAAAAAATCATCAAGACAGAAAGAGTAGATGTGCTTTCTGCTTTACTCTTAGAGGGAAAACCATGTTTATCAAAATATTAATCATACACTTTAAAAAGTGCCTAGAGTGGGACTATTAGTAAACTTCCATAATTTCTTAGGTTTTAGTGGTAATGTTAAATAATCTAAAGGTTGTATCAGAGGCCTTTTTTATTACCTTGATATAACTCTGGTAAACATCAAACATGTGATTGAATTTGGAGTAAGTTGACTTGAAAATGGCCAAATTGGCTTTTTGTAAGAAATATAGTCCAACAAGTAAAATCCAAATATATAGATATAAGCATTCAAAAACCTGTATCAGTCCAACTTTACTTATTTTCTCTCTTTGCTCTTTTTCTCTCACACAATGACATGCAAAAGACAAAAACACCTGTCCATCTCAGTATGCCTGTCACAGATCTGCACTATGATATGAAGTGCATGTTAACAGGCTGTGTATCATTCCATGTTGGCATTATTATGCATGTTGTCATTTGTTTCTCCCTGTCCTTCCTGTTTTTAGTCCTGCTTGAGCATACGTAGATCTGTGTTCAAAAGCCACAGAGGTCTCGTTTTACTTCCTGACCCCTGCCTCCTTTTTCTCTGCTACTTATGTGGCTGGTGATGTTCTCTGAAGGCTCTTATTTATACTTAATGTGAAGATATTCAGCCACATCGCACAGAAAATATTGCCTTAAAGACTAGCACCTTTTTATTTGACCCTACAATGACCTTTTCATTTGAGAGCATAGCAGCTGCAGTGGTTAAATATTTTAGATGTCCAAGTGTAGCTGAGAATACCTTCATAGGTATTTAGAATTGGGTGAATGGGATATAAGGGATGATGACTTTGAGCTTTAGAACCCACTTCCTTTTATCTCACTTTTCTACTACCACAGCACAGAAAGTTTGTCTGTGTGGGGTCTTTAACATCAATTTGGAGATTTGGAGGAAAAATAAAAATGATAAAGTATGCTCTTTTCCTGTACCCCAGGTGGTGGTTTTATGATCTTTAGCACTTTCCATGCTGGTGTTTATTTAATATTGAAGACAAAAAGGCCAAAGCACATATATGAGACTTATTCCAACTTAGAACATAGTTTTTCTGTCCTTCACACAACATTTTTTAGCTGTTGTCGCCACACATATGTTTATGTGTATACTATGTATATATATATATATATATATATATATATATATATATATATATATTATATATGTCAATTAAATTAAGTATTCATTTCATAATTGATCATTCTACTGTAGGTGTGTTTCTTTAGTAATAGAGTAATGCATTGATATCATATTAGGACGTTATGGCAAGAAGAATATAAACAACTGCACAGTGATGCAAATATTTGATGCAACAACAGATTTATTGAGAGGCATCTGGCTACAGCCACCACTCAGGCAGGAATTGCACACAAAAAATACAAAATAAAACCTTAGTGACACTTCAGGTGAAGCACACTTTTACATGGGATGCACACATTGAATCAGAGTTAAATATGCATAAACTTAGACCAGCCGATTCGAGCTTTATCAGTTGTTATCACTACCAAAGATATTAGGCAGTATGGCCCTTCTCTACGTGCTAGTTGCCTCATAAGGCCATTATCATATATTGTAATTCTAAACTGGATCAGTTACCAACGTAGCTGTAAACGGCATACCCACAGTGCTGTGTGTTGATGTATCACGGTAGAAAATGATAAAGAATCATCAGATTGGCATGGTGGTCAGAAATCCATAGTATTTCCCACGGGAAACCCAAGTTCGCATTCAGTGTGAGATGATGGCTTTTTAAGTTAACTTTCTTCCAAGGGCTCTTTAAGTTTTTAATCCAAACCACATATTTCATTGCCTAAACCTAAAGAAATAACATCAGTTTTGTTGGAATTCATAATGTGACCCAGACTCTTAAAAAGTGACGCCAAGGGGGGATAACAGCAACCGTTATCAAATCAAAATCAAATCAAACTTTTTTTATGTAGCACTTTTCATACACATTAAAGGCAACACAAAGGGCTTTACAGAATAAAAACAAAACAAAAAGAAAACAAACAATAGCAACCCTGATGTTCATGTTTAATTTTGGCAGAATAAATAAACATGTTGAAATAAAGTGCTGATAGTCGGCTTTACGTTGCCCCACTTACATACCAACATTATGTGCTACACAGAGGAAAGTAAAATCAATATACTGTATGTAGTGCAGGACTTGTTGTTAATTGTCAATTGTTCATTAATATACGGTATGTCTGCGAAAAAGATCGCTGCACCTGAAACTGTCAGTACAATTGTATTTTGTATTTTTTATGTGCATTTCCTGCCTGTGATTGGCGCTGCCTCAGAGCGGCGGCTGCAGCCAGATGCTCATGGATTTATTTAATGCTGCTTTGTAAGTAATGTTATGTTGCCTGCTAGCACAGTAGTTTACTTCATGTGCAAATGACCGATCACGTCAGCGTTCCTTGGGTCTGCAGCAGTAGTGGTATATATTGTCTGTCTCCCCTGACACTAACCAGGTTGCTGCTTGCTCTCACTTTCTTTTCCACTCTAAGCCTGTGTGTTCTTCTCTCTCCCCCTTTTTCCTCCCCTCCCCTCCCTTCCCTCCATCCTAAAATGTCTTAACTCCATCTAACCTTCCTCTCTTACTTTACTGTCACATTCTTTCTTTAATTTTGAACTTGCTTTCTCCTCCTCTCCTTTTCTTCTGTCCAAACTACTCATACATCCCTTTACCACCGCTTTCTCTTTCTCAACTTTACTCTCTCATCTCTCCCTGCTCTGAAACTCTACTCACGATTATCACTCTCTATTCCTGCCCACCATCCTCCCCACTCCTTCTTCTCCTCCAACCTTTTGGTGACTCTGTGGCTGCTGATGTGGGCATGTGGGCCTGCCTGACAGAGTTTTGCATGCGTGGCCTGTCTAACTTTTATTCAGATTCAAAGAAAAGGATCCGTACATCCTATCAGAGTAAGTCGGGCCTTCCTAAAGGCTGGGGGACTCTGTGTTTGTGTGCGGTTGGGGGTTGGGGCAGTGTTGTGGTGGAACATACTAGACAACAAGGTTGGGATGTGGACTGAAAGCAAAGGGACAAACCAAAGAGGTGATTGGAATGAAAGTGGTTGTTTTATATCTATAGTTTGCCATATAAATCAGAACTGCCCTATTCCAGTCATGTCCAATGGTATGTCCTTTGCAGAGAGTCACTCCTTTGACTCTGTTAAGTAAGGGCAGTTATAAATATTATATTATCTATGTGATGTATATTTTAACTGAAGATAAAGCCTTCTCATCCAATGGGCCTAGTGAAACTAAAACATGTGCTTTTGGTTGATGATTGCAAAGAGGTTCTTAATTTTATATGAAAATAAATCTTTAATCAGAGTCCCTTTCCATGTCTTCAATCATTTGTAAAACCATGACCAATGATTGAAGGAAGTTTGAATGAAGAAGTTTTGCTGGAAACGTTTACTGAATAGAAATAATTAAATTAATTAAAAAAATGTAACTGTGACGACTCAGTGAGGCTGCTAAAAGTACTAATGAACGCAGTTTAAATGCCCCACTTTTATAATCAGACTAAAATGAACAACAATTAGACATTTCAGCATTTGCTGTGGTGTTTGTTTGTTTTTTTAAAGGGAGTAGGTATGACTTCTCATTCTGGCCTGAACTTGGTGCATGTGATCAGATTCGATCATATCCTGATCAGATCTGTTTGTTCTGTTTTGTATTTTGATTGCATATGCCACTTTATCATGAGATTTGCACTACATACTGTAGATGCTTAATTATTGCCATGTTGACATTTTAATGCAATCTGGTTGGAAATTCTGAATAAAGGTTTGTATACATTGAACAGATTGTAGTGCAGGTCACATTAGGTTTCAGTCACTCTGCTCCTGGAAGACAAAAATTAATCCCAAGCAACATTTACAGTAAATGTAAATAGAATACGTCAAATATTAGTAAAAATGTTAAAATCCCATGAATAAAACCTTCATAGATAATTACATACTAAAGATTGTTGAACCTTGAAGAACTGTGCTCTTTTTTGGGGCTCTGTGTGGCTGATATCAACCAAGTTGACTTCTGTTAAATGTGTACGACTGAAGGTAAGAATAATCTGACAGATTGTGCATTCTACTTTTTTTCCTCTCGGCTGCCACTGGCTCCGGCAGGTCTTACTGAACTCTCGGACAACCAGCAGTCAATGGACATGGAGAGAAGCAAGTCACCCACCTCAGGTAATCTGCTAACACACACACTACCAAGTCCACCTTCTCTGTATGGAAATGTATTTTGTGATTGGCACTGTGAAGTTTTGCTTGGATGCCATTGTCTTTAATGTGAGCTATACCTACAGTATACCTACAGCCTGTGGACTCCTCACCTACCACCAGAGCATCTTCACCTGATGAAAAAGGCAGTTGTTAAGAATGGCAACTCATGTTTGAAGTTGTAGTATGGACGGATTACATTTAAGTTTTGACATGCTGAAAATTCCTCCAGTAGAAAGTTGTTGGTGAGAAAATGTATTGTATTTGTCTAGCAGCTTCATAGCAGTATACTATGGCTCATATGGTGCATTTTGTCACAGCTTCCAGCTGGTTTTCCTTTATTACTGTGTTGTTAAATTATATCACAAAGGTAAGCCAGTGAAAATACTACATTTTTCATTTGTTCTACCTTTTTTCTTGATCTGTCTTTGACTTTTCTTATTTGGCCAACTTATTCTTATCTTAGACTGAGTAATACGTCCTGACATTGTTTTGAAGGACCAGAGACAGCACAGCTGTAGTCAGCAGCTCATGTTTGCAGAAACAGAGTGTAAAATACAAAGAAAGCAAAGCATAGCATAGTGATGACTAAAGAGAGCAGGCCCAATAACATGCATACTGTAGGGTGTTTTCACACCTGCCTTGTTTAGTTTGGTTGAAACCAACCCTGGAGCATTTACCCCCTTTGTGCGATTCGTCTGGGAAGGTCACACTCAATTGTGGACCACACCAACTGGACTGAGACCACCTCCTCAGGTTAGAATGTGATTTGACCTTGATCCGACCCAACTACCAGGTGTATTCCCCAAGTTTGAGCTAACCGACGCAGAAGAGCATGCAGATGTAGCCACTTGTGTTGTAGTGGCAGCAGCTGGCCGAAGAATTGCACAGCAATGAAAATATGCAGTCCTGCTCTGGACACATCTGACCAATAAGCGGAAAGGATGTTCTTTGGTGGTTCATTTGAATTTTCCTCTGTGGGAAAAAAACAGAACCAAGAAGAAAACGGTCCAAGTTTACTAACTCCTCTACTGAATCGGAGCAGAGCAGAAACTATAAATGCAAAAACACCCCTAAACCAATGTCAATAAAGGAGCTGGCATCAATGGTGATGACCTGCAATTGATAACGTGGCAGTAACCTGCATCATTTCATATAATCATGGCTTAAATATCTGACATCAGGAGAGTTCTTACAGCTGGTTAAATTATTTATTTGTATCATCTATAATATATTGTGAAAACCTCCTGTGCACTGCTTTCAGGAGTTGCTGGCATGTAAGTGTGTAGCAGTGCTTGACTAGCATTAAATGCTACAGGATGTATAATGAAATAGACATGCTTCTTTAGAGGGGAATGGTGTGATGAAGCATATAATGTAAATAACTTTAATATTTTTAGTTAATGTTATATTCATTATCATGTTGCATGCTTTGGTTTGAGTTCAAGAGATAAGCTGCAGTATGAGAGGATGGTGGCTCATAATCATAGATCAGGAGATAGTGTAATTGGTCCCTGGGCACTGAGTAAAGGTCAGATGCAATGGATTAGACTAATTCTCACATCAACATAGAAAAAATAACAAATCTAAAAAATGTTTATGCCCATTCTTTTCTATAGGCTCCAAAACAAAAAACTGCAGTTGTTTTATTGTCAGTGGAAGATGCATCCACCACGGTCTTCTGTTTTTCACTTAAGACGCTTAGCAGTCATATAACGTGGACCTTGGACTAAAAAACGTAGATATTTCACAATTTTAGAGCCGTTATTGTGAAACTGATATGATGCGCTCTGGATTCATGATTTGATGTGAGGCTGGGCTGTGTTTTAAGCCATGACATTGACAGTATGTTGAGGTTTGTGTGGCCTGAGATGGGGCAGATGAAAAGAGAGTGTGATTGAGATTGAAGAGCCAACCAGAGAAGAACCAGTATCATCACCAACACAGGCCTGATACATACAGTATTTCTGTCATACATCCCAGTGTTTTCCTTGATGGCAAATGTGTGCTTCTCAGATGGTTTTTGTCTACGAAACCTGCCAACAAACAGAGAATAATTCGACATCATTATCCAGTGATATATTCCTACATTTATCCTGAGGACTCTGTGAATACTGGGGCATGAGTGTGGTGCCACTGTGTGCAAACATTCCACTTGTTTGTGTCGTGTGTTTTACAGAGAACAACTTTGGGGATTTTTCCAGCAATAAGACACTCCATAAGATTCTGAAAAATAATTTGACAGGTTTCAGGCCACTACTGCTTCCCACTTACCATCGGGCAATGCAGCAGTGCTTTAACCCCTATCCTTGGATTGTGCCTACATGGGCCTCATGGCTCTGAGCCTTGGACTGACTCATCATCTAGCCCTTTAAGACAACATCCAGGACAGTTAGGGTTGGGTGAGCTCTACTTTAGGCCCAGGCAGCTCAGGTGTCCAGAGGGAGTTTGGGATAGAACCAAATCTGTTTAAGATGATGACTCGCTGTAGATGTGCTCTGGGCATGTCCAGCTGGGAGGAGACCCTGGGGCAGACCTTGAACACACTAGAGGGATTACATATGTCCCTTATGTCCTGAGAATGCCTCAGGTAAACCCAGTAATACCTGGAAGATATGGCAGGTGTCAATGATGCCTTGGTTGCTTTGCTTATCTTGCTGCTATCACAGTCCTTAGCCAGATAAACAGCTGCAAATAGATGGACCTATACATGGTACAGAGAACATGGTTGTGCTGCAGAACATCAGTCCAGAGCATCCCAGTTTGTTGAACTTGAGTCTTGATTTTCTATCCATCAGGACAACCTGAGGGCACAAGCTGAGGAATCAAATATTTGTATTATTCCAGTTGATGCCTATTCGCAGGTATTGCACAGACGTAAGCATGTTGTTGCCCAGTAGCATAGAAAGACCAACGCCCTTTATCCGCAGAAGGCTGAATGATGTGACTCAATGATGATTCAGTGAATCCCAAACCACTCTGTCAGGTACTGAGATTTTTGGAATTTTTAAAACATTTAGGAGGACTGTGTTACAAGCGAGCAATGTCATTACATTTCATCCATGAAGGCAAAAAGCTTCATTTTCATCTTTAAGCCAAATAAAATGGCCAATTGAATGGCAAAGCAGAAATATTTAACCCTTTCACTTCCTTCTCTTTTTCATCTTGCACTCGTGAAAAGAATGTCCATGTTTTTTTCAGTGGCTAATGAGTCTGTTCATGGGCCATACAAATTAACTTAACCGTGGAAAATATAGGAGATTTAGGTCCTTACCTGCACGGCCACAACAGGATCAAATGCAGTCTCACTTGCTGGAAATACTACGTTTGGTTTAGGTGTGTGTGTGTGTGTGTGGGGGGGGGGGGGGGGGGTGTGCCTGGGTAGAGCCTTCAGGGGCAGGATATGATGCGGATTACACCGCATCGATGAAGCCATTTTGTAATTGGGTCCATCACCCTTTCTTCAATTTGCCCGATAATTTTGGTGTCAACCCCTAGCGACTGAAGTTCTCCAATCTCCTATCCCTTTAGACACTGGACATTTCATTCCTGTCTTTTTGTAAATCATCCTTCTTCACCCTCTAAGGGTTTCTTCTTTTCCCGATTTTGGCCGCAGCGTGATAGAAACGCTGCATCAACACGCCCATTTTCTCTCTGTGGATACACCGGAGAATGAGAGGGTGCATTCACACTGGGCCCACGTGGATATTAAACTGTTCTTGTACTTTAAAGCTGGCAGGATAAACTCTGTGTCATTCCAGTCCGACATTTTTGTAGTGCATCTGCATCTGAAAGGAGGTCTAAATGTTTCTGTGAAAGACCTGTTGCAAGTCCTTGAGCTCCTATGTAACTTATTATGTTGTTTGTTTGTCTTTTTTTAATATTTTTTTTTAGTAACTGCACCCTACAATTGGTTGTCTTATCTTTCTGAGCTTGTCTTTATAAAAGCTGACCTTATTGTCTGTTCCTTTTCTTTGTACTCCCCAGTATTGCCTTTGAGCCTCACAGGGAAATTATAAGAACAGAACATCAAAACCAGGACCGTATGTGCTTTGCTGTCTTTCAGCATCACACTAGGACTAGCTCATGGTCATTCTGTTCCATTACAAGCCTGTCATTTGCTAATCAGAGAGATGGAAGAATTATGGAGAGACAGATGAAAAGCATAAAAACAGACACAGCACGACACAGTGTGATCAAGTGTCTGATTCACTTACCCAGAGTGGGGGAAACGGAAGGTTTGTGGAGCTGTTGTTTTGAGCTGAGTACAGTTTCAGAATTACAAATTTGCAATCAAGATGGAAATGCTAACAATGGTTAATAGCAGTGTGACCTAAATCTTCAATATTAATGCAAGAGTGATGCAAAATACATTTAAACTAGTTATTTCTGGAGACAAATGAGAACACAGCTGTGTTCTGCTTGATAAGCGAAGAGTTCATGGTTTGTCTCCTCCTGCTGAATATCAACTTCCACCTTCTCTATGGCCATTAGAGGTTGACTGGCTGCCCTTGGCACACCAGGTGCATTGTGTCTGTTCAAAGCCATATACAGACTGTGGACAGCTTATTAAGAAAGCCAGCCATCATCCTTAATCACACTGTGTGTCAATAACTGCAGTCATCCCTCCCCTCTCCTCCACACACCTGACCCTTTTCCTATCTTTATTTTTTCATTAGCCCCACTAATTGGTCCTTCTCCTGCCTGAAAGCTGTCTCCCTCCACATCCTTCACATTGTATTTTTTAGTATGTCTAAAGTGTGTTGTTTTGGTTTGGGGCTATGCATTACATTTCCTTTATGCCACATGTGACTGTAGCACAGCTTGCTTGATCAAGCCCAGTTGGGAGATGGTCTAACAAGCTGAGATGCCAGCGATCAGTGCATGACCTGGCAGGATATTTTTAGCAGTGAGCATGTCAGTGGAGAGAGGGAGGAGGTGATGGCTGAGACTTTACTTTGTGTCAAGCTAGTTTCACCTGCTCAGCTCCATGCAACTCAAGGTAGCTCATGAAAACTTTCTACCGCCAATTATTCAACTGTACCCTGCTGGTGCACTACCATTTACAGTACATAGAGTACACACAAACCTATGCATTACATGGCTACTCATAAAAAAGTATAGGTATAATGTTTAAGAAATTATATGAACAACTGTTTATGAAAAGCCTAAGAATGCTCAAATGTGTTACAGTTACTGTTTGTCATTCAGTATATCATTATGCACGTCATTTTACAGTTTATTGTGCCCTATCTATTCTGAATCAAGATTTAAAAAAATATTGTAATGTATTTAGGGTAGAAAATATTATCCTATACTAATATATATATATTGTAGTATTTTATATTATCGTGTAAACTGAATGCATGTAGAATACAGAGTCACAACGAACCAGTTTTTTTTCCACAAAAGCATATACAATAATAGGATATTTAATGATGTACTGATATTTATAATATTGTGTTAAATATTAGAGTAGCAATAAAAAGTTTAAACATTTCCCTTTAAACCTTAACAATATGTTGAAGCAGTCACAATGTGTGTATGTGTGGTTAGCGATGTAAACAGTAGCTCAAGAGGAGTCTTTCATGTTGGGATCTATTTTAAATTTGTGTATGGGCTGGTGTTGAGGCTCCAAGATCCAAGCATTGTCATAGTGTTTATCTCATATGAATGAACAAACATAATGTTTACGTACTTTGAGAGGTGCTGCAGGCGGGGTAGCAATAACGGCAACAGCCTGTCAGCAGTGCAAGTCCTCTGTCAGTGTTCCCACTGGTTCCAGTCAGTAACATTTCTGCTGTCAGAGGCTTTTCAGCCACAGCTTCAGGGTTCTGGGTAACAAACAAACCACATAAAGGAAAGACTGTCAGCACTGTGCTGTTGGGTTTGCCAAAGTTAGCTCTCATTGAGTTTCTGTTATGATCATGGCTGATGATGACAGGGTGATTAACATTTGTATTTGTCAAATATGAGGTATTTGACAGGGAACAAGTCAATTATTTATTGTCTGTTTGAAATACATGTATTGAATTTGTTAAAAAGCCTTGTTGGAACTGAAGTGAGGTAGTGCATTTTGAGTTAACGGAAAAAAATTGCCAAAATAAAATTGGAAGACCTGGGGCCTGTTTCACAAAGCAGGTTCAAAAAACTCTGAGTCTAACCCTGAACTCTGAGTTGATCTACTCTGAGATAGGAAACTCTGAGTTTTCGGTTCCAGAACAGCAGATTTGCATTAGGTTGATCAACTCAGAGTAGTTTGACCTGGAGTTAAGCGCGTGCACCACAAGTAAAAAAAGACAGCATCAATGGAGCCCTGATTCGACGAGTCACCATGGCAACGGGGAAGCGAAGGGCTACGCTACAACTGGAAATGGAAACATTAATGCGCTCATACGGAGAGTTTGAGCAGGTTTACACCGCTGCAGCAGCTAAAGAGAGGGAGACGGTGCTGGAGAACATTGCGGCTCGGGTCAGTGCATAAGTTTAAATGTAGTTCTGTTGCAATCACAGTAATATCACAGGGGGAACTGCATGAGTGGGAGCCTTTTAATTTATTTCATTTAAGTGCAACCCCGCGGCGGAGAAGCGCAGCTTAAGATGAAACATAAAAACATTTTTCAAACAGTTAAAACCTCTGCACAGTCTCATGGTGACACGCTCATTTTGAGCAGGTTTTACATCGTAAAGTAAATATTACCGTAAGTGGCTGTTTTTTATACAACATATCAATGTTGTATAAAAAACTCCCATTTGCAAAAAAAACGCAGCGCAACACACAATATCTGCTGTGATATGAGAGCATGACTGGTTGTTAATGTTGGAAATGTAAGGAGGGGTGAGATGGACTGTGACATGAAACGGTTTTGTGCCGTATTCAGCCCCCTCGCATTATAGGTGATATTCTGGATCAGAAGGCTATATAGGAGTAGTTAATATACCGGTAACCCAACTAAAAGCACACACTTTTGAACCTATGAATTGCAAGAAAAGCTGGAATTATATTTAGAAACGCTGAGTCAAATACATTCAACTTGCTCAAAAGATCCATTTCATTCATTTTGTAATTATGGCTGCAGCATATTAAGGACGTCTGATAATCATCTCCCGACGAATATTTAATTCTCTTTGCGAAATGCGTCACCTTCATTCACGGGATCGTTATCAAAATGACACGCCATGGTAGTGTAAATATTCACCACCTAATATAACTTCTAATGTAGGCCTACTGAATTACTTTTATACGTTGTATACAAAAACTCCCGTTTGCAAAAAACGCAGCGCAACACAGAATATCTGCTGTGATATGAAACGGTACCGCTCAAACAGAGAATTGCCTGGAAATGCAAGAACATCTATAATCAATAGTCTGATAATCATCTCCCGACGAATATATAATTCTCTGCGCAGTAATGCTGCAGCTTCATCCACGGGATTGTTATCAGAAGGACACGCCATGGTAGTGAAATAGTCGCCACCTAATATAACTTATAATGACTGATGTTTGCAGTGATTTTCTGAAAAAACAGACGGAACTATAGCAGAACTATACTTCGCCAAAACTCGCCTGCTGACTGAATGAATGAGGAAATTAAACACCGTGTGTGGCTGAAAGAGGGCGGGGACAGAGAGAAACTCAAGGTTTTCTGAGAAAAACCTGGTCCCGACCAGGTTAGTTTCAGAGAGCATGTTACCATGGTAACTGACCGAGAGTTTAAGTTACCTCCCTTTGTGAAACAGGCTAGAGTTACCCCTCTGTCTCTGGTTTGAGTTACCTCCCTTTGTGAAACGGAAAACTCAGAGTTTCCCTCATTTCAGGGTTAACATACTCAGAGTTTTCACTAAACCTGCTTTGTGAAACAGGCCCCTGTTCGGAGCTGGTGGAAGCACTAAGACAAACTTGACAAGTAATTGTGGTGTAGTAAAAGTAGTTGTAGCAGTAGTCATAGATGTAGAAGTGCTGTTGTTGTTGTTGTTGTTGTTGTTGTTGTTGTTGTTGTTGTTGTTGTGATAGAAATAGCTGTTCTTGTTAAAACTTTTGAGTATCATATTGCTGGTTTAAGAGTGTCTTTCCTACTAACCCTGTTGTTTTCATAACCTCTCAACTGGTTTCCTTCCTGTTACCTGCAAGTGTCTCTATTCCCCAGTTCACCCATTGTGTTTGTCTCTCCCCTGTTGCCCTGAAAAGTCTGTCTGTTCTGTTGGATCTCCTATTCCAGTTCATTACCCAACCTCCCTTCACAATGATCCACGCGTCCTGCCAGAGCCTGTGGCCAGTCTGAGAGCCAGCCACTGCAGTCCAGTCTTTTACTTGCTGGACAATGGTAAGAGGAGGGATGTCTCATGGATCTCAGCCTCTTCATGGACATCTGCTTGTGGTTTTTAGTGGATGGCAATAATGCAACAAAGATGGGTGTTGGGATTATGGGGTTGTTTTTGGACAGGTGGTTGGTTCGATGTTGCACCATGCATGCTAACTCTGCTTCCACACTGTGAGCAACACGATCAGAGGCACATTTGTGCCTTACAGAGCAAACAAAATATATCAGTCTAAAGCAAAGGAGATTTTTTAGCTTTCTTGTTTCCTCACGTGTCATGAAAAACAGATGTATATATCAGGTACAAAATGGACAAGAGGTTGATTACAACCATTCAACCTTCCATGTTTCATCACAACATTAATTTGAAAGGCTTAATGTCTAATAATAATAGGTGTACGATTAATCTGTCATCGGGGTTGATAGAAAATTTGAAACCAAGTCGCACTGGCTACCAACTTGACATGAAATTAAATTGAAAGTGATGTGAAAAAAAAAGAACAAATAAAAAAGTGTACGGCAGGGAGGTTAGAAGAGGGTTCTCATCCTTGTTGTTGCACTTGTGACTCCTACCATGTTGGTCAGCAGTTAGAGGCGTCAGTTGACTGTAGTACATTAGGGCTTTGGCATTCCAAACTGGGAGAAAACCAAATCAAACAAATAAGCAATATACATATCAAAAAAATCACTATGGATATTTTAAAAATACAACAAAACACAATAAATAATCAAAATGTTCTAGGTGCAGTTCACTACACAAATGCAATCGAACCCTGTCGGGCCACGATCGGTCACAACAGAATGACCCATTAACCAAGTTGCTTGCAGTGTAAACAAGCTGAAAGGAGCTGTGTTTCTAGGAGTAGACTGTCTGTTGCTTCCTTGTCAATGTGCCCCATGCCTTTGTGCGACTGCTGGTGTTGCATTATGTCCCTGCCCCAGCTGCAGGGGGAGTAGACACTGTGTTGTTTGTTGTATGTGCCAGATCTGAGCTTTGAACTTCGATCATCATTCTGCAATACTGCAAGCCAGACGGGCTTGGGAATTCGTCAGTGCCTCCAGTGCTTCATTCTATGTAACGTCAATCATTGTGCCTCCATTGGAACACACTCACACATCTTTATCACTAAAAGGCAACATGCTACTTTAACAGACCGACACTCGGTACTCTGTCATTGTATCGTTCTAACAGTGTTTCAATAATCCCGCAATCTCATCTTGTTGTCATCTCGGCTAACATTCATCACTGTTTCGTCTCTAACTAACTAACTGCATGGTGCACACTAAGTGGCCCGCTGTGGCGCTGATAAATAGAACTTCAGCTTGTGTTGTGCGTTTATCAGTGTTGTGGCCTGATCGAGTCCAACATTAGCCCCATTTGTGACCTTAGCACATAAAGTTCTCCTTTGCAAAACTCGGGGGGACAAAGTGCTCAAGCCGTTAATGGATTGATTTTAGAGATATTCAAGCTCCACAAAGGAGGAAGTCTGGTGATCCCCTGATTTTTCATCTAGCGCCACCATGAGGTTGACATGTGGTTTTGAGTGAAATATCTATAGCTATTGGATGGCAAATGTTAGCCTGCTAACAAGCTAAACTGAGATGATGAAACTTTAAACGTACTAAACAGCAGCACATTAGTATTGTCACTATGATGCACATACAGCATGATGCAACACCTCACAGAGCTGCCAGCATGAATTCTTAGGCCTGTTTACCTTTTAATCTAACAGCAGGTTTCATCTTCAAAGGTATTGATCTTGCTGGCATCTATTGTATGCCAGATAGGGTAAAAGATGATTGTTTGTATCCATGGATGTATAAATAAACCTAGTTATAACTTTATGTGCAGAGTCTTGTTCATTCCTAAGAAAGTAGCTCAGTGGTGCATGAAGACAGAATGGGACCGAATGAATCAAATGCTAATATTAATTTTGCGAGTGTTGTGATGCCCGAAAAAGATTATCCACGGATTAACGGACATCTCGTTCCCCATGTAAGTCAATGGGAAAAAGTATTTTTGAACCCCATGGCATCACATGACTGACACAAGAGTTGCAATTCAGCCGTTTGGCCACTATCCAATTGTGCCCAGAGGCATCTTGCTCTACACCGCTGATAACGCCCCTTGGAAATCAAAAATTAACTAAGAGGGCCCAGACTAATTCACATTTGCGATTAGTCTGATGATGATGCCAGTGTACATGTAAACATGTTCTAGTTGAAAGCCAAAATAAATTTATAAACGTGAAAATGGCCATAATATGGGACCTTTAAAGTTGTACTATTGAGATATGTTGTTTCTAGCAGCCTTTTTGGCGGTAAGATGTAAATGCAGGTGAGCCTGTTCTTTCAAAGCCCTCCATCTTGTCACGTTCATGGTCACAGTGTGTTGACCTTTTTTTTGCTCTTTTTTCAAACTTTATTGACACACATTAACCTCTCTACGTCCAGTCCATCCCCTATATGTTACCCTCTTAAATTTGTATACACACATGTTCCTATTACACTACTGCCCTTACTACAAGCATGACTCAGAAGTAGGAGGTTCACGATTTCCCAATTACACATAAACGCAGTATTACCATTAGTGACATTTGGGCCTGCAGACCAACCGCTGTCAGCAGCATCACTAACATGGCGGCTTATTTACATCTAGCCCACAGACACAGATTTTACTCAGCAAAAAGTAAAAGTGCTTTCATTAGTGCCATATGATCAATCACCATTGTTTTAACTCACTATTTGATAGATAGTAACTTAACAGAGTTAAATAGATGAAATTTAAAAGGTTTCAACTGGGAAAACATTTTATCATTTCAGATACACAGTAGCCATCTGTGGATTCACAAAACACTTTTCAAGGGGCAACACATGGCTGAATAGCTGAATGAAATTGAAAAAAAATTCCCTTGGTTTGCATAGGGGAATCAAATGTGACCAAATCACAGAGTAACTTACGGACTGCTGAGGTCACATTTGGGGCAGATTTGAAGTGTTTTAATATTGTCACAGATACGAAAATATAATACCAACTTGGAATAAAAAGGTATACCAGCTATGAAAAGAAGGCACAAACATGCTAGAACATAATGATAGTAATAATATGTGGTGTTCCTTAACTGACCAAAGTCAGCACGTAGGGTCAGTGAGCATGTAGTAAAAAGCGGGACCGTAGCTGCAATGAATGTAATTAAATGATGAATTGAATGAATTCCACCCAATTATACAATTTATTTTAGTCAAAATAAAGTATTGTATAAGGTTTTTATAAAACAGCCACTGAGCTCTCAAACAGAGGAACATCTGTTTGTAACAGGTTTAGTATGAAACATTGTATCCCTAATTGCACATTTTTTTTGCTTGCAGCAGCATCTGGTCACTGCGGTTCATTATGAAAACACACACACACACACACACACACAGCGCTATTATGTCATTAGCAACACTAATCAGACAGGCTTACTTGTTCCTGAAAAAAATGGAAACAGAAATTCATTGATTGAGAAATTCAATTAGAGCACCATAACACCCCAATTTCCTCTGCAATGAAGGAAATATATTGTTCCTCAAAATGACCTTTTATGCTAAGCAGCCTACATGATCCTTCACAGCTAATAAATGGAATAAACTGCATTACAGTAGATTAAAACAAAGTTATACAATTTCTTCCAATAGGTCCAATGTTCTGTGCTATACTCATTTTATGGTACTCTATAGCAGAAGGACTGAAACCTTGAGTCAACCTTTTTTTCAAATAAATCATGTAGTTGGTCAGAATTACCAATACTGCAAATTCAGGATCCTGCTGTTTTCCCCAGGGTCATGAAATTTATCAATCACCATGTAAACACCATTCTGTGTCTTCCACATGTCAAGTTAATCATTCAACACAAAGAAACAATGAAATATTGCCTTCTTTTTGAGGGGGAAACTGACTCATAACATCTCAAGTTGGACCTTTGCAGTTCTCTACTTACTGCAAAATGCTTGCAAAATGTTTTAACAAGTTATTTTTTTGCCTTCAGTGTCTGACTGTGGTTTTTATATTGACACCCTGTGGTGTCACCCTGTTTATTTATGCTTCCATGTCAGACATCCCAGGCCTTAGAAAATCTGATTTCACTTGGACATTTGAAATTTTATGCAAAACTCATGTACTTCAGCAAAGTCCTTTGACAGGGTTAATCAGATTTTTGAGATGCAAAGGATGGGACTCAAGTCTGACATCCAGAGTAAATTAAGTTATTCTTGCCTTGTTGCAGTCCAACAAGACTACGCTGAGAATGTGGATAACTTGGAGTGTAAAGTTTTATTGATCTTGTAGAGATAGCTGGGAACACTGGCCTGGGACAACAACAGAGCATGCATTTTGAAATATGCCTGCTGTGTGTAACTGTACCAATTTGCATGGTCTGGTTCTTTGTTCATTTGAGTGATTTCCATTTTGTTTGGTTTGAGTTTTTTTGCACTTTTGTTTTTCATTGTTTGACTAAGATTACTCCTACTTTATTTTTTTTTTATGATTTATTTGTTTATTCTATTATTTGAAGGGATTAACGGGTGCTTTGTTTCCTATTCTTTTGTTTCAGTAAAGGGACCCGGCAGAAAGTTAAGTCTGCCAACAGATCTTAAGACTGATCTTGGTACGGTAGGCGAAAGCCAGCAGTTTCACTTAATTTCCTTTCAGTCATTTTGTTTCTGCTTTATCATATTTCCTAGGCTTTTATGTTGCTTAAATCGTTTTTATTCTCACTCAAACATTCTTCTTTCAGTTTCCTTGTCAATCTCTCCTCCTGTCCAACCAGACTGTCGGACTGAAGTGTTTGTCCATTTTTGCCCCTTAATGTATTTTGATTTGATTTAAATCTTCTGTATGTGTTTCTTCTACATTTTGCAAGTGTTTATAAAGGTGATTTGTAACTCATGCTCATATTTAAATTTGAGGTTTTCTATCACTTTATCATGATTGGACCATCCTCTGATTTCCTCCAGCCTTGCTCTACAGTGATTGGATCACTCGCTACCTCTCTCATTGTAGCTGGATCATTTCTCTCAACAGTCTTTTCTACATTTTGACTGGATCATCTGCATTACAGATACTGACCGCCCCCACCTCATACATTTACTGCTGTACATCACAATTTCAAGTTTCCCTTTGCTCTGCTTCTGCAGACTGCTGCTTCACACATGCTGTCCCCTTTAAAACTTGTGCTTCTTTCACACAGTGCCTACTAATTCCTGTGATTTGCCTCATTTATGACCCTTCTTTTTCTGACAGGTATAAAAAAATGCTTTTATTTTGACAATCCTGTTTTATATTTAGTTAAATCAATAATGACAGTGAGAGCATTAACCCAAATTTGAAAATCCAACTTTGAAAATAACTACCTTAAACTCAGTTGCGTCGTTGTCGAACATTTTAAGCTCATTCGATTTTCTGATATTGAAACATGCCCTTGAAGAGCTTTGTGTTGGTGTAGTAAAAATCAGAAATACTTATGTTTTACCTTACCACGGCGACAATATGAACAGATTTGGGTTATGACATGGGTAAATTATTATTTCATCAGAACAGTCCGTTACAGAGAGTATTACGTGTGTGTGTGTATGCGTGTGTGTGTGCGTGCGTGTGTGCGTGCGTGTGTGCGTGCGTGCGCACTTGATGCATGAGTGCAATCCGTGCAGGCAAATGGCTGATTTTCTGCTTGTCTGTTTGAAATTTCCAGTTACAAAACATTAAGACAGATACACAGCGGGATGACCTCACATGTCTCTGTTATTAGCTGGTCCAATATAACCTGCAGTTTTCAAAGCCTGCATTGCCTCGGTTCGTCCTGCTGTGAAACTGAGCGAGTTATGCACGCGGACGGGGTGGCACCCCAGAGTTTTTCATCTTCACTTTGAAAATGAATAATTTTTGCATCAACTGGCAGAACAGGAGACTTAGAGTGGCTGTGACAGACATATGACTAGTGCAATATACTAAGGGGATAGTGACAATGGAACACTGTAGTGTTTTTACTCATTAGCACAATGCTAATTATCCTTGTGCTTCATGGGTCTCTACATAACAGAATGTCAGAGGCCCGTACTGTTTCAAGTTTAATTTTACCCACACAGGAATGTTTTATCTACTTGTCTCAAGACAAGTGAGAATGAAAGTACTCAGGTGGTAGGAATCATGCTGTTAATTACGACTGTCTTGGCAGCATTTCTGTCTTGCTGCCTAAACTGCCGGAAACAAACAAGTGCAGAGTGCACCTAATCCACACAATCAGCTTGTCTTTGTCTAATTATTAGGTTTGGCTCTAAACAAATGATTTTGCCCACACACACAAGAACTACTGTACATTAAGTTAAAAAAATAATTTATTCCCAGAGGGGAGGTCATATAAGGATACGATTCCAGAAAGGAAGGGTTTCTTGTCACAACCATCTGTAGATGATTGCTGTATTTCTTTGATCTGCACTTGCCATAGCCTGTAATGTCACAAGATATAACCTGTTTCTGTTGGGGGGAAAAGCATCAATTCAAAAAGGGAAAAAAACACAAAGTGGAGATGAAACCAGCCTGTGTTTCTTTTTCTTTTCATTCTCTTTCCTGGCACAGTCCAGTTGAAATTGCACTTACCGGTTGCCTCTGCTTTTTGCTCTCTTGCCCCAGCATCACTTTCTCCTCCCTGCTCATACTTACTTCAAACACTCTCCAGCCTTTTGTCACTAACTCTCGCTTTCCCGTTCTCCCTCACCACCATCTTTCTCGTTGACAATCGGATTTTTAACATCGCCTTGCTCCTTTCACACTGCAAAAATATCCATCTTCATAAGTCATAGTACTGAGTCATTAAGTGCAACTTGTAAACAGACAGCAAAATCTCCAAATAGGGGGTGAAAACTCAAGCTATTTCCTATTCATGACATATGAAGATGGATTTTGCAGCAGTGGATGTGAATATGTTTGAAAGTTTTTTTTCCTCCTTGTATTGTTTGCTAATGCTTTGCCGTTGTTACAGATCATGTCAATGGACATTGCACTAGCCCCACCTCCCAGCCCTGCTCGGCAGGGAAGCCTCGTGTCCCGATGGGTCCCGAGGGGCCACGGCTTACCCGCAGAGGCCCTGGCCGACCGCCCTTCCGCAAGGCCCAGTCCGCTGCTTGCATGGAGATCTCTTTGCCTGTGTCCCACACTGAAGGTGTGTGCTTGTCTTCCCAACTCCCTTCCCTAAACCCATGTAACATACCCTCCCAACAAGTGCATGCCTTCCTCCCACCCTCGGGTAAGTGAAATAAAACCTGATACATAGCTAACACAAGACAAGCGTATGCTAATGCAAGTTAGCAGCATGAAAACATGCCGACAGTGAACGGTTTGCAGATAAGGTGACTGACTGACTTTGTTGAAGCGCTTCCATAAAGTGGAGTTTGGAAGGTGGTGTCTTTTTTTAGCCTTTCAAAAACAAAAAAAACACCAGAGCGGAAGTGAAAGTAATTTGAATAAACAACACAATCTGTCTGCTCTAACTTAAGGAACTGTTAGCATGCCCAAATAAGTTAATACTTGCAGTAACAAGTGCATATTTTCTCTGAGACCTATTTGTACAAGATTCATGTTATAAAATGAATCAGCTGGAAACATTAAAAAGTTAACAGAGAAACATTTTCAACCAGCTCCCAGACCTAATGTTAGTTCAATAAGCTAGCTAGCTACAGCTGATACAATCTGACAGTGTTTCTAATGGGGCTTTTAAGTGGGGGCAACAGAATATTAAGTCTCAACCCCTATGGCCCCACTAACTAAACTGTCTATTGGTATCATAGGAAACTCAGCGACTTAATTCCGTTCATATATATATTTCGTTCATTGGCATGCTAGTTTGTTGGGAAGGGGACTAAATAACACTATTTTTAATGTAAATTTTAACTGGTGATCAGCCAGCAGGTATTTAGAGCTATTTACCAGATCAACGTGATGACTATTACTGCTGTATGTTTACACCAATGCCAACTACTTCTTCATGTGTAGTTGTTTTGGTAGTGTTTAGTAGTTGTTTGTTTAAACCTATAACTCTGCAACTTGCATTAGCATCACCTTACAACATTTGGACTACAGGTTCTGCTTCTCTTGAATGCAAGAAACGACCCTTGCATTGTGTCCCTTAACATTGTTGCTTGTGTCGACCATGTCCTAAGCCTGAAAGCTGGTGTATTATTATGTGCTTTAACCAATTCATTTTTACTTCTGCAGTTTATTTCTCCGCCGCATCAAAAGTGACATCCATTTAACTTAAAAGCACACAATGTTAATAAAGTGTGGACACCACTCCCCACTTTCTCATGATCTGCAAACTTTGAGTCAAGGGAAGCATTTCTGTCTCTTTTTAGTTTTTGATTGGAAGTGAGCAAATACAATGTCTTCAAAATGCAGTTACCAGTTTTTTTTTGTTTTTTTTGCTGTTTCATTTTTCAAATAGCCCATTTCAATACGCAAACCAATAAAAGAGGTGACAACCTTTCAAGCATGGTCTGCACTCGACATTTTGACATTCTCATTGACAAATCTGACATTCATTTCCTGCCCTTTAACCCCTTTAATCACACCCTGACATTGACCTGCACCATCTACACATTGATCTACCCCGGAGGCTGTGTGTGTGTGTGTGTGTGTATGTGTGTGTGTGTGTGTGTGCGTGCGTGTGTGTTTACATACTCCTTTGTGTGTGTGATAGAAAGGGAATGTGTGCATTTGTGGGTGTAAATATTTTTGTTTCTATGTGTGTGCGACAGCAGCAGGGGTTTCACTGCTTTTATAGCTGGTGTATTTCTATAATACCAACAGTTAATCTGAATTAAGACAAACGCACTCGGAAGGCCTTGATAAAATGTTTTCCTAATTTTCAACATCTCGTCCTTGACGATTTGATTACTATCTTAAAATAAATGTGGTTCATGTTTTAGGCTTGTTGTTGGGTATATTTTGCCATTCTTCCCTCAAACAAAGTGAAAGCCAAAGCAAAAATAAAAAAGCAGATACAAGAATCTGCTCTCAAGTGAGGACTTATAATGACACTCCCAGCAGCATTATTTTCAGATATTGACCTCAGAACTGACATAGAAAAATGGCCTGCATCAGGATTGTACTGTACATCAACATTTAATCAACATGAAATCTTGCACTTAGTCTGTCGCTGTCAGGCGAATAAACAACATCCTCCCACTCAGACAAAAATGAGACATACCCCTCTTTCATCTTAGCAGGATTCCTGACATTCTCTTGTCAAGTTGAACATTTTATTTGTCTCTCTTGCTCTCTAAATTTTATTAAAGGCAAAAAAGCCACACCAACATATCGCTAGGCATTTTTTGTATGATTTTAAGTCTTTAAAAAGAGTCACGTTGCTGAGTGATCTTCAGAGGGTGTTAGGAATAAAATGGCCAAAGAGACTGCAGGTTAAGGAAGTGGATAATTGATAAAAATAAAAAAAATTACAGACATGATGATTGACCCTGGAGGCAGAGAAGCTGTTAAACACTGCAGTGCTCTTAATTTATAGTGTGGATAGTAAAAATGGACTTTGCCTCCTTATAGCAGCAGATTGTCATGCAGAATATAGTATGTGAGAAGATGCCCATGTAAGTCGTCATGATCATCAAATTATAGACCCCGCTATCCACAAAATCATGCAGGTTTCTCAGCATTATAAAAATTCCTTGAAATGTTGGCAATGAGAAAAACAGTTTCCCAGGCCGGGACTATTATCACTAGTATCACATGGCGAAGGGAATAGCGAGTAAAGTTAGCAAGCGCTAACAGTTTGCTTATTCACAAACGTCTTGGAAAGGCATGGTTAATAACGTATGGCTTTCGAACAGTAATCGTAAAAAAAACAAATTTATTTGTATGTATTATTTATTTATATAGCACCTTTCATTCACAGGGTGTAACTCAATGTTCTTTACAATGAAGTGAAGAAAAAAGGAATAAATAAAAACAGGTGCAGATACTACATGATAGAATAGAATAGAAATGCTTCATTGATCCCAGGATTCAATTCTTGGACATAAATAAAAAGAAAAATCACAACAATGAACCATAACACTGAACAGTATAAATAATGAATGAAATAGAATGAGAAATATATAAATGTTTATACATTATGCTGAAGAAAAAAATAACTCTCAACTACAAACTCTATGTACTGTAAAAGTAAAAGTAAAAACCAAGCAATCAAATGAATAACAAACAAGAGGCAGTGAATAGCAAGAAATGGTATGCTAAGAACATTATGTGAAATGCAAAAAAAAGAATAAGAAAAGGCTTGAGAACAATAAAACATGTAAAAGAAAATAATAAATCAAAAGAAGAGTGACAGTTAATCACTTGAATCAGTTCCATTAAAGCAGTGCTTTTCAGTTGTTGTTTAAACATATTCACAGATCATGATCTCTTATAGGCTTGGATGAAAAATTAATAAATTAATTATTAAATGGCTCAAGAGAGAGGCAGACCCTAGCCGCGCTGGATTAAGACTCTGCACCAAAACGTTTCACAAAGTTAACATGGGGGAAGCGGCTCTGGTCAACAGGGAAAAAATCATCATGACAATCAAAAGGCCTCAACTCAAACAGATGGACCTGCACGTCCTGATTTGGAATGGCCTCATTATTGCACCCTATGATCGTTATATTGCCCCACCTAATTTAAATTTCTTAAATTAAGTCATGAAAATTGGCTCAATATTATTGAAAAGTTATAAAAATGCATTGGTTTAAATTGTGTGGGAACCCTGATTATGTTGCTGATTTATAAACCTGGTGCACCACCAGCATAGTGCTGAGGCATCATACATATTTAAACTTGTCTGTCCCTAAGGAGAGAACACTTCTGGAAGGCTCTGAATGTGCAGGTCCCTCACTCATGGTCCAGTCTGTATTTTCTTTTCGGGCTCTGTCAGATTATCAGAAAGTCTCCGTCAGGTCGCGGCAGGCTAAGCTCTCCGTAGAAGACTCAACACTGTGACAAAATGCACACACATCAGACAAAAAGGAACACACAATGGTTGCAAATCTTGGCAGTTGGAAGTAAGAGCATGCTCCTTGATATCTGTGTAGTGCTATGAAGTAAAGATTTTTTTCATGCTGATGCAAAGTATTTATGCTAAATAATGAACAGGATAGGTGCAGTGCTGTTGTCACAGTTGACCCTTTTGCACCAATTCTGAAATTAGAATTCACACTTTCATCTTCACCGACTTCATTATACAACACTGACCTGAAGCTGAGAGGGAAGGAGTGTTTCATTAGCATAAATTGGATGTTTTATTAAAATGTCTGCCTGGGCTACAGCTGCATTACAAACCAAACCGATGCAGACGAATGTGGAAATCACTCTTTTCCAGAGTTGATTCAATATCCAATAGAACGGACTTCTACTGTGATGTAATATGACACTTGGAATTAGGATTTAGAAAGGTAGTAGCTTGATATTTAAAATAACAACAAGAGAGCATTTCTCATGCAGGCAGCCAGAGATGGATTTTCCTGCTAGACCACCAGACTAAATTACTGATTGAGTAACGGTGTGCTAAATCCTAACCATAGGCTGTATTAGCATGTCATTGTGATCTTTTGACATGAATGATACGTTTATGGGTGTTGGCAAGATTAGTATGGCCATATTACTGTAGATGTACTAGGTTGTGACAATATAGCACTGTAGCTAGCACTGTAGGTAGAGAGTCCTGAGGCTTATGTCTGACACTAAGGAAGCATGTCATTATCTGTCTATGCGATAACCGCCTCACCTTTGTATGCCTCAGTGGTAGACAGTGTCCTCCTGTTCTTGGAACTGAAATAACTTGGAGAATGTGGCTCTGGCTCCAATCAGTTGAAAGTGGCCATCACGGTGTCACGGTGTATAGATAGAAGTCAGTCACTGTGGGGTAGTGTAGAGAACGAATGCTGAGTTTCTCTGCTGTACTTTGAAATAGTATATATACTGTACACCCAATGTAGCACAAATCCTCCTGTGTTCCAAAGATACTTTTGGCTCTGCTCATTTTTTGGTTCATTTTGATTAATCTGTCTAATCACACACTTGGATGTCATTGGATTAATGATTTCACCACCCTTTTACCAAAATGTCAATTTGGCACCCATGATATTAGATAACTTAATAGGCAACCTGCTGTAAAGTTTTCTGAGCACACTCAGTGCTTCCAACACCATACTGTGGGGTGTAATGAATATTCTACCTGCCAGATACTTAGGCCAGGGCTTTAGAATAATATTGAAGAAATACTGTTGGATCTGCCTGTGGACAGAGCAACAGATTTACTGCAGATTAGCCTGTCTGAATTTCCGATTCTTTTACACATTTTTACTGTCAAGCCCTGCTCTTGTATGGACTATGGACAAATCAGGTGAAAACACACACTTTCACGGCAGCATACAAACAGGAGATCTATCGTTCTTACTGCAAATAGTCCATTTGCTTTAGGGGAGGGGTGGTGTCTTGGTAGAGCATTCAGGAGGCAGGACATGGCATGATTACACCACGATCATTTAGCTGGTTCCTAATTTGGTTCTAAACGACTGAGTCTCTTGAATTTGTAAGACCATTTCCGCAAATGTCGTCCTCAGATGTATAAGCCATATCATATGCATGTAATAGGGAAGAAATACATTGGAAAATTGAGGACATCCTTCTGCAGCGACTTTAATTTGTGTTTACTATGTGTGAACAGTCGTTTTTCTCATCAGACCATTGCATAGTACCTTACTGTTGCATACCCTTGGTACTGTTGTTTATCAGTTGCACTGGGTTACTACGGTGAAGAGCCAGCAGGATACATGGAATAATTAAAGGTCAGCAAGCGGTGCGAGAGATGAGCCCGATGTTAATGAGGCCTGCATGCCAGGCGATGAGACAGAGGAGGGAAATGGCATGGGAAGCCAGATTCAATGTACAGTCAACCTTTCCATGCCTCCCATCTTGGTTAGACAGCACACCTATGAAATAATTGAAAACATAATTGTTTGATACTGTCATACAATTGGCAGTGGCTGTTTTAGAACAGGAAAATCCATTAGATTAAAGACATTATTATTACAGAATCCTTTAATATCACACATTTCAAGAGTAAAAGCCGCAGTAATAAAATATATTTTACTGAATCATAGCACAGAGCTAACGTGACCTAGCGACTACCTTGACAGATGTTGAAGAGGCTTTTTCAAAAGACTGTCAAGTCCACACCCACACACACGTACATCAATGTTTCATGCAAGATAAACAACAAATGCTGAAGCAGTGGGCTGGCTATATATATATATATATATACACAGTATATAGATAGATAGATTTGGGGAAAGGTCTGTTACAGTTCATCAATATGTTTTAATTAACATTTGCATGAAAGAAAAACCTGGCGCAAAGCTTTGTTCACAGTTTATAGTAGAAAAAAAATGAAAAAAATATATTTTTCCAAAGTCTTCAGGTGTCCGTCTTTGTCTCTCTACACTATGTGGGTGTCTGTGTGTGTACCACTGTATAGCAACCTGGCACTTTGTCTGTCTTACCTCGTCAGATTGTCTGCATTCCCTTATCACCTCCCTGACACTGCCTCGCCTGCCTCGACCACCCTGTCAGGGCCCCCCAGGGGACCCTGTGTCCTGTCAGAGTACCACTGTGCCTGACTTTCATTAGCCAGCACCCCACAGGCTCTGTCACACAGCGTAAACACTCCCCAGCGTCACACAGAAAAACTGAGCTGCTGCTGCTTCCCAGACTCACAGCAAAAGGCTATTCTGTCTCGTGGCTGCCAGTGGCACAGCAGAGATGTCACGATACCAGAATTTATACTAAAAAATATCTCAGCATATTAATACTGTTCCGATACTCTGGGAAACAAAGTGAAATAAACAGAATTTTCATTCTCACTGTCATTGGCTTAAAAGTACCTTTTGCGCAGGAGTTTTTATTTCAGTTTTGACCTGAATTTAACTGTTTTGTTACCAGTTTGTAAGCTGAGATCCATTCCAAATGCGTTTGTACTTCAACTGTGTCAAAGAAAGCAGTATCAAAATTCTGGTTGTCGTGCAACAATGCTGCACACTAGCTGTTCACCGACCACATCAGACCGCGTGGAGGGATGATGTATCTGAGTTTTCATAGCATAAGAAGCATGCTGCTTCTCTTGCAACAGTGTTTGGTTAAGCAGATGGCGCTGGAAAAAGGTTTAAAAATAAGATGGATAAGTGAACAGGGGTTGTGTGGCCACCAGAAACAAAGACAAGCTGCCTCTATTTCAGTCGCACTCCCTTTCTCTGACTCTGTATATATTTGAAAAGATCTCTCCGCACTCAGTTGCATCTTTCTCTCTTTCTCTTTCTGTTGTTCTCTGGTATTGCTGTCCATCTGTCTGTTTTTGTGTGTTGGTTTGGCTGCTGTGTGTGTGTGTGTGTGTGTGTGTGTGTGTGTGTGTGTGTGTTTGTGTGTGTGTGTGTGTGTGTGTGTGTGTGTGTGTGTGTGTGTGTGTGTGTGTGTGTGTGTGTGTGTGTGTGTGTGTGTGTGTGTGTGTGTGTGTGTGCGTATGTGTGCATCTGTGTGCGTCTGTCTGTTTCTTTGGGTTCATGGTGGGGTGTTATTTGTTATATGGGGTTCATGTTGTGGGGTACAAGTAGGTTATGCATCCAGGAGGGCAATGCTTCAGCAGTTACATGGAGTCACTATGTACTCCCACGACGAGCACCACACCACCGCCCCCTACTGCTGGAGTGAGAGAGGTAAGGGCGCTTCAGCAACAAACCCATCAACTGCTGTCCTACTGATTATATTCGTGCGTCAGTATGTCAGTCCGTCCTGTGGCCCTGTTTTATCTTAAACATGCCTAGAAGTTCTTGCTCCTGTTCCGAGCTGTAGATGTGGGGTGACACCATCTACAAAGCAGTGCATAGTGTACACACTATGTATCCCCCAAGCCCCCCCCCCAAATAGTGGATGTCTTTCCTAAGCCTGTATGGTTTGGTTGTCATAAACACTCCTGAAAATTGCTTACATTGGACATCTCTTTAAACTGTTAATTTTAGCCTGACGTGTTCGTCTTTGCACCCATCTGTAGTTGTTGTTACATAAAGTCTGCACTCTGTGTAACATTAGGCTGGGCATGCAGTACTCAACATTGCCTAGCTCTGAATAATTCAGAAATGCAGCAATACAGAAATACTTTTATGATGGAGTCTTTAAGTACACAGTGGAGGATGTGAATGGGTAGCACTTTAACAGAGTTAAAGGACTTTTTGAATTTGGTGCAACTGCCAGTGGGTGTCTGTGTGTGCTTTCTGGTGTGGGTCTGTCTGTTTGCAGATATGTGTGTGTAAATACATGCGTGGAATACAATCTCATCAGTGTATAAAGACAAACAAAAGTGTGTGTGTGTGTTTGTCGAGTTGTCTCTTAATGATGTAAAATCACTTTTCTTCTCAGTCTATAACATCTTTTCAGTGGTATTTTCTTATGTTTTTATTACATACAATCTGCAGACGAACCATATGTGAACTTTAGAATATATTTAATCCGCACTCTATCAATTATGACGGCTTTTCCTCACATACCACCATTCTTTCTTCTTTTCCCGTGTCATCGCTGTTCCGTTCCACAACTCCTGCAACTCTACCTTTCTCTTTCCTGTTTTCTCTCTCACTCCCCCCTCTCCACACCGTGTCCACCCGTGCCGTGGTTCTGTGTTTGGCGGCTGCTGCTACAGAGAGTCGAGAAAACTCCTTCAGCCGTTCACGCAGTTCCAGTGTGTCCAGCATCGACCGGGACACCAAAGAGGCTATCACCACACTGCAGTTTGGAGAGTCCTACGGGCGCAAGAGTGACCCCCTGCCCACCCCATGTCTGTGGGTGGGCACCAGCTTAGGCGTGGTCCTGCTCATCCCAATGTCCATTCCCATTGACCATGAGGAAAGGATGGAGGAACCTGTGACCATTGGCCCCAGTGGTAAGTCCCAGTAAGGCAGTGTTTCATCACATAGGTGCTGTGAACCTTACAAAGGCTCTTAGTTAGCTGTACCATCGTTGTTAACACAATTTGCTGCACAAACAGGTAATATTACATTTCCAGTGTGCTCACCAAATAGTGTTGCCATGTTATGAAGTTGTGGCAATTTTCCCATTTCTCACCAATACTTTGGTGAGTACAATATTATTATCAAAATCCATGGAAAAATAACAACTTTGAAAAAAATCTGATTAATCCCATAGACAACCCACTACACAAACCCTAAATCCTAATTAATCTATTGAGAGGCTTAAAGTGCTTTGATCCTTGACTGTAACAAAATAAAGACAATTAAGTTGAGAGGGAATAACCATAAAAAATCTGAAAACACTCTTCACTCACCATTATAATCAAGCCATAAACTTATTCAATGGTATTACATTTCCAATCCAGATTGCATCATTTTTATTGCATTTCTCTTCTCAACTAGGGGCTAAAAGCTGAGATGACATAAGTTTTATGCATCACATGACAAATAACCTACAGCTGTTTTCACACCACCGCACGGCAACCGCCCTGTCAACCACCTACCTTCAAGAGTGTTCCCCAAAAAGCGTTTTTAAAAGAAGTTCAGCATGATGAACTCTTGACGGCATAGCAAAATCTGTGCGTGTTCACAGGGGCGGCGACCGCTTCGTACCCTGCCGCCTTGGTCGAAACCTCTTCCCCTCTGCTGCCTGCCGTTATTGAAATGACTCGAGGCAGCCAGTTATCGTGCAGCTGTGTGAAAGCAGCTTAACATGGATTTTCAATGGTTGAATGTACTTGTTTGAAAATAGAATAAAGGTACTCATCTCCATTTCCCTATTTAACCATTAAAAAGCTTGCTTATTTATTGTATAATTACTTTGCGTTTCTTTTGTAGTAACAATACTTATCCAATATACTTAATGTCCACTAATAACTTCTAATTATGTCAAACACTGTTAATTGCATGGAGCAATAAAGAGGGGAGACAAACAAAATGGTTTATTTTTGCTGAAAACAGCTCCCTGCATTCATCTTGTAGTAGTTAGTAGTTAGCCTTTTTTAAGGCATATTACTGTCATGTACACTAGCAATTTCACAAATAATAATATAGGTACACTCACTTTAAAAACTAAGGGCACTGATCTGATTATGGAAACATTAGCTTTCATCTCAACTCTACTTGTCTGACGCAAAACATCCACTGACATATGAGAAATGTTGATGCAATGCTTGATGCTTTTAAAATAAGAGCAGGTAATTTCCCCCTGAATTAAGTGAGCTGTGTGACACGGCATTTGAAAGCTCCGCTGTGCCCTGGTCTTAGCAATAATTAAGGGCTTCTATAACGGTATATTTATTTCAATTAGAGGGAAATTTGTTTTCATAGAGAACTTTGATGAGCATTTTTCATGCATGATCTTGCATTGACTTCTTTCTTTCATGTATTCGCAATGACTTTACAAAACTAAACCACTTGTACATGCATTACCAGTCCTAAAACCCTGCTGTGTGAAAAAAAGGTTCACTGTTAAAACATGAATAGACCCATAAATCCAGGCCCTTTGAAGCACCCGTTGTTCTCTTGAGATTAAAAAGAAACCATCATATTACTGGAAGGTCACGGATTCAGTTCAAAGGAAAAATTGATGCACAGAGAGACAGGTATTGTTATACTCCCCCTGAGTGTTCCTGTGGGTTGTTTCTATAGCAGTAAATGTATTTCAATCACAAGAGACTTATTTAGAATGAATAATAAATTAATTACACGGTGCACAGTCAAGTGAATTGTAAAGAGTCTTTAGAGATAAGACCACATCAGGACGTGGTATTTAAAGGGGGGTAGAGATGATATGATTAGTTTAAGATAGAAGATTTCCCCCTGGGGTCTAGACACTGGTGGTGGTGAAAAAGAGTTGACTGAAGATCTGAATGATGGGATGTGGAACTGAATGCCCAATAGTCAGCCGATGGAGTAGAAGCCAGAGAGTGGGAGGCAGGGAGATTATGAATGAATGAGAGCCCAAAGAGAGTCTTCCCGATTGAACTTCAATCTGCAAACTCTGGAATAATGGACTACTTAGTAGATAACAGGCCATACACTAACAGTACTTAGCTCCTAAATGACTATGTTTGACTATGTTTAGGTATGTCGACATTCACATACTGACCGGCTAAAGTTCAACTGAGCTCAATTCAAGAAAAGAAACAACACAATAGGATTGATGACACAACTCCGTCTACAAAAATATTGCGTTCTTCTCAGCAACATTGGTCTCAAAAAACTAAATTTTGCTTCGAGGGAAACTCATTTCGGATTTTTTTTAATATTAAGGACCATCTTGCCGTGGCTTTGGATATTGTAGTTCTAGACTTGATGCCTTCTTCCCTCTGTTGACTCTACCCAAACACTCCCAGGCACGATCCTGATGCTGAAAGGCTCAGTGTTGCACTTTAGCTTCTTGGACTGCATGGGAGCGCTCATTCAGAGACCCTATGAAGTTTGGAGGGATCTCAACGGCCCTGAGGACCCTGACCGACTGCGGAGACGCAAGCTGGTCAACTTTTCCCCATCATCCTCCCAAGACTCCTGCGGAGAGGGACATCTGGCTGTGGTGTGCTCGGAGAGGCAGGCCAAAGTAATCTTGATGCCCTCGCAGTCTTGTCTCTTTGTCCACAACATTACAGAGTCATCCTTTGTACTGCGAGCCGACGTGGTATCTGTGTGCAACAGTGTGTGCCTGGCCTGCTTCTGTGCTAACGGACACGTCATGACACTCAGGTATAACCTTAAGGGCTCATCCACTTACCTGAAACGTCTGCTTGGTTGGATGTTAATTAGTGGATCTTTTGTCCTGTGTTTTGAAATATTTTAACTCTAAGAATATACTTTGATTTCATGTGATTTGTATACTTGAAGGATATTTTATTTATATTTGTGAAAGGTATAAGATCAAAGGCAGTTTTCCAAGGATGGTCAAAGAATGTGATTAACAATCCAGAGATTAGATTAAATTAGATCAATTTAAATCTGATGTGTAGTGTGGTTTAATTTGTGCAGTACAATTATTATGATAAAGGTGTTCCTGCTGTTTAATTGTCTTTTACTCTTCTCACTCTGCTCACAGTTTGCCCAGTCTAAGACCGCTCATGGATGTCAATTACTTGCCTCTGACAGACATGCGCATTGCAAGAACCTTTTGCTTCACCCACGGGGGGCAGGCACTTTACCTTAGCTCCCCTACTGAGATCCAGAGAATTACATACAGCCAGGAGATGTGCGACAACTTGCAGGTCAGCACTGCAGTTTGTTTCCTACCTACCGGTATATCTCCCAACCAATTGGGGTCATCTTACATTTTAGTTCCGCAAAGTATTTGGTGCTGATCCATTCTTTTTGGCCCAGAGTTGACAGAGTTCACTGAAGTGAAATGTCACATGTCATGTGTGGTTTGACCTCCAGCGGGTTGATTGTGTGGATATAATTATTTGTGTGTGTGTGTGTGTGTGTGTGTGTGTGTGTGTGTGTGTGTGTGTGTGTGTGTGTGTGTGTGTGTGTGTGTGTGTGTGTGTGTGTGTGTGTGTGTGTGTGTGTGTGTGTGTGTGTGTGTGTGTCATATTCATAGATGTGTCTATTCTTGATATCATCACTGCACACTCACTAATGACAACAGCTGTCAGTGGCGCTTGTAACATAATGCTGCTATAGTGCCACCTACAGGCAACAGCAGTTACTCAGACTATAGTCTGGTTCTTCTCAGTCCGAGGGGGAAAGGAAAAGAAAGTGAAGAAAATGTTACCAATATGATGAATAGTGTATGATCAACAAATATCAGCATTACATCGCTGGTGCAAAATTGGAAAGAATTGTTTTCAGAAAACTGTTTTAACTTCTAAGAAGTTGTTTTTTCATTTGTTGTCATTCCAGGAGATGCTGGGGGAGCTGTTTACACCAATAGAAACACCAGAAGCCCAGAACAGAGGCTTCCTTAAGGGCTTCTTTGGAGGAAATTCTCATAACTTTGACAGGGAGGAGCTCTGTGCGTTTTTCTCTCTTTTCTAAAACAAATAGGTTCATGTAATGAATAAATCCATATATAGACTTAACTGTATGACAAGTAAAGCAATCCATTACAGACAGAATTGTAACCCAGAACGTGCTTGACTTCTACGCCTCCCATCACTTATTTTACCTGATGTTGTTGACAGTTGGTGAAGCATCAGCTGGGAAAGCTTCTCGGAGTTTGGCCCAGCACATCCCTGGGCAGGCGGGGATGGAGGGCATGAAGGTGGCAGCTAGTGGAGTCGTGGGTGATCTGGCACGGGCCCGCATCGCTCTGGATGAGAGAGGCCAAAGGCTGGGGGAGCTGGAGGAGCGAACCGCCCTGATGATGACCAGTGCAGAAAGCTTCTCCAAACACGCTCATGAGGTGAAAGCAAGATTACTCAAAATGTATCAACAAAATGATACACACAACCAACAACAACAACAAAAACATGTAGATTCAATGTTTAACAATCCAAGTAAAAAATGTTTTTATGAATACTGTTGTAAGCTGAAATAGATTTAAAATGAAGGTATGGTACACTCAACCAGAAAAATTGCAAGAATGTTTTAGAAATAAGAATTTGTTTTAAGTTACATTATAGCGGTTATATAGATGATATCCCTCATTAATTATCTAAAAACAATACAAGCTCCATTGTTCTCATCCCATTCCCTTTACCCCATTTTAATTTTATTAATGTACACTAATGTTAGTAATCACATATTTGAGCTAACTCTTCTTGTCCCTGAAGGAGACCTCACGGTGGCTCTAATTTTCCACCATGATGGCATTTATTTAAAGGGATAGTTCATATTTTTGTTGGGTTGCATGAGGTACTTATCTATAATCAGTGTGTTACCTACAATAGATGGCGGTCAGGATGCCCACAGAAGCAGTCAGGAGTAATGACATTAAAGCTAAGCAATGTACTTCTTTGGATGTGGGCAGTACCTAAATGTATTTTAGCAACCTAAAAAAAGTCTCACCTTAAAAAGAGATCTATATCAGTTAAGTGTATGCATCAAGTGTATGCTTGAATTATAATATTCTTCTGGTTTAACCTTGCCGTCAGCCCCGTTTAAGTTTATGCGAGGGGCACTAAAGCCACTTTCTATGCTCTTACCAAAGCCACCAGACCCCTTTGACTGGATGCTGGTCTACCTCTGGCTCGATTGGTTACTTTATAATAAATATAATAATGTGACTTTGGAGTTTTAAAGAACCTAACAAAACTAACAAACAAGTTCTTCATACAACTCCACTAAAATCAAAAATATCCTTTTAAAATGCTAGATTTAATACTGATATTTAGTTTCAAGAGAAATCTTTTTTTAAGTGTGGTGTTATTCCAAAGGACATTAAGAAATGGCAACTTGTTATTCTTCACCAGCGACAGTATGTGACTTTGTCTTTTTTTACAGCTGATGCTAAAATGCAAGGACAAGAAGTGGTACCAGTTCTAAAAGCAGGACAGAGGGCTGAGGCTGCCTTGGACTGCTGGGAGCTCTATGCCGGGAAAGGGACGTTCACTCAACAAATGAGAGCAATTAAAAGAGAGACTCAAGAGTGACTTTGTCTTTTACGGCTTCTGGACTGAGGCACTGTCCCATTGTTGAAGGACGGGGACGTGTTAGTTCCTTGTCTAGACATGTAGTGATGAGGATAGAAAGAGAATGGCGGCTTTTGAAGGACTGAAGATGAGACTGGAAATATCCAACGTGTGTGTGTGTGTGTGTGTGTGTGTGTGTGTGTGTGTGTGTGTGTGTGTGTGTGTGTGTGTGTGTGTGTGTGTGTGTGTGTGTGTGTGTGTGTGTGTGTGTGTGTGCGCGTATGTGGGTTTTCTGGACCTAACTGTGTAGAAACTCAAAAGTTAATAAACCAACAAGAAATGCATGAAACAAAAATGGATGACTATTAAAAATATCCAACTGCCATATTAAAAAGCAGCATGCTACTTTAACAGGAAATACAAAAATAAAAGTTTTATTTAATGATGTAAGCCAACAACAGAAACTATGAAAAACTTTATATTTTTTGAAATACTGACAAAAAAACTATATATAAAAAGGGAAATGTATACCTGCATTGCTATTAAGCCAAACCTTGTGTTCCTTTCCCTTTTTTTATTTTTTCATTCATTTGTTTTTGTTTTTCTTAGTCTCAGTAAATATTAAATGCCAGAATATAGATGCACATAGCTTTCTCTACACACAGGTAGAATGCTGATGTTCTTTCCAATTACTCTGGGCTGCACAGTGCAAACACAAAACAGTAGTATTTACACTCAGTACCTCTGCACAGTCTAATCACACTAATTTCACTTTTACGGCTGCTGCTACTTACAAAAGCATTAGATGATGATGAGGAATATCCCACTCCCCAACTACAGTTGTATGAAAACTGAGATCAGATTGTTGGTGAGATCTACTCAAAGGCTGAAAGAGTTAAAAGTGTTTCCTGGACACAGTGTGTTTATAACTATAGTATAAGCCTATATACTATTCATGTGCCATAAAAAACAACATGAGTGAATCCACTCACTGTAAACTAACTAACAAAGAGCTAATATGTGGTAGTCATTATGTTTCCTGTTTGATCAGAACAGACGAGACATGGAGTTGGCCATAGAGGGCATTCATCAAAGTCAATTTTCTTTATGGAAAAAATATATATATATATAAATGTATGAGTGTTTTTAATTTATTTTTTTGGTTGTTGTAAGTTCACCATTTCAGTCTTTAGCTGCCTTTGTAAGATGTATAAGTTTAGTGAGCTATTAGGTTGTGTGTGTGTGTGTATGTGTGTGTGTGTGTGTGTGTCTGTGTGAGGGAGAGAGAGAGAGAGAGAGAAAGAGTGCCACAAATATTAAACAACTGGACTCTTTCTCTGCCAAAGCAATCACAAATGAATGACGCCCTCGCCTCTCGCCACCTCAGTGTTTCAATAGTTTTGTTTCATATGTTTTCAGGGTTAAACCTGAGTGGTCTTCTTTTCGTGATCACAAACACTACTTTTAATGATTGTCAATGTCTTTGTGATGGAAGAGGAGTTTAAATCACATCCCGCTTAGACGCTACCAACTCCCTTGTGAGTCGTTAATCAGTAAAAGGTTCAGGAGAGGTAACAGTATTTTTTCAGTGATGTTCAGGTGTGAGTCAGTGAAGAAACTACGTACATGTGTAAAACATTTGCAACGATTTCAACTGAAGGCAAATATGTTCTTTTTTGTTCGATATTGTTCTTGATGACTTGTCACAGTCCTATATTTGATGGTGATGGCCTCTCAGCTGAAGGCTCTTGTATGTTAAAACCAACAAATGTTTCATGATACATGGCTGTGTATCATATTGTGATTGTGTTGTACATGTCAATGGGTAGCCACCTGGCACGGGCAAACAGCATTACCTGAGGAGGATATTTTGTACTTGTGTATTTCTCTGTATTTTGAATTGATCTAAAAACCAAACAGGATTATTAATATCCATTTTTCACACATCAGGCCTTGATACACACAAGCATTAACACATAGGCATTGCGCCTTGATCATGTTAACGTCACTCCCACATAAAATATGCACAGAGACACATACGCTCAAAACCTAAATAAAAATAACAAACACAAATGGATCTATCTGCATTGCAAGTCATGTCTGCTAGCTTCCTGTCAGGCTGCCGAGGCAGGCTTAAATGGCCTTTATTTGTTTTCACCAAACCCAAGTCACCGGAAATCCTAAAGCAGTGCAACATGGATTTCAGGAATTACACATCATTTGATTCAATGAGGTGTCTTACACATGTCAAAGAAAAAAAATCTCTCCCACATCTGTACCGTCCATGGGATTTGTGTTCAGTGCAGTTCTTTCAGTGGCAGAGAAAACACAAAAAAAATCTAAAAACAAAACCAAAAGAAAATTATAAAAAATCTGACTTCTACTGACAGGGTGTTTTGTTAGTATGTTTTTGGTTTGTATGTTTTCGGTTTTTATATTAACTGTACAGTTGAATCTTGGGAGAAAGGTGAAACAAAAACAAAAAACGACAAAAGATGAAGACATTCTTGGGATATTTTTCTCTGTATGTGTTGTACCTGTTACTGCTGGTACTGTATCTGGTATTCTGGTTCTGTCTAAATCACTGGAACTCTGTAGTTCTTCACACTGTAGTATCCTGAAAAGGCATTTCTCTGATTTTCTCAATGATGGCAGCAAAGTTTGTCTTATTTAAATGGATTCTACCACTTTTTGTTCTTATTGATATTATACTAGTGTAATAGAAATAACTTGATAAAAAAGAACTGAAAATATGTTGATGCAAAAGCAAACTAAAATAAACATTGATTGATGTACGCAGTTGAGAGCTCTGTTTTACTTGCCCCCTTCCTCAATCAGCCCAAAGCTTGAAAGTACAACATGGTTTTATTGTTATTTTAATATTACCTATTTACCTTTTTAGAATGTACCGTACCTGCTTGATCACTACGAGTAGCATACAGTCAGTGAATTATCTCACAAGCAATTCTCATAAATATTATTACCATGATAATGGATCTATTTTCCCTGCATTTCATATATCCTGTCACAATTATATAATTCTCTCAAATATTAATTTACAGTTTAAATCCATAACAAGCTGTAAATTCCTCCAGTCTCAGCCCAATAATGACATAATGGAACTAATTTACTCAGTAGTAGCCCTAGTAGCCTGCTGTTCTTCAGTACAAACGTGAAGTATTTTACTTGAGTATTTAAAGTTTGGAAGATATATCCCTGTCCTTTACAGATCCTTTACTTAAGTGAAAGTACTAATACCACACTGAGAAAATACTAAAAGTATAGTAAAAGTCCTGCACTCAAAACCTTACGTTAGCAAACTGTACTTGAAGTATTCATTGTACGAATATATGAATACTACTTCTACCACTGAAGTCCTGGAGAATGGGAAGTTTTGATTATGTACATTATTCATATAAGGACATCTCTCCATATCATAAAGTTCCACTCTTTCTATAATAATATTAAATATATTATTATTATATTATATTAAATGTTGAATATGGAGAATGAGCAGAACACCGCCATCTAGTGTCTCAAGATCATAGTCATAACAACAAAATATAATTAAAAGCAGTCGCTTTGCCAGGTTGGTTAGACCACCAGGGGACTTGAGTCTGTTTGAGCCTGTTTGAGCCCATCCCCTCCAGAAAATTGCACCATAAAAACAAGTATTGCAGAGGAGTTTGACTGACAGTCACCGTTACAGCTAAGTAAAGATGAAAGTTAGCTTACCAATTAAGGAGAATCGTAGTCATTTGGGCATGCATTTTAATGTTGTTGAACTCCTTTATCTCAGTCCATTGAGTGAATGCTTGGCCTGTATTGACTCTAGTTTTTGTCCATCTCCAGTCACTCAGCAGCTGGGACAAATAAGCAGCTGCAGGATTGGCAAACTCCATTTCACCCAGTGCCAGCCTACAGTAGCTGCACCAAACAACAGACAACCCCGGCACCCCGCAATGCAGGCCACTATTGTCTGGTACAATGTATACAGAACGTGACAGAAAGTCATCGTCAAACCCATCAAAACATTTTTAAATTATTAATTCAGACTAAATATATATATTTTTATGAAAAAGCAATACTTTCATTCTGTACCCCGCAAAACACCCTGCGGTGTATTATTTTTAAAAATATAGCTTTTCATAAAGAGTCTACATAATCAACCTTTAATTATATTATATATAATTAATATTTAAGTATAATAATAAATTAGACACTGAATAAAACTAAAACTAAACTAAACTAACTAAAATAAGCCACATTCTCAATCCCATTCACTCAGCATCATTCCCATGAATGTTTCAAGGAAATACACCCAGCGTGTAGCCAAGGCTTTGACTTCCGGATTTCTGTGCAATCACATGCCGATCAGGAGTCGATTGCTCATTCAGCCAATCAAACCCAGATTCGGCGGAGTGGCGACCAATCAGATTGCTATATCGGGCGTGCTCATCCCGCCCCCTGCTCATTCAGCAGACACTTAACTAAAGTGTAGGAAGGATTTTGGAACCAGGTTAGCTAACGGTAATGTTGTGTCACAGCTAAAAGAGTATTAAAACAGTACAACTGTTAGTCAAATAAAGGACATTAGCAATGCCGCCGCTGAGTTGTGTTGTTCCAAATGGAAACGGGACGTTACAACGTTAGCTAGCGTTACAGACTCATATTCCTTCTCTTTATGTTTGGGCATTTTTACAACAACTATGGAAAGTTAGGGCTGTAGAAAAGTACCAGCTAACGTCAAAGGACAGGTAGGCCGATGTCTCTTCGGCTCTTCTCGTGTTTGCTGCTGCTCTTCTGTCTGGGTCTGTTCACACTTGAACTGCCGGGGGCTGAGGCAGACTCGGTACCCAGTGCTACCAACACTTTAGTATGGGGACCTGGACTCGAGGCAAACGTCGTCCTCCCGGCTCGATTCTTCTACGTGCAGGCGGTGGACAGCTCGGGGAGAAAGTAAGTCGTTATATTAGGCCTGTTGATAAGTATGTTGTAAAATGCTATAGCAAAACTGCTTTCAAATGTTTCACGTAGCATCAATCTGTTTTTTGTAAGGTGGTGGGAATATTTTCATGTACGTCAAAAATACTTTATTTAACTTGTTTTATATGTGTAAACAAGTGGTTGTGCTAGAATCAGAATAACTGCGTGTGTATCATTTTAATTTCAACTGGATGTGACTGTTAAATACTAAAATTGTATATCATTACGTTAACAAAGACGCAGCTGAACCCCAGATAGGGTTTATTGCTGTTAATACTTTTCTTCAGTGTTTTTAGTTTTGTTTTGTTTTTACCGAAAAATAACTTTAGGTCATTATCATATTAAAGGGGAGCTACGCCCATTTTCAAAATCCATACATGTTATTGAGTCCAAAACACATTAGTAAACATGAACAACTCTTTCCCAAATCCAAAAATTAGAGTGCCAGAACTCAAACTTGTGATGTCATCAAGTATAAAGTGTGGTAGTGCTCCATAGACGATGGATTGTGAAAGATGGTATACTGCTCAAATCACTTGAAGGGACACTTTGGGCGCACTCACAGTGTTAAATCACACATCAGATCTTGATGAACAAGTTATTCAAGCTGAAAATCTTTACTGATGTTCGCTATGTAATTGTTGAGCGCAAAGTGATGTAACGAGAGTCAATGGAAAGCAAAATCATCAACTCACTGAGGGCTGGATTCAAAATCACAACAAAAATCCAAGTGAGACATTTCTTGCTGATCCAACTTAGGTGAATTTTATCACAACAACTCATAATGTGACTCAGTGTGTATGGCCCGACAACGCCTGGGCATGCTCCTGATGAGTCGGCAGGTGGTGTCCTGGGGTATCTCCTCCCCGACCTGGATCAGGGCATCAGTGAGCTCCTGGACAGTCTGGACAGACTTGGGTGCACATAATGTCCCATAGGCGCTGAACTGGCTATAGGTCAGGTGAACCAGAGGGCCAATCAATGACATTGATGCCTTTGTCACCAAGGAACTGTGTACACACCCTATCCACATGAGGCCGGACATTGTCCTGCACCAGGAGGAACCAAGAGCCCACTGCACCAGGGTAAGGTCTGACAATTGCTGTGAGGATTTAATCCCTGTACCTAACAGCAATCAGGCTACTGTTGGCTATAACATGGAGGCCTGGGCGACCCTCCAATGATATGCCTCCCCAGACTATCACTGACCCACCGGCAAACCAGTCATACTAGATGAAGTTACAGGCAGCATAATGTTCACAACGGCGTCTCCAGACTCTTTCACACCTGTCACATGTCCAAATCAAGTTGCATGCTGCTGGGCTGTAAGCACAGTGGTGTCCCACTAAAGGACATCAGGACCTCATGCCATCCTCATGGAGTCTGTATGCCACTTGTCAGAAACATGAACACCAGTAGCCTGCTGAAGGCAATTTCGTAGGACTCTGGCAGTGCTTCTCCTGATCCTCCTGGCACGAAGGAGCAGATACTGGTCCTGCTGCTGGGTTGATGAGGAGAGAGCAATTTTCTGTGGCCACCACATGCAAAACCATTCCTTTTTTGGTGGTTGTCTTGCTTTTGCCTCTCCATTGCACCTTTTGTTGCTTTCATTTCCACGGATGCAGGTGATATTCATCCACAATCCCTTTTGCATCCTATATGGACAGATTGATACCACTGAAGTTTAAGCGATTTGGTGTTATGGTGACGATTAAGTGTTCCCTTCATTTTTTGAGCAGTTAGATGACACTGAGAGCACCTAGGAGAATGTTCTCAGTATATAGGGCGATAGAATAAAACTCGTTTGGATTTAAAAACCAAACAAACAAAATTCATTAACTGTCGATGGAGCAGCTTTAGACTTTATACCTAATGACAAGTTTTAGACTTACTCCTCTGGTTTCTGGCTTTGAGAGAGAGTAGCTCATGTTCACAAATATTGATTGAACTTTCCCAGGCCATGGGAATAACACTGGAATTCTTTATTCAGATTATGTTCCCCTTTAAACTTAAAGCCTAGATGTTTATTTTCCCATCAAGAAATGAATGTCGTCAGGTGTAATCCCCACAATTCTAATTTCTAGGGGGAAAAGAGTGTGGTTCTTAAATAACTGACTGTTGAAACGATAATGTCCTAATTTTATTGACGCAATACGATGTAACTGTATTTTTAGCACCTGAGGACTGCGTGAGTGCAAAGAATGGAAAATGCAGTAAATCTTTTCAACTATGGTGAAATTTCAAACTAGTAAGAGTTAGAGAGCAGACATGAAAGTCTGCACCCCAGGGGGAAAGAGTCAGACAACCTTCTAAAACCCCTTTCAACAAAAAGCTCCCATGGGTCCAATGAAGATATCCCACTCTGTGTGGAGTTACTCAGTGGGTGTCACTTTCACACATGCTTTGGGTCTCAAGATAGATCAGTTTCTCACTTCCATTCATGTCTATAACAAAAAACGACATTACAGTTGTCGGTTGAACCCACAAGAGACAGACAATAGCAGCATGCCAAATACCAATGCACAACTTGTACTTTTAATTACAATGCAACTGAAAAATATGAGACTTTTTTTTTTTTAATCGTCTTGCTGCTTTTAATAGGAGTTCGACCGATATTGGAAAAAGCGAATGCCGATTAATCAGCTGCTATTGTTATTTTTCTCGATCACGAGGAAATTAAAAACACTGAAACAACAAATTAGCATCAGAATAAATGTGTTATGGTGAATTTTAAAAGCGCGATTGCCTGTTCAAGAGAACTGGAGACCTTTTTGTATATGGCTGATTTTGTACACTAAACTTAGTTTATCACTGCTTCAGTCACTTGCATGACTTGCATGCCAGCATGCTGGTACTTTTCCAGCTTTGTGCTGTATTAGCAGGAGCCCCTTCTCCATGTTTTCTTCCTTACAGTTTAACAACATCACCTGGTGAGAAGACCTTTGAAGTGAAGATTGTGTCTCCAGTGGAGCAGTTCACCAGGATTTGGATCCAGGTCCTGGATCGTCAGGATGGCTCCTTCCTGGTTCGCTACAGAATGTATGCCACCTACACAGACCTTCACCTCCACATTCTGCTGCAAAACAAGCATGTCGCCAAGTCACCATTCATTCTTAAAGGTAGAACACAAGCCAAGTTGCCTATAAAATGTCTTAGGATGAGATTGTGTTCATAAAGATGGCACATGTTTACGTCAGGAGAAGGATCTTAAAGATGATGATGATGATGATGATGATGATGATGATGATGATGGTGAAGATGATGTTTCTGTGTTTTTCCTCTACAGGCCCAGTCTACCATGAGGGCTGTGACTGCCCCCAGCCCAGTGGTCCTGTATGGGAGGCCCACATGCACTGTCCTCAGTCCTTCCCTCAGATAGACAGGGACCTGGCCGTCTACACTAGTGTCGACCCAGATCGTAACGCACAGGAGATCCCACAGCGCTTTGGGCAGAGACAAAGCCTCTGCCACTACACTGTTAAAAACAACAAGGTGCATCACACATATGACATCAGAAACACCAAACACAGAAGGAATAAGAAATAAGATAAATGGAAATATCAAAATCATCAGATTGAAACTATTCACTATGCAGTTATGCCACAGTTAATGACATGGCAGCGCTCTACCTTTGAAAAAAGGTACGAAACACCAGGTGAGTGGATATTATATTTTTAGCAAACAGCCAGTATCAGCCTGGTGTAACAGCAAACTGATATATCTGTCTCTTTCAAATCCCTTCAAAGGGCAGTATGGCAATAAAGGGTCATATTTCTTTAGCCTGGATGACAATTATGGCCATCTGATAATGTAAAGTGGGCCAGGAGAGCCTGGAGCTATGTGACACACCTGTAAGAACAGTCTATCAAACAGGTGTTCAAGGGTACAATCTTCTCAAAATAACACTACTGACGTCAATCCAGGTTCCCTTTAATTGTGATATGTCTAAAGCCCTGTTAACACAGTGCTAGCATTACCTGGGAACATCCAGTCATTTATCAGTTGTCTGGGATTCACAATCCCATTGTGATTTTTCAATACTTTATTTTGAACATTTAGTCATTGTACATTGTTAATTAACAATTGAAAAATAGTCTTTCTTTTCTGTACGTAACTGAAATAATTCCTATATGTGGGAACATATACCAGTCTGGCCATACAATTACTTATTAGCGTTTCAGAGCTTTTGACCATATCTCCTGTTATTGTGCTGATATAGCTTTTTATTCTCTTTAGATCTACGTTAAAACTTTTGGAGAGCATGTTGGCTTCAGAATCTTTATGGATGCAATCCTCCTGTCACTCACCAGGAAGGTAAGCTCTTCTAACGCCCCTTTCACACATGCACTGCAAGCCTAGAATTATCTAGACATAAACCAATGGGGCTGTTTCAGACGGACCGGACTTTAAAGTTTACACTGCCAGCTCTCGAGTACAAAGACCAGTTAATCTCTGAGTGTGCTCATATGTGGACCATACTTGATGTGGATGCCTTGATGACGTTTAACTCTCGAGGACCGGGGACGTTTTTCTTTCTTGTGAGATTAATTCACACATCCATATACCTATATATATGTGTGTGTGTGTATATATATATATAATGTATACAACACACTGTTGTATTTATCCTGAGTACTTTCACACAGAATGCTAAAGCAAACTCCATTACTACGTTTAACTTTAACAGAGGCAGCACATACCAGATCCACTCCTTCTGTTCTTACCTTTACATTAAAATCCCAAGACATATACGCTGTGTAACTGTTAACCAGGTGCAGCTCCCTGATATGGAGTTCTTTGTTAACCTTGGTGACTGGCCGTTGGAGAAGAGGAAACCCAGTGATAAGCTTCATCCCATTTTTTCCTGGTGTGGCTCCAACAATACCAGAGATATTGTCATGCCCACCTATGACCTGACTGAGTCTGTCCTTGAGACCATGGGAAGGTAAGGCCATGCATCTAAAACATATGTATCTATAAAATATTGCGCAAAGCTGGGTTAGGCTAAAAGATTTGTAGTTAGCAGACTAGAGTAAGCAACATTATCAAGTCACTGCCTGTGGGCCTGGGGGCTTTGAAAAGTTTCTGTCAGGAGTTGTAGTCAGCTTGGACACACAGCAGTCATGTAGTCATGAAGATGATTTTCAATATGCTCTTCTTCCCTAAACGGATGACAATGGGGACATGGAAGTCTGTGTATTCAGACTTCACCGTGACACAGTCACAGTGCAGACTGAATCATGTGGAACTGAAATAGATATGTCTTCTCATTATTTACACAGCATTGCTTCATGCATTTTTATGCAAGATTTGTGTGGGACAGCAAAAACCTCTTGCTAGAAAATATTGCATTTTACATCTAGATTGAAACAGCAAAACAGCTCTCAATATCATACGTTACAATACATTAACTTTTGCCATACAGAAATTTAGATGCAGTTCAGATACTGCTTGTCATTTTATATATTTATATATATATATATATATATATATATATATATATATATACTGGAGAACAAAATAAGAGAATTCAAAAATATTCCTTTTTGTTATCGTCCATAATTTGATAGAATATCCACTGTGGCTATACCAATGCTGTACTAGCATGTTTTTTAAATAACCAAGGCACTTTAACAAAACCCAATTTATTTGGGTCTGATAGGAAACATTATGTCCGGCGTCGGACTGGGAACAACTGAACCCAAAGTCAGTTAAATATGGAGACGGAAGAGTTCAGATCTAAACCCCATAGAGAATCTCTGAAAAATCCTCTGCAACAAAGTAATGTCTAAGGAACCCACTACAGTTACCAAACTGTAGAAGAGGCTGCAAAAAAAATGGACCAAGATCAAACCAGAGTAGTGTGAGAAACTAGTGATGTGCTGAAGTCATTCAAACCAAGGGCCTCTACACTTCCTATTCATTTTTGAATCCTATAACCCTAAGAAAACATTGTTTAAATCTTTTCTTATGAAACAGTGGTTACTGTTCTCTAATTTTGTTGTGCCTTGGTTTTTTATAAAAACATGCTACTACAGCAGTGGTATAGCCACAGATATTCTATCAAATTCTGAACAATGTAAAATAACTATTTCAGAATAAATCAAGCATTAATACTTTAATACTCTAATATTCATCTCCAGTGTATATGTGTCCATAATACATGCAGAAATGAGTAATATTGATAACATATTGTCTATTCAATGAACAGAGTAAGTCTGGACATGATGTCAGTGCAGGCGAACACAGGGCCACCATGGCCAGAGAAAAACGCCACAGCCTTCTGGAGGGGGCGGGACAGTCGTCAGGAACGTCTGGAACTGGTCAAGCTTTCCAGGGCTCACTCCGACATGATAGATGCTGCCTTCACCAACTTCTTCTTCTTCAAACATGATGAAAGCCTATATGGGCCGCTGGTCAAACATGTGTCTTTCTTTGACTTTTTCAAGGTGAGATTTCTCCAGCCAGGCTGGTTTCTGATTTCATTGATCCATAAAATGTCTTGGAGTCTGTGATATTTTGATAATAACTAAATTATAATGCATAAAGCTGGTTTAACACAGCTGGGCTCTGGGCAGCAGGAAAGAATCTGTGCAAGTTCACATGGGCAGCAACTGCTCCATACCCCTGCAGCCGTAATCAAAAATGCTTCTTCTCTGCTGCCTCCTGCGCTGAAATGAGTGGATGTGGTGAGTTGGCATACGGCAGTCTGAAAGCCCCTTAATGGCAAGGAGATGCTAATGCTGCTAGATCCAGTACAAATGAATCCTAAACTCCTTAAGGCTTCATTTTTTTTAGCTTTAGCTAATTGTTTTACAACCATAGGAAGGCATTTTCAGCAAACAAGCTCAGACAAGCGGAGTGTGTCCAATTTGCACAAAAGGTTAGAGAGCCTAAGTAAACCACTGTAGTGTCTGGTGAGGAATTTAAAGACCAAGATCATTTTCTCACGAGTTGATGGTCCAAACCAGTGCTTATTATCCAGTTGCCAAAAAGATGTCTCTGATGGGATGTAGCTCTGTCTCTGCTGTGTATTAAACTAAACCTAAAGTGTTTCATATTTTAACTGGCATGTTTTTCAGAATTGATTTAGAAGAAAGTAAATTAATCATTATTTCTATCCCATGTCCACCACCAGTACAAGTACCAAATAAACATCGATGGCACAGTGGCAGCGTATCGTCTGCCTTACCTACTGGCAGGAGACAGTGTGGTCCTAAAGCAGGATTCTGGCTACTACGAGCATTTCTACAACGAGCTTCGCCCGTGGGAACACTACATCCCAATCAGGGCAGACCTAGGAGACCTATTGGAAAAGATCCAGTGGGCTCGTGATCACGATGAAGAGGTGGCGATGATAATGATTATGGGCATTGCACATTATGTCGGGCAGTTAACCTTATGACATGGTGTAATTCCATTCTGTGTGATAAAAAAAATAACCAGGTTGCTCTGATTCTTGCTGTCTTTCAGGCAAAGAAAATTGCACTGGCCGGTCAGCACTTTGCCCGTAATTATCTTATGGGAAACAACATATTTTGTTACTACTACAAACTTTTCCAGGTAAAAAACAGTCACACTCTATTCAGGGTGTATGGTTTCACATGATGCAGAAATGTGTTCTAATTGCATATTTATTATTAGCCTGTTATAGTGCTCTCTGTAAGTTTAATGTTCTTCTATTAGGAGTACGCTAAACTCCAGGTCACAGAGCCCAAGATTCGTGAAGGCATGGAGCTTGTAGAGCAGCCCAGTGATGACCTGTTCCCATGTTCCTGCCACAGGGGGAGGGTAAGGGACACCCTTTAAGTTTCCCTTGTGTCGCAGTGACTTTGTATCATTTCAACTAACCTCATTTTACAGGATTATACCAGTAACCAGGGGGAAATGGGTTGTTACATTTTTTTTAAAAGGATTCTGAAATCGGCTTGAATCATTGTCCAGCTTTGGTTTTGATCTGGATCACAACCTCAGTATGTGTTCAAACTTTTTAATAAGACTGGGACACCTGTGAGCCAAAAAAATGGGATTCTCCCGATCCCAGCTGAAAGCTCGATTCAGTAACAAAATGTAATAAAAGGTTTAAATTTGTCAACAACATTATTATGTAGTGTTTACAATTAATTTTGCAGTTGACGTATTAACCTTTACAGTGATTGAATAGACTAGACATTATTAAGCCTTAATAGGTAGCCCAAAAGTACTTAGTCCCAATAAAATAATCCCCCAAATAGCCGTCTATATCAAACAAAACATTTAATTTTAACCTTCATTTAGCACTTAATATTAATAACAAGGTTACAGGCAGATTAGTTTCTTACAGATACATTCCCCATGCTGTTTTCTGTCAAAAAAAAAAGGAATAGCCAACATTGTCATATGGTGACTGTGCCTTCCCTCAGAACAGTAGCATGTCTATTTAACCTGATTTCAGTGGTTACTGAAAAATGGCAGAAGTCTGTAAATGTAAGAGCTACAGCTGCACAATATTCACTGACCTTCTCTTGAAGACCTCCATGTCCCGTATATGAGCTTCCAACCAGCTAGACAGTGACAGGGGCAAAGACAAAGAGGTTTATGTGTGTATTAATGGTTGTTCTGTTCTGTAATAGACCTTTTTCACAGCAGACATTCTGACTCACAGGTGTTACTGATAACATTAACGATGGCTTTGTTCTGTTCAAGTGCCTCAGTAAGCCATGACAGTGAGTCAGCGTGCACAATATCAGGACCCTGAAACTGAAGCAGATAAATGGAAATCAATCGTTGTGGATTTTATTATTTCCAACTGAGCTTTCTCTGCAGTGACTCATCAAAATGTCTGTGAAAAAAAGAAATTGGTTTCATGGTGCAGTGAACCTCTGCTCTTTGATAGTTATGCCTGTTTATCTGTACATGATTGAGAGGGATGTATTTTGGTTAAACTGGACTTCCAGAACAGGCAGACTTATAGCAGAACATACCATAATTGCCCCTAACTCTGGCAAATACATTGTTGGGTTTAAACTTGTCATTGGTAATACTAATAACTGGAAAAAAAAATACTGGTATTAATGTTTAAACTTTCATACCACTCGTCCCCGGGTCACACCATACCAACTTACAGAGTGTGGCTCCCTCTGGTGTATGTGAGGAGCCACTGCACCTCACCAAATAAATGCAAGTTGAACATAAAAAAATTACACTAATATATTAAAAAACCTGCACACCGGCTAATTAAACATGTAGTGAGGTTGAAAGTGGGTGGAGCTGTGCTGAAGTGGGTGGAGCTGTGCTTTCATACATCGTGAGAAGAGGATTAATCTGCCAACATGAGTGAAACCATAATATGCTTATAATATATACCGTTTAATCATTAAAAAAATTGCTTACATTTTTCTATTTTACCTCTTTTTTTTAAGTACAAAGTGATTATTCAAGTTTGAATGAGTTAAAGTTCAAACAAAACTGCTGTACATAATTATGCTGCCTCTTATTGGATTTTACAAATTATAATTGTATTATTATATATCTGATGGCACATACAGTATTTTTTTCCCTTATGCCAAAACAAATCCGACTACTACTTTGTTTTGAAAGCTGGCACATTTCCTAGTGACACCACTCTTTCTGATCCCAACATGAATCTTTTTGATTGTTTTCCAGGCAAAGGATGAACTCTGACTGACCTGTCATCCAGTTACAGAGCAATCCTTCATACCTCATATACTGCCAAATAATGTTTCAGAGTGGTAAATCATTGTATGCTTATGATATGAATATTGCATCTGCTTTTTAAAAATAAATATTTCTCTTTTTGTAAGTTTAAAGTGATTGTTTTACTCACACACTCACACATACACAGAAACCCTATGCAAAGGCACATGCAAAAACCTACACTTGCAGTTAAAAGTGTTGTTGAACATTAAAGATTATTTTGTCAGTTTTTCACACACAGGAAATGGGGTGTGAGAGAAGGGGGGGGGGGGTTGACATGCAGGTTAGAGTCGAACACTCAGCCACTGCCTTGAGGACCTTCAGCCTCTTTACATGGGGCGACTGCTCCAACCGCTCAGCCACCCCGTTGAACAGGATTTTGTCGAGTATCCATCCTGTGAAATAACCTATAAACATAACACATACATTTTAGCATGGGACCTATGTTCAATCTGCACTGTCATCAAACACCTGATGTACTGATGTGTCCTTGAGCAAGACAAACCCTGCCAGCTCCAAGGTTGCTGTTTTGTAGCTGACCACCATAAAAGAAAAATCATCTGTGCCTAGCTAAGTCTCGCTGACAATGGTGGAAGAAGTGCTCAGAGCTTTTACTGAAGTAGAAGTAGTATTACCATACTGTAGAAATACTGTTACAAGTAAAAGTCCTGCTTTCAAAATGTTAAGTACAAGTACAAAACTATTTGAATCAAAATGTGCTTAAAGTAAAAAAAGTAAAAGTACTAATCATGCAGAATGGCCCACTGCAGAATATTTTTATTAGACCATTATTGATAGATTAATGTAAATTGTACTTTAATGGTGTAGCTGGTAAAGGTGGGGCTAATTGTATTTACTTAATATACTGCTGTGTAGCTTAATCTAAAGCAATATATCATCTCATCTTCTCATCTCATCTTCAACCGCTTATCCAGGTCGGGTCGCTGGGGCAGCAGCTTTAGCAGGGGACCCCAAACTTCCCTTTCCCGGGCCACATTAACCAGCTCTAACTGGTGGATCCCGAGGCGTTCCCAGGCCAGTGTGGAGATATATAATCTCTCCACCTAGTTCTGGGTCTTCCCCGAGGCCTCCTCCCAGCTGGATGTGCCTGGAACACCTCCCTAGGGAGGCGCCCAGGGGGCATCCTTACTAGATGCCCAAACCACCTCAACTGGCTCCTTTCAACGCAAAGGAGCAGTGGCTCTACTCCGAGTTCCTCACGGATGGCCGAACTTCTCACCCTATCTCTAAGGGAGACTCCAGCCACCCTCCTGAGAAAACCCATTTCGGCCGCTTGTACCCGCGACCTTTCGGTCATGACCCAGCTTTCATGACCATAGGTGAGGGTAGGAACCAAGATTGACCGGTACATCGAGAGCTTTGCCTTCCGGCTCAGCTCTCTTTTCGTCACAACGGTGCGGTAGAGCGACTGCAACACCGCCCCCGCTGCTCCGATTCTCCGGCCAAACTCACGCTCCATCGTCCCCTCACTCGTGAACATGATCCTGAGGTATTTGAACCAGCACCATCCAGCTGCAGCCCCGGAGCACAAGCCCCTCACTTGACACAAGCCCCTAACGCAATAGTTGTTGTTGTTTTTTTTTTAACTTTATTGAAAAATTACAAAACATAGCAACAGTTAAAGGAAATACATGTATTAATGGCCTTTTTTAAAAAATAAGTATTTGTTTTTTTTTGAAAAAGTGCATACAATTCCCCTCAGTCAGGTCTCAGTCCTTCACACATACACACAGTTACTGTATATTCATCAGTTAGTGTATATTATATATCTTAAATATTGTGACATTACAAAAATCTAATTTAAAATCAAATATTACAATGTAGATGTTTTAGTGAAGATAAACATCTGCAAAGTTTTAATGGAAACAAAAATGAAATGCAACTTTAATAAAAATGTTTAATAGAGCCCTTTATAACAGGGTGACGGGAAATTTCAAAATAAAAGTAGTTGGCTGTAGAAAAGGATGATACTTAAAGTCAGTCCAAGAGCACAACAGTAGAAAGGTCTAGAAAGGTCAAATATAACTGAAAGCATAAACATCTGATCTGCAAAATAACACACGCAAACAAAAAATTCCTGGCAGGCGATGAACAACCAACCTGAACACAGCATCTCTGCTTTTTTAGAACAAGGACTGCAACCAGATGTTTACACTGAATACAGATCATGCAAACCATGCTGTATCCAACACTCACACACACACATTTATAAAATTGTATACATATATATATATATATTGTATACATACATATATTGTATACATATATCATATATATATATGAATTGACACCTGCTGTATATTTATCCTATAATTGCTCAAATTAACATTATAAATGCCACTGCTGAATTCAATACTGTCTGTGACTCAACAAACCATTACAGAGTGTGCCACCAGAGTGTTTATAATTACAATAAAAGAATGGTTTCATACATGGTTTCTACTCATTAATTTAAAGATATGTACATAGTGTGCCACCTACAAGTTCAAAGAACTCTAACCCACAGAACAGTAGAAAGCTCTGATTGACTAAACATATGTAATAGATGGCCAATCTGAATGCCAGCTGCTTCAAATTAAGGCTAAACGTATTCATATTTTTATATTAATAATAAATGACTATATGTAATGTGAAAGGTCAGTTAATTTTAAAGAAATCACAAAATGGAAACTGTAAATGTTAAAGCAGACAAAGTGTGAGATGGTGCGGGGTTTGATCAGCAGACACATTAGTATGGATTAACAAAGTTTAATTTAATAGCCTTTTAATATTCATTTTGTGGTCCAATTTTCGAATTCAATAATCAATAATCATCTAGGCAACAATAAATAAAACAGTTATTTTGTCACTATTTTACTTTGATTTTAATGCTGCAAAGTTAATTAACCAGTTTATAATAGCTTTTTTATTTCATCTATTTAATTGACTCATTATAAAGCAATATATGTTGTTTAATTTATTGATAATATTTTGTATAAAAACTAATCTGAATCTGTAAAGTAACTCAACTAAACTAACCAAACCAAATAAATGTAGTCGACTGCTTGCTGCCAAGTGGAAGCACTGAAGAAGGGTCGTTCGTTGACGCTGTAGTGACCCCTCCTGAACAGAAGGGGTCAGTGTGTAGCCAGGTTCCACTGTGGAGGTTTTCAGAGAAGAAACACAGACACTCACATTCATGCTTGTACACATAGACATAAAGAGTAGACGCCTCATCGAACGTTGGGCCTATTGGCGCTGACGAGCGGTGGAGCCGCCATCTTGGCCCGGTCGCCCGCTCCACTCAGTGTAAGGACAGGACACGGTTCAGAGTATTTTAATATTCACAGTGGGATTAACAGTAATAGAATATTCTGATATATGATATATGTGATGTATGATAGGTGTTTTGCAAACACTATAAATATAAACACAACAAGAGAAATCATTTATAGAGTATTAATAGGCTATATTTCATACATGAATACATAAATCTCTCTCTCACTCTCTCTCTCTCTCTTTCTCTCTCTCTCACACACACACACACGCACGCACACACACACACACACACACACACTCAGAGAAAATTAAAATACATATAAATCAAGAGTATCAATACAATTAGGTCAGAGAGAGAGATGACATTTTGGACACATCTAAATACAAGTCAAACAGACACACTTCCATTTAAAGCACTAAAAAAAACAAGAGCCGAACCCTATATGTTAATAAATATTTAGAAATGATCCATGCTCTGCCAGTCACATAGTCGTGGTAGTGGAGAGGGAGGGTCCACATTTCAGCGAGTGTGTGTGGTATAAAAATATATATAACATTTTGTTAAATCGATCATTTTCACACTTTTTTGTTCTTGCACAGTTACCAATTAGAGTGTAGCTCTAATTGGTAAAGACAGTGATGTTGGAGGAGTACTTTGTATAGTATCTAAAATGACTGTGTCCTTTGTTTTTAGGCAAGGTCTAATTATGTGAATGTCTTCTTTATTACATATTTTAATTATGTAGTAATTGTATTTAATGTGCAAACAAAAACACGGGGCATAGTTCAGTAATATCCATTTTAAATTATACAAACCATTTAAGATTTTTCCTTAGTTAAATAAATGTATGATTTTTTCTTTTCAGACTGTTTCAACTTCTCTGGTACAACTGAACTAAAAAAGCCTGGACTCATCAGTTCTGGTCTACAAACATGTGACGTTCGTCCTGCTTTAAGTGGAGATGTGGAGAACCAAGTAAAAATGTATGGAACATTTAGTTCAGCTGTGAGAATATCGGGCACAGAGTGGAAATACATGTTAAATCTCTGATTCATTCTTTATAATAAACCCCACATCATGTTGCTCCTGTTTGATGAAACAGTTTAACAGCAAAGGATATTGATCAGATTCTGTCACTTCTCCTTTGATAGTCTAAACTTTAAAAAAAAAAGTGACATGACATGAAAAATGATCTCATAATTCATCTCAATGTCATGTTCAATATTTAAAAAAACAAAACTGAGAATATCTGAGGTGACCGGAGATTAACCGTCTCTGAAGTGTCTTCCTCTCATGAAACCACAGCACGTCCTCCGCTGACCTACTGCTGGAAATGTGCAATCCATTTACACTAGACCACATGTACGACAACCCCTCTCCTCCCTGCTTCTCCTTTAATATCTACACAGGCTTGCACACACACATCTGGCCGGGGGGTAAATTAACTAACATTCCCACAGAGGCTAATCTCCACGCCTCTACTGTGACAAGATAATAATAATAAAATAAGGGACAGCAGCTCCTCTGGCAGCTAAATATGTATCTACCTGCCACAGCCTGAGGGACTCACTATAACATTCAAAAATGCATGGATTTATGTATAATTGTTTAAAATTGTACTGTACCGTACTGATTATGAATTGTAATATTGTAATATTAGATTAGAGCAGGAATACGCTGCACAGTGCTCTGGCATCTTGTTCCTTCTGCTGATCAACTCAGAGGCTCAACGAGTCACTCATAGAACTGATCTGGGAGAATGACCGATCCAAGATGGCGGCCGCATTTCTCGCGGCCCAACGTTCGATGCGGCATCTACTCTTTATATCTATGCTTGTACATATTCTTCCACGCCTGGAATGGCCACATTTGACGAGGTAAATGTCTGACACTAGATACTGCCACATACAGTAGTAGCTACTGAGTTTATTGTTGCTCCAGTTCTATGAGTAAGTGCGTACATGCTAGCTAGCTCAGTATGGCTTAAGCTGTAGCTAAGAAGGCGTTTCACCACAACAAGTTGGGAAACGACGTAAGTTACCGTTATTAGTAACAAGAAAACTATTTTTTAACGTCAAAGCCGGGAAATGTCGCTCATACCAAGAATTAAGTTGTAACGGTGTCAGTTGGTGAGTGGAAAAACCCTCTGAACTTTGAAACACTCATGACGAGACTCATTTAAACACTTCCCGCGGATGTTTTATCCTGCACGGTGTAAATCAGAGATCTTCAACAGGGGCTCCGGGGACCTCCATGGGGACCTGAGAGTTACTGCAGGGGTCCGCCAAATTGTTTGGTAATATCTTTCCAACGTTTTGTGTGCAAAAATGTGTCTTGAAATATACAGTAACACGAATACAACGTATTAGCAAATATAGATTTGTGAAAAAATAAAGACATTTACACAGCATATGAATGTTAATAATGCTCCTTGTATATCTTAGTATTGTATACACCATACAAAGCTGTGTGTAGAGGCTTTAAGCTGCCCTAGCTGTTAGGTCCAATCTAGTATGCAACTCAATTGAATCTAATATGTGTACTAGGGGATCCCTGCTTCATCTCTCTTTCAACTAAGGGATCCTTGGCCTAAAAGTCGTTGAAGACCCCTGGTGTAAAGTGTCAAATTGAAAGGGGCAGAGTCTAATGTTAGAGATAGCGCTCACTGACTGCTCACTGACTTTCAGGACACAATGAAGGTGCCATTTGGGACTAAGTATCTGGATGCTGCCTTGTGTTGCCCTGCCTCAGTAACAGATGTTCATACAGCTGTCATTCTGACACATGGGGCTGGCGGAGACATGAACTTCAAACATCTGGTCTCTCTGGCACATGCCTTAGTTTCAGCTGGCTTCCTTTGTCTGCGTTTCACATGTAAAGGTTTAAACTTGGGTTACAGAGTGAAGGCATACCGTGCTGTGTGGGTAAGCATTTTCATTCATTCAAGAATTACTATTGTATCCATAAAATAGTATAAATGTGCTGCCATAACAGATTCAGAATCAGTGAGATGCTGTACATGCATGTGTTTTTTCTCAAGGACTATTTGAAATCTCTACAGAAGTTTGCCATAAAGCACATATTTGTTGGAGGTAAGCAGCAATGGTAGGCTTACTTATATCACATGACGTAGACACAAGTGAGTGTGTCACCACATTTCTAAGGTTTGAGGTTAATGAACAATACACTAGTATATTGCTAGATCATTTATTTGTCCCCTTGGGGAAAAAATAATCTCAGTGAGTGAGACACATGACTGTTAACGACAATAAAAACATAACATAAAAACAATGAGAACCCAATTTTTAATTTCCAACACAAGGACATATAAGGACATTAGACAGGCATACCATCAACACACAATCAGCCAGTACTCCACGTGCTATCAGAATAAATAAATACAATTTTATGCATTATTAAAAAATACAGCACTCACTGGGTATGATATTTTGTACTCGAAATGTGTGGCCCTTCCACAGGCAGGTCAATGGGATGTCGTGCTGCTGCAGCTCTAGCCAGGCAGCTAAGTGATGAAGCCGAGGATGCGGTACAGGGTGTCATCTGTCTGTCTTTCCCCCTGCACCCCCCGGGACAGACACACACCCATCGGCAACGGAGTGAAGATCTCAGGGGGCTACCTGAACACATACCTGTTCTGTGCGTGTCAGGCACCGAGGACAACATGTGTGACAGGGTGAGGATGGTTGGGGGGGCTTTTTATTCTGAAAATTAATCCATACATAGAGGATTTACATTGCATTCTGTTTTAAGTTCTATTTTACACAACATCCCAACTCTTTTGGAAACAGGGTTGTATAATATGGACAATATCCTGCCATGTTGCATGTATTGTATTCTAATTACTCCAATGTCCTAGTCCCCATTATATATTTATTTTATGATTTTTCTTTTTGGTTTCTTTCTTTACTCAGGTCCTTTTTGAAGGGATGGTAAAGGAAATGAAAGCTCCAGTTGAGGTTTTCTGGCTGAAAGGAGGCAGCCATGGACTGACAATGAAGGGAAGATCAGCGGACTCTGTGTTGGATGAAGTGAATTTTCAAGTCATCACCTGGATGAGTAAACAGGGAGCATAGATTTGTTTTTGTTTTTGTTTTGTTTTTTCTTTGTTTTTTTATGTTCTACTAGTTAAATAAAGAATATATATTTTTACACAATGTGGCTGAGTTTTTTTTTTTATCAGAAATGATTCAGTGCAACCATAAATACATTTTAAATGTTTAAATGAAACGCTTCTGTCAAAATATGACACATATAGTACTGTGGTAGTTTGTATTGAATCAGTAGCACTATTTCAAATGATAACACTGCTACAGAGGCAATGTGTTACTGTATAACCAGACAGATACACTGATTGCACTGTACACACAGTATGTATTGTATTTCCAATATAAGAGATGCAATGCCAGGTAAAGGCTTTCCACTTATTTTGAAAACTAGTTTAATTGCGATTCACAGGTGCATAAGTTGTCATGGCAACTCACTTTGGTAAGAACTCAAGCTAGTTTGTGGGACCACAGAGCCAGGGTTGACCATGGGATTAAGGTCAAAACAAAGTCAAAATGAGTTTAACTCACTGATGTTTAATGTTACTTCAATGTAAGTAAGTAAAATGTATTTATATTATGCATTTTTTTTCCTTTCTTTTTTTGTTTCCAAATTTCTATTTACATTTTTTGGCAGACTACAAAAAAAGTACAACAGTTGCATGCTGCGTCAGAGCGTCTGCTTAAGAGTGAAAAACAAAAAACACAACATGAATTTCACTATCCTTTCCTTACAGTCAGACATAGTCACAATAAACAACTAGGTAATTAAATAACATATAACATAAGTAGATAATTAAGGTTCAATGAGACAAAGTAGAGTAAAAACTGTAAATAATAGTAAAAATAAAGTAATTAAAGAAAGTATTAAATGGACTTGTACTTATATAGCGCCTTTCTAGTCATCTGACTACTCAAGGCGCTTCACAGTGTCTGTCAGATTCACCCATTCACACAGACATTCACACTGATGGCAGTGGACATCTACATACCATCTAATCTGATCTAACCATTCACACCACATTTACACACCCATGCGCAGCACGGGGAGCAATTCGTGGTTCAGTGTCTTGCCAAAGGACACTTCGACATGTGGACCGGGGGGAGATGGGGATCAAACCACCAATCTCTCAAACAGAGGACGACCCACTCTCCCACCAAGCCACAGCCGCCCTATTAGGAAGTGTCCTCAGCATTGTCAGGAATTTTTAAGCATTTGTTTAATGTTTTTTTGTTTATGAGCTACTTGGTTTTGCAACAGCCCCTGTAAATATTCAACACTACAATAAAATGAAATATTTTATATACTAAACAAGGGTTTATTATATTCTAAATGCAACTGAAACTGCTCCAATTTCATCACGTGTGCACAGAATGGTGTAATAATAATAATAATGAAATGTCTATTTAAGGTAAGGCAACTTATTACTATCCTTAGTAGTAACAAAGATTATGCCCCTTTTAATCCAATACCCTACATATACTTTTCTTATTAACAGTAATATCTCGTCAAATAATAGTCTTATGTGGTAAAAAGTTGCGGTGTTCTTTTTTTTTTAACTTTATTTACATATTATCACAAATATACAAACAGAACAATTGGCATCGTACTTGACAAAGAGAAGAATGTCTATAAAGGTAATCAATTCTCCTTCCAATAAACAATACAATTTTAAATTTTAATGACGTAACATAAGTAAGAGTACTAAATACACTATGAAATAAAAAGGCATACAAAATAAATTAAATAATAAAGCAAAAATAAGTACATACAAAGAAATTAAATTAAAAAGTGGGCTTTAATTGTTACATTTCTTTAAAAAAATGCAACTTATTATATTATAGTGGTGATGTGTTCTCTGTGCCTTTAAGGCGAACTCTGACGTTTATATGTAGTCGAATATAATTGGCTGTCTGACTTCCGCATGCTTTTTTCAGGGAAGCGTCTACTGTATGTAATATGTCCGTGGGAAGCATGGCAGGAGAGCCGTGGAACAGGGTAAACATTGCCTTTCCCGGTGCCGTTTCTACTGTTCTCGTACATTTCAGCTCCACTACAGGTACTGTCCATTGTCCTAATGCTAATGAGCTAAAAATGTCGACTTTTTGCCTGTTGTCTGGGGCTAAACAATACGTTAAAAACACTGTTTATATGCGGCTTGCAACCCACGTGCGAGGATGTAGCCTCGGCAGTGTGGATGTTCTTTATAGGTACCGTTGAATGAAGTGTGATGTTTAAGTGTTGTTACTGTTATGCAGAAGCAAGAGTTAAAGCCCTGGTGGTGGAAAATGCGAAGGTGCTTAAGCTCATTCGGAGTGAGATTCTTCAAACGGAGATACGAGTTCTCTACGAGCTGCTGTACGTCCTGAATAACAGCTACAGGGGCAACAAAACGTTCAAAGGCTTGAAGCAGGTAAGCATGGCGTCCACATACTACAGGGTGTTGGGTTGTTAGTGATGGTGAAACACGGCAGCCCTTCAGGATTCACTGTGGTAAACGTAAACGTCAGAGAGGTTGGAGCTAATTGACATGTAATTTTTCCTTTTTGCATGTTATTTGGTCTTCTCTCTCACAGGTTGAACAATGCATTAACAGGCTGAAGAGCATGAAGCTTGATGTTGCTCTTCAGGAGCTGACAGAGTTGTGTCCCCATAAAATTCAAAGGTATATATACATATATATAGATTTTTAATTATTGGTTCAGTGTGTTTTTGCCAATTGTTTATGAACCAGCATCAACCCACTATATGGAAGCATATCTGTGTCATTGGTTTTTGAAATTAAAAAGCCATTTAATTTCTAGCACTGAATATGTATGCATTGGAATTAGGCATGTGACTTTTTTTGCATCTGAATTGAACTCTTCAGATTGTCAACAACTCATTTTCACCTTTATTTCCCAATGTTCACAAATTCAGAATCAAAAATTCAACATACCAACTTTAAATGCAAAATCTAATGTATTAAATTTAGTGTTAACATCCGGGAACCCAAGGAGAAGCAATCGATACCAGGTCGTCTTTGTGATTAGATGCTATGTGAAACAATGGGTGACAACTTTAAGCAGTAGATGAGCGCCCATGAGTATCGTGTCGTAAAAACTTCACATTTCTGAGGAGTTCCTGATTCAAAGTTAACTTTAAAGTCTGAATCGGTCAAACTGAAACAATGACCAGAACAATAATATCCTGATGAGCTCACATACTGATCTTCCACATGAGGACAGGGAGATTTTAATGTCTGTGTTTTAACAAAGTATCTGACACTAATTCAACTTATGTGCTTTTATATGTAATTAAGAGTAAAATAGATAAGCCAACATATGTGACAGTGGCAGTTAACAATCTCATATTGAAACCTGTTACAGAAGAGCACCGACACAAGGCTGTAAGCACTGAGAAGAAGTACTGCAGGTTATTAAGCTAAATCCATGGGACGGCCACCATTATTGAGTCCTTTCTCCATTGTCTCTATGGCAGAGCAGTTATACCATGGCAGTTTGCAGCTTCAAATTCTTTAATGCACATGTTACAGCGGTGATGCATTAGTTGATTGTGTGACGCTAATTATCTGTGTCCTTTCTTGTGGCTGTGTTTAGAGGACTGGGCATCAAAGCTGGTGAGTGTGAAGTCCCCAGTCAACCCATGCTCGAGTGGCTCTGTCTCAAAGTGTTGGGAGCCGCCCAGCTGATGAGCTGCACATTGAGTCGCTGCAACAGAGCTTTTGCGTATCCTTTTTCAGAGGTGAGACTGTTGAGAAACATGGAAAGTAATCGTGATCTTGTCTGTATTAAGTCTGACGACCATGGCTTTCTTGATGTCACCTCATGGGTTTGTCCTTAATATGTGCTTCAGACTCTCAAAGCAGCATTTGAAATGGGAGGAGTTTCTTATCTTGAATATGGTGATAACCAGCATGCTCAGTCGTCTCTGGTGAGTGCTCTTCCTCAGTGTCACATCTAAAAAGGCTGAGAACTGCATAACACTACAGAATACCATTTTTAAATTGTACCAAGTATTTAGAAAATATTTGAAATGGTTTGATTTGTGTTTGTTTATTTGTTTGTTGTTTTAAAAAACGCCCCCACTTGCCTTTGTGCTCCATCAGGGTGATTGCCCGTGGCATCCTGGTCAGCCTGGCCACTCTGTACCAGCAGCTTCTGGAGCTCCTCAGAGAAGTAGCCAGTGCTCAGCCCATGCCCTTCCTCGCAGACTTCTCCCTGCCAGTAGATATGGCTCAGTTCCTGGGTCCTTCTGATACACTTTTCTTGACCAAAAAGCCAGCACACCACCCACACTCCAGTCCTCCTGTCAAAGACCACAAGCAGAAGCAGCAGAGGAAGAAGAAAACTTCTGCTAAAATCAAGAGAAAGACCAGGAAAGTTAAAGAAGATCTGGGTGTTGCTGTTAAAAGAGGTATGAATCGTTTTCATTGTTCTGTAGGGCACATTTAAAGAGATAACAGTAGGGGGGAATAACAGTATTGGCATTACTGTTATTTTTTTCAGATATAGGTCTTGACACTGACATGAAGCCTTTCCTTGATGTTTTCAGGGACTTTACCAAGGTTTGTGTGCAAACCAGATGAAATATTTATGAATTATTTTGTTATTTTCAGTGTTGTCAGCTAATGGTTCCAGCTTATGATTACTTAATTTTGTTACCCAGGGCAAATCTTTCCCACGGAAAACACACAAGGCCGACAAGAAACGAAAGTTTAAGAAACAAGTGAGAGAGGCATCTACTTTCACAGACATGGCAGCCCATCTAGAAGAAATGATCTCATGGTGTAAATCCCAGAAGATGGAAAAGGAAAAATGTCTTTTAACCTTCCTGCATTTAAAGTGCCAACGGATGAAATGCTTAGAGGCAGCAGGCTACAAGTAAGAACAACACTGCACAATATACACTCAGTGGCCACTGTTTTAGGTACAGCTGTTCAAATTAACATGACCAAATACAACAGCTCTGCCATTAAATCTGCCTTTTTTTAATGCAAATGTGTAAATAGTGTTTCTATATTGTTTTTTACTGTTCATACATGAAGGGGGCAGAAACACTTGAATATAATGCTGTCCAGAACAACCCCACAACGAAACCTCAGAATGATAAAATAAGACTTTTTGGCAGAGCAGTTGAATTGTATTAAACTGTAGGTTTACTTGAAGTATCCACTATGTGTGGAGTTATTGAGGTAAAGCTACATACTTGAGTATTCTGTGACACAGTTGCTCCTAATACAAATTGCTCATAATTCTGTATTTTGTCCCCAACCCCAGCGTCCAGAGGAGGTTACCCACCTTCAGAAAGGAAGCTTGCTGGGCTTCATCTCCTCAAGGGTCAGTGCCAAGAACCTGCTGGCCTTCTGCCGCGACGAGGAAACGCCGTGGCCTGAGAACCCGTTTTGCATCGCTCAGGAGTCGATTAAAGTCTTCAACAGGAAGAACTGGTGTGAAAAAGCGACAACAAAGGAACAAGACTGAGTTATCAATGTCTAGATTGTTAGGGCACAGCGAAAGAACCAAGAATACATACCAGGCGACATCTCAGACCACCGGCTGTGACAGCCATAATGACATAGATGATATATTTGCCTCTATAGGCTTGTGACACTGTGGAATTAAACACAAGGAAACAAATGACTGTATGCAGCTGAGCTCAGTATACAAGGCCTTAGTTTTGAAAAGAAAGATGGAATTTGATGTTGAGTGAAAACTGATTGTTGGACTTCGTATGAATGTTATACAAGTGTTAAACAGCAACGGCCACTTTTAAAGCCAGAAGTAACTAAAGGTGACCATTTCTTTTTACTGTGAGATTATTTGGTTTTGTATTTTAAGCCAGTATAGAGACACAGTGAGAGGTATCTGGCCTGCAACAAAGGTACCTGGCTGTAATTGAACCAAAGGTGTTGTTGGTTGGCAGTATGCTGAAGGGAGACATATCAGGAATGTTCCTAATATCTGAATGGGTTATTTTGAATAGTTTTCATGGCTGAAATCTTTTTCTGTTTGATTACTTGCCAAACTATTGCTAGTCCTAGGTAGATAGAACTCTGTCGGTTGTACAACAGACTGATTAACAACATACTTAAACATTTTTAATGGAGAAACTTCAGAGAGGGCAAGTCCTGAACAAAAACATCTGCTCTCGGTGATGTGTATTTTGTCTCAGAATGATAACAGCAAATGAGAACAAAATGAATTGTTAATCGAAACACTCTTTTTATAACGCAATTTGCTACCGTTTGCATACAGTACATATGAAAACTGATCCAGAGAGAGTGAGAGAGAGACTAACCTCATCATTCATTTAAAACATGTTTGAATTTTTCAATTGACTGAGGAATTACTTAATCATAATATCGTAATTAACAAGGATTGTTCCTGCACACTGAAGCAACGTTTTATGATACTAAACACGAAATGAGGCATTGGTCCCTTTCAAATATTTACTGCTCTGCTGGCTACAGCGTACATGTGGTGAAATACAATTTTTAGAGCTATTAAATGCATATCTTGTTCCACCCTCTGAAGACAGCACTGCAGTATAATAACATACCATGTCTTGTGCATAAAGACATAAAACCTATTATATGACACATAAATTCGGCAAATGGCTATTTTAAGCAGTAAAAGCCCCAAATATTACAAATCCTGTATCTAAAGGGTTTCTTTGAGCTCTCATGGTATTTCTGGCTCCACCTGGTGGAATTGATAAATGAATGCACTCGATAATTAGTTCCAGGCTCTTGATCGTACTTGGAGAATATGGAATGAATCCCTCAACCTTGTTAATTGTAATGCCCTTGGCAGAGGCAAGCGAAAAAGCAGAAGTGTCAATCTTCCTCTTGAATTAAATGAGTGCCCACAGAGACTGAGTGCTGATATGAACAGACTGCGCTGGCAGTGGTATGTATTAGTAGGCAAGGTGGTCCCAGCCCTAGGACTTTGAAGTCAAGTACAAAAGCTGTGCAGGTACAAGTGCTACTACATCAAAACGATGCAGGTGTCTGGCAGCCCCGTAGCCGCCGGGATTGTTCAGGAATGGAGGCTGAGCACCAAATTAGAAGCTAAAGGGTTTGTTTTGTTAAAGCTTGTGCTTTTCTTGCCCACGTTCTTATCATCCTCTGCCAAAGAAGACACAGTCCTCCCATCTGCACAAATACAACGGTGCAGTTTTCTCCCCCCTCACTGATCACTGACTGGGTTGAGTTATGGTCTCACATCAGCCCGCCAGCTTTATTTGTGCAAATGAGACTGCAGTTTCCTCATTCGTGTGCTTTCAGGGTTTCATCTAAAACTGTTAGTCAAGGTTAACTTTTTTACTCCTACACTGAGGGACAAGAGCAGAAGAAAAGTATTCTTTATACATGGGCGCACAGGATTTTTACACTTGATGAGAGATATGCCCGCAAAACTTTGTCAATTAAAGGTCCCATATTGTAAAAAGTGAGATTTGAATGTCTCTTTTTTTTATTATAAAGCACAGTTAGGTGCTATATAAATACTGTAAAAGTATACTGTAAAACTCTCAATCCACCGAAATGCACACAACCAAATTCAGAAACTTTGTCTTTAAACGAGCAATCAGGACTTCTGTACAGTTGTGATGTCACAACTATACTATATATAGGTAGAAAGGTGCTGCTGCATTGTCATTGTCCTGTTGTATTGACAGTGCAGAGAGCGCAGATGCGGAAAACTCAGAAACACTAAGCAATCAGACTGGGAGAGGGTGACTACAGGTATATTCAGACTGCAATATGACAAATAATGTGTTTTTATTACATTAAAGCATGTAATCATGTTCTACTAGAAACCCCAAGTATGAGCCTGAAAATGAGCATGATTTGGGACCTTGGGGACATAGGACATTTTTACCTCACATGCAATTTGCACAATTCTCTTAATGTGCGCTCTATTGAACCACAAACATTTTGCAGCTATTATCTCCAATGAAATGCAAGGTATTCCAATTTTTTGTTATCTTGTCAAGAGAAGTGGAAGCACCAGTGTATGAATGAATCTACAAAACAATGCAGCAGGGATATGTACCTTGTTGAAAATTTAATTAGTATATAAATTACTGAGAATGAAAGACTATATTTTTAATGCAATGCTAGGAAACAGTCTGACCTTGCTTCTTTTAATTAGAAATACAAAATAAAGTGCAAATCTCTAAGCATGAATCAACAGCAGTTTGTGTCAGTGGTGTGTACATAATGTCACTAACATCCTATAAGGACAGGCTACAATTTGTCGCCAGTAAGCGGTAATGTAAAATGTCGACATGTGGCTGTCAGTAATTACAGCAAAACAAACCGAATCTGCTGTACCAGTAATAAAGAAAAAACCCTACCCAGTTTCAGAATTGGTAGGTAAATTTCTGCAATAGCGTCACTGTGGTTTTTGCCTTTTTTTTCCCGCTGTACACCATAAGACCCTTCTTCATTATCTGGCTGGAGCAGCAAGTCTTCCGCACCGTCTGCTGCCGTATCTTAGAGTAGGGAGACCGTTGATTGTGAGACACCCTGTCTGTCTTTACTTCTGTCAGACAAGAAGCATTTAATTGCGTATAATTGTAAATAGATGGTTTCACATGAATGGGTTCAGTGCTGGAATTGTGCCTACTTTTGTTGGAATGGATGGTTCTCCAGGGATTCTGCGAATACATCAGGTATTGTATGGCTTGTGGGCATAATATGACCTAAAACAGGAGAAAGTACAGTATATAAAGATCTTCACTCCCAATATGCTTCTTCAATTTATTTTCCTCTCACCTTAAGAGCAGCGAGGGAAAAGAGAACAAAAATGTTTCAGGTCTCAGCTTTTTGCATGGCACTAAGGGATTCTCAACATTTGTACTCAGAGGTGTATAAAATCAATCACATAATTACCTCCACTGAGACAAAAAAAACAAAGTAGAGCCATACAGGCCAGTCTAGGGCATTAAGCTCTTGTTGTTCTATATCTATACTCGCCTGGTCTCCAATATATCAATGATCTAAAGCATAGATATGATCTAAGGCCATGATTAAAGTGGGAAAACTAGTAGAGGAAACATGCAAGGTCGAAATCCTCATTAAGGCCAGAGGGGAACACTGAATAAAACAGTGCAGCCAATACACACTTGATTTAGTGTCTCGCCCTTGCCTAGAGGGGCTTTCATTCCCAGTGCATTTAATGTATTCCGTATTATGATAATGTATAGAAATAATTTAATATCTTGTCTACATGTAGCAGATTTCTAGCGTACTAATCATAAAATTTCCTCATGAAGTGAAGTCTATAGGTTGTGCCCCTCCATGTATAGATGAAATTAGTTTTGTATTCACACTGGCAGGAGGTATAACGTAAATTATGTAATCATATGTTTAATCAAGAGTGTGGTTTCTGTTCTTTTAATGTCTGTGTCCACGAATTCATGTGACAAAACCTCTAGAGCATAAACTAAATGCCCCTTCATCAGTGTCATATGCTTAAGAGGGCTGAGACCTGAAACATACTGTATGTGTTCTCTATTCCCCTAGTGCAATTAAGATGGAGAGGAAATAAAGCGTACACACATTTATATTCCTTTTCTTGTTTGAGGCCAGTGGCTATGGACCTTTGCTAACAAAATCGTTTGGGAGAGCATAATGACGAGCTTTTAGTTAAGTCAATAAATACAACCTAAAAAAGCCCACAGCTGTACCATCCATTTAGTTGCTATACTCAGTCTCCCTATGGTCATAGAGGGCACTATCATTGCACTGCAATGCTGTTACTCATTATGGACTAGCCCTATTTTAAATTTAAATATACATTTTAATAGGACTTCATCCATCTGCTATCCCAAAACTGTCATAGGCTTCTATAGTTTTCTTTACTCCTAACAATGTATTGTCTTTGTCTTCTCTACAGCAACATAACATCAGTTAGATATAAAGTTTCATTAAAATGTAGGTGTAGACAGAAACACACAAAAAAAGGTTTTTGCCTATTTCCGCTTTATCAACTAAACTGTCTTCCTCCAGTTTGTTCAAACAATTATTTGTCACATTTTGTTCTGTCATTTCTTAGAAACAAATAATGAAGATATAATTGTATTGTTAAAAAGCCATACCAGTGGTTTTGTATTTCGACATCCACCACACATTTCTTGTACTTAACATCACAACTTACCATTTTGCAAACTGGGATACTGCGTTTTATACATTTGGTTGTATATTATGCCATTCAAGGCATCAATAGATTTCCATACAAAACTAAAATTTGCAATGTGGCTGTCATGTATTGTTTTTACAAGCCAATAATGTACTGTTCACAGCTTCTGAAGTGTGAATATTTCTTAGATTTGTGTTATTTGAGGGCTTTTTAATTTGTTCACAGTGTGCTGACATTTTAAAGACCAAACAGCTAATCTTTTTAATCAATAGTAAATGAATAAAACAAATACAGTTGTATTCCTGCATTATCTCTGTAAGCCATTACAATTAGCAGCAACTCTGCATTCATATATTACAATGTTACACTTGACAATGACTTCCAGGAACTGTAGGTAAATTTTAAAAAAAATTACACAAATGAATACATAAATAAATAAATAAATAAATCGGAGACTATTGAAATGGTCAGCAAAAGTATACTAGACTAGACTTATACTATTATTATTATTATTATTATTATTATTATTATTATTATTATTATTATTATTATTAGCATATTTTATTTTAGTAAGAGTCGTTTGTTGCATTGAACGGGTCGAACATGTCTTGAAAAAATATTTTATTATTAAAAAGTATTTATTTATTTTGTCTTGAGAAAACCAAAATAAACGACGTCAGCGGTGATGACGCTACATCCTGTCATCTGTAGCTTTGACATCCGGAAGGTGGGGCTTTTGTTGCAGGAGCGGTTTGCTTTAGAGAACCGATGTCCCGAAATGCTCTATTAATGCAGCCATCAAGATAACATCGACCGAGGGCAGAAATACAAATCCTGCTTTGGTAAGACTTCACAAATGTCATAATGGAGAGAAATGACTGGGTGTTTGTTCTTCGTGGCCGTAAGAGAGTAACAAAGTACCACACCTGTTTTAAGGAAGGACGAGCGACCAACGGACCCAGAGGGGTGACCGCTCAACACGAGATGCGTTCACATATACTCCTAATTACTTGCTTTAACTAACCCGCTAGACCTAAAGTATGCTGTAATGCCATAGTGTGCGTGTCATGTATGCATATGTTCAATGCGTATACGGCTAACATTAGACGGCACCTTAATACTGTCTGGTAAGGTATCTTTATGTTAGCTAGCCACTGTTGTTTAACGTGATGTGGACTGAATTTACATTAATTTGTGGGTACTTTTTCTTTTCTTAAATGAATAAGAGCAAACCTATTTGAATGTGTTTGCATTCATCTAACTAGCGTTGTGTTGTTCTGGTTACGGTTACGATGTTCAGGGACAAAAGTCCATGTTTATGAGCTTTTAGTGTTGATGATCAACTGCCGTTAGCTTTAAAGCTATTGTTATGTTAGCGCTCACTTCCATTACGTGTTTGACACATGTACCATATTTGTTGTAGGAGTTTTAGGGAAGCTAATATTATGCTTAATTAGCTCTTTGTTTCATATTCCCCTCGGCAATTACGCCAACTGGTTTGTTCTGAAAAGTTCCCCCCCTGAGAAGACACACCCAGACTGGCTCATGGTTTCTTCAGCCCGTTGGTATAATCCTAACTGTCAGCAAAAACAGTGGGACAGAGTAGTTTTCCCACCACTCTGTTTTGGCATGTGTGAGTTATTATATGGGTTCTAATAACGGTATTGACACATACTATAATAGTTAAATCTCTTCCTTTCTAGGTGGCCTGTTGAAACCCTCTTAAGAAGAACCTTTGCTGATCCATGTGCTCTGCTTTGGGGCAATTTACTAATGTGGTCACTTTGCCAAAATACAAAGGTCAAAATAGAATTGTTTTAGTGCTAGCATAGGCAGTTTTTACATTTGTGTATATATATACACAGCATATGGGTGCTGTCAGGGTACAAAACTAGCACCGTTTACCAGCCAAATGTTGGTAAAATATGCGAGTGGTAATCTATTTTGTGGCAGGTAAAATTGAAACTTTTACTAGCCATTTGTCCAGTGGACAAACAAGTTAATATGGCACCCTGGGTGCTGGATAGCCAACATGTATTTGTTGTTAAGTAGTGACTTTTGTGTTTACTGATGCTATATTTTGCAGATGCTAATCAGCCTTTTTTTATTTACAGAGACAGGTTGAGGGGGTTGTGGAAGGGATATTGTTGGCAGAGAGCAACACACACTTCTGTCTCATTAATAATACTCTTTTTCTTTTTTTTTTGTATCAAGGGAAAATGGCAAAAATAATTCATCATCCAGATTCATCCATTGTCTCAAGGGTGATTAAGGCCTAGTTCAGAAAACCTTAAAATACTTGAACATGCTGTTTTATCATCTTTTTTTCCATAGTCTTTTTTTTACTAAATAAATCCAGAATTTCAATTTTTACATTCAGAGCTGTATTATGAATGTTCTCCACTCCACATTTTTTCAGTTATTTATTCAATATGTCCAGTGAAAGAATTATCGATCAGTGCATGTAAGCTTTTATGTGAGGACTATGTGTTACACCCTTTAGGCAATATTATTTATTTATTTATATTTATTTATTGATATATATATACAAACATACATACATACATACATGCATACATACATACATATTCTCCATAACCAAAGTCAATCTGTCTGAATTAATCAGGTATTGTGGTGGCATTTGAGGTAAACATTGACTCTCAATTATAACTCACCCTGACACATGAAGGTCGCTGCCTAAAACATGGCGTGCTGATCACCCAGTAGAAAAAAAAATTGGCTGATGTTATGCATATGACCACACTGTTGCTCACTGCAAGACGTACATCCACGCTCAATCTTCAAGATCATAACAGTGCACACAATTAGCAGCTGGTCAAAATAATGACAGTTTGAGTGAGATAACAGATTCTCTTGTGATAGATCATTATTGTGTAGTGCCCCAATCCCAATGTGGGTCCCCCGATCCCCACCTACCCTGGTCCACATGTCGAATTGTCCTTGGGCAAGACACTGAACCCCGCCTTGAGTAGTCAGAAGACTAGAAAGGCGCTATATAAGTACAAGTCCATTTACCATTTACCAATGTCAGTAAAAATAGCTGTCGTGTGTCCAAGCCTGAAATCTCATCCTATATGTCCCCAGGTTAAGTTTGTTGAAGGATAAACCTGTGTGTTAAGTTCACGTCACCAAGTGTCACTGAATATCACAGTTAACACATCTTGAATGACATGCAGGCAACTCCGGCGTAAACAACTCTTGAGCACAATGCTGATTACAGCACAATCGGAACATGGTCAGGGAAACCAATTCAGGAATTGTTTTGCAGTCTTGTAGGTCTCCAGTAGTGTTCTCTTTTTAAAATCATTATTATTTTTAAAAGAAATCTGACGCAGGTGGTTTTGTTTTGGAACTATTGCTGGCTGTTTTTATGACACTGTTTTAGTTGTTTCCCCACCAAAGCACATCGTTACTTAATATTAGAAAATGCTTCAGACTTTTTAGGAAAATGCTAGAATCAACTTTTAGACCATCACAGGAAGTGAAAACCTTCTAGTGAAAATCAAACTAATGGAATATGTCAGTGCCTCTTTGTTTGACTTTGAACAACATTGTAGCTGCTTAATGCGAACCACAACACAGCTGGATTGTGGTGTAATTCTGGCATAGTCTTAGAACCATTGCAAGCAAATGACAAAAGGTGAATTAAGGTCTTGTGAATGAGGCTGAGCAGGCTCTGCATTCCTCATCTTTCCCTGTCGAGACTGCCTGGATGTTTATCCCTGTAGCTCCAAACATGTAGTTCCTCACTCAAATGTTTTTTTCTTATTTCTAATCCCTCTGTTTCCTTCCTATTACTGCTACTTATTAGAATATGACAAGCAAGCAATACTTTATTTCCCTCATTTTGGATCTAACCTGGTTGGCTTTTTCAACCAGTTTTTCATTTTCTGATGAGGTTCCCAAATTACCTAGGTTCTTGGTGTGTAATAGCACGAGTCAAAAAAATAATCTGCTTATGATGTTGGCAGTGTGGAAGTAGAGTGAAAAGGCAAAAAGACCGATGTAAGGCTATTTTGTGGACTTGGAAAATGAGTCATTTTTGTGCAGGAGATAGTCATCGGTTGTCTGCTTTCTGTCAGTAGGTGGGAAGGGAGGTTTATTTTGTGTGAACATCAGTTAATTACTGTACAAACTATGCCTGAGGAATAGTTGAAAAAGATGTTGCCCATGTGGCCATTGTAGAATATGCGAGGAGCTGTCATTAATTGGGGATCCCAACAACAAGCCTAGCAGTCATCGGACAGAATCCAGCCTATGATCTAAGCACATCTTAACATGCAGTCAGGTACATAGGAGAATTATTTTTTTCACCCTCTTGTTTATTTCAGTAAAAAAACAAAGACTCAAAAAACTGGGAAAAAATAAATCCTATGAAAGTTTGACAATATGTACAGTGTACTGTTGCTTTGAATTCCCAACTTCTCTCCAGGTTATGTGAATCAGACAATTCCGTTTTTTCCCACTTGCAGGGGAATTAATTACTTCAAGGGTAGAGTGATTTTTCTCCCCTCAAGGCAGCCAATATGACATACTGGTAGATGCGATTGCTATGTGTAAGGGACCAATTATGAAAAGCAGTACACCCGGTTTCCTACAAGGGAAGAGGAACACGTAATGCAAATATTTGTTTGCAGAGCAAAGTGATAATTCAACTTTTTTGATGCACCCATTCCTCTTAACCCACTGCTGGCATCCAGGGGCCTGTTAACCATTGCAGAGGCTTCATGTGTAGGCCATGTTGGCCTTCTTAAAAAATGTAACTATATGTCACAGCCACAGCTAATATATGCCAAACCAATTATGTCACGAGAGCACACGAGCTATGCTTACTTTGCCCTGTTTGAGGCTACTTATCCTCTTACTCCGCGTGTGTGGTTATGTGTGTTAAAACAGTGTGGTTCAGAAAATGGTGAGCAGTAACCTATTTAATGATAATCAGCCTGTCTGTCAGTTCTTGTTTGTCAATATTGATGACTGAGTTTGCAGTGTGTTTCTTGCAATGTATGATGCCCACTTTGAGTATATAGAGGATATGTGCAGAGAGGAGATATTTGAGATCCCTCTCATCCCTCAGCCTCTGCTCTACTCTACAGCTGATCTACCCATTGGCACATACGTACATTGTAAATGTGCACTGTACTTTTCCAGGCAAGGCCATAATTTCACCTACAAGCAGTGAATGGGGATTGTCTCAGTCCATAAATGTATAGTTGTTGTGTGCCTATTTATGTTTAAGTTGGTGACAAAGACACCTGCTGGCTGTCTCGTTAATCCCGTGTATGTGTTTAAGCTGCAGGTTACAGTATGCACCATAGTTCCAGCATGGAAGTATCGCATGGCAGATTGAGGTAGAACTGTAAAGGATAATGGTAAACGGACTGTATTTATATAGGTCAAGTGTTTTTCAAGTGTTAGCAACCACTCAAAACGGTAGCGCTTTCTGCGGTGCTGTCATGGCACTGTGGCAGGCCTCTAGCATGGGTGGCTTGAAACTGAGTCTGTTGGGTTTCCTGTAATGCAAATTAAAAAAATAATTAGTAAGTTGGAGATCATTAGGGGGCTCGCTGAGATCTGCCCTGAACAAATCCATTGGAATGCTTAAGTAATGGGAAAGGCATGGGTGTTTGGATAAGATCATCAGGGCTGGCTGCAGGGAGGTTCGAGAGGATGTCTGCTGTGTGTTATAGGCTAGACCCCAGAAGTGAAGCTTTTTCATCACAATGTGAATGTCATTATGTATGTATTTGCTGTCTATATACAGTACCACAACATGGTGTGATGTTTCGCCTGAGTGATTGTTCTGACTGCTGAACGGGATCAGTTAGGAGTGAAGACTGCAGTACACTTTCTCCATGACGATCATTTCCATATGAATGAGAAGAAATTCTGTTTAAGAATAGAGATGTATATGAAAATGCACATCACTCGGTGTTGCTGAAGTAGGTAGGATTGTACCACAGAGAGGATTTAGTTCCCTGCTGCCCGGCCTGCTGCCCGGTTTCGTCAAAGGCTCCTCTGTGCACTACCCTGGCCAAGGGTTGTTAGTATGCATTGCGGTGTGCTTTTAGAGAATTTCTTTTTTTGCTTCTGTGTACCATCTTTTAAGTGGGCCAAATCATTTTTCTGATCTCCGTTGGCGGTAACCATTATAACTATGGTATCTTCTCTAAACACATTTCTGCAATGCTCCGCTGCTATTTGCTGTTAAATTGCACATCGCTGGTTGCTCTGTGATGAACAAATGTTAGGATCTTGCCTTTCTGTGTGTTACAGAAGACCCAGTCTTTCACAAACCTCATGACTCAGGCGACTCATCTAGGTTATATTGTTTTCTCTACTGTGAGCCGTGATTATGACTAGTTAGATAGGTAGCTATCCTGAAACAAAGACCTCAGTCTGTCTTCACATTTTCTGGAGTACAAGTGAGGAACATTTTCAGTCTGAGTGGTAGAAATTGAATGAGGCACAGCAAGAGTTTTGCAGCTGGTGCATTAGTGAGGGAGTTGCGCACTGTTGCAGCAGACCTATCAATGAGGAATCTGTTTGGATGGAACAAGAGTTAGTGGTGTATGAGGGAATATGGAGAGGCAAAACACATTTTGCAAGTAGAATAAATACCACAATGTTTTTGAGTGGACTTTCACCATAATTTTCTCCCCTCAAATGACATCACATCCTGTAACTAATATTCACATAGAATCAGTGCAACTTTGCAGTGTGTCAATTCAGCCACACCCCACCATATACCACCTCAGATTGTTTTGGTTGACTTAGACCCACTGATGAGAGAAACAGCCACACTAAGCCACTAATCTTCTTCTCAGATCCTTAGAGTTTTATGGATTGTTATTGGGCCAGAAAAGGCCCTGCTTTCTCCATCAGATGGGGAGAGGAAATCCCCTCACCCCTGTGACCTCAGGAATGTGTAACGAGAGAGAGAGAGAGAGAGAGAGAGAGAGAGAGAGAGAGAGAGTCATCTGGGCCTCTGCAACTTCTCAGATATACTGAATTGAGACACACACACACACACACACACACACACACACACACACACACACACACACACACACACACACACACACACACACACACACACACACACACACACACACACACACACACACACACACATCTAGGCTAGTTAACACTTTTCAAAATAAGAATACATTCAAATACCAGTCACCATTTTAACACTCTTTAGAATTAGACAGTAAAGTGATTAAATAGTTTTTAATGGACGTCAGCCTAATAACTCAAAGCATGCTAAATGTAGAGCATCAGTGATTGGTAGTGTTCTATGTTCTATTTAAGATAAATGGACTGTTTGTGAGGCTTGGTAGCATCAACTAGCATTCTTTGGCTCTGTCTGTTTGCAGTAAATCTTTTATTAGTGTTTGTGTGAGTCCTGGAGAACCTTGGAGCATCCATGCCAGTGTTGAGATGAACTGGAAACGAACACTACCCCATTCTCTAAAGGGGCTCTTAATGAATTCCTTTAACCCACACTGCACTGGTATCATCTATATTTCAAGAGCTTAGCAGCTATAGTGGTCTGTTAGACTGTACCCCTCCTCCTCCATAAACGTACCTTTTTAAAAAGAACAAGCACCAAGAACACTCTAATTCCATATCTGGGTCTGGCCTAAATATGAGTTCCTCTTCTGCCAATACCCTCCATTATAATGCTGCATGTAACGTGGTTGAACTGCAGCAGGTGGAAATATGGTGGAACCCTTGCCCTAAGGTCTGAACTTCCTTTGGAAAATTGCACCAAGCACTTTCTTGTGCTAAGCATATATCTTTCCTCCCTTTAGTTTATTAACTCCGATTGCTTTATTTATAGCATTGGGATTTATGTGTGTGTACGTGTGCATAAGGAAGTGGGTTACAAGTGAATTATTTAGATAGTGACCCCTCTGCATAAGTGCTGAGTTTGACATAGATTCTTTCAGACGGTGTGTAATTGTGTGTATGTGTGTACAGACATCCTTCCTATGAGCCCTTTCACTGGACTGGTTACTGATAACAAACACAGGAAGAGCCCTGGTCAGACTTCCTGGTGAGGGAGAGTGGAACCATGGTGCCACTTCCTCAGTGTCCATAGTGTCATGCTTTAGCTGGCATGCTGAAGTGTAGCCTAGGTTTATTTGATGCGAACCACATGTCCCCCTCTGCTTTTGGACAATGCAAGGAAATGTGTGTGTGGAAATGTATGTGAAACTACGGACACCTTACGGGGTTTTTAAGTTGGTGTCATGGGTTTCGTTAGGGTTGTGACATAGTTTCTACATTTCCAATAAAGCCTCAAAGATCCCATATTATGCCCATTTCAGCTTCATACTTGCATTTATTGCTATTAAAATGTTTATTTTCAATATACAGTATCTATCTACGCCAGTTTTGTTAAGTGCCCCTCCCTAAAAAGCTCAGTCTGCTCTCATTGATCAGTATTTCTAGATCATCATTAGGAATGGGAATCGAGAGACCTTTCCAGCTGACAACCAGTCACAAACTGGAATCGGAACTGGGGATGGGAATGATACGATTTAATTGATACCAGTGCCAGTATTGATTCTGCTTATCGTCCGATTCTTTATCGATTCATATTTTCTCTGTGGGGAAAAAAAGTAGGCCTACATAAGTTATCAGTGTCTGAAGTATAGAATATTTGTTCAGCTTTCTTTTTTATTTAGGCTTTTAGGTATTTCAAAGAAAGAAATCTGCTAAACCTGCATGTGTAATGTTAAAGTTGTCATAGCACACGGTCTTGACCCTTTGTCTCCTTATTGCAAGTTATCAATTCCATTTTATTACTGGTTCTTAATTTCTATCTTTAATGGGAACCGGCATCTTATGCCATTTTGATAATTTCTCATTATTTATATAGCACCTCAAAAGGCTATAGCCTAATAAACAAAGACATGAAAATCTCACCACAGTATGACACCCTTTTAATGTAAAAACACAAAAATCAGTTGGGGCTATGAGCCATAAGCAGAAATGTTTTCTTCCCCCTGCTTTGTCTAGTTAACTTTGTGCACACTCGTCTCGCTTTTATGAGTTGAAATGAAATGTTTACTGTTGGGGAGGAGCAGATTGTGAATAATGCTATGAATCACCTCATTGCTCCCATTAGTGTGACATCCCAAGAGGAGGGAAGTTTGTTTTTCTTTCCACAGAGGGAGATAAAATGATTTGGGGAAAGAAGCTACAGGTAAACAAGAAGTTGTTTCCTGGGATGTAACAACACGTTGAATCAGCTAATAGACAGACTTTCAGGATACCAATTCAATGTGTCTGGCACAACTCTTGCTCTATTGCTTAGCTCAACATGACATCAGTTTGTATTCATACAATATGACATCTGTTGACATTCTCACCAGACACTCAACTGTGTATTGGTTCGTAGTTGCTAGTGAGATGAGTAAATGGCTGGGTGTTGGGTTTCTGGTTGCTTACTGTTGACCCATTCAGCAGGATTGCAAAGGGTGGAGCCCTTACAACAACCCTTAAGTGCTCACACCAAAAACTCTAAGTTCAACATTTGCCAAAGGGTTAACGGACGAAAGCTGAATCTCATTTGTATTAATCAGACAGAAAGCAGTGAAATTCTGTCAGTGTGGCTGTTTGATTGATCGCCTAGAGACAGTCTCAGTGGTCTGAGATGCACCCTATAATGGGGAAGTGCAGGAATTCACTTTAGTCTCATTTTCTGTCGTTCGTGTACAACTATCGACCAATACAATGAAAGGCAAAATGCCAGACCCTGTCTCTGAAGGATTAAATGATGGAAAGCCCATTTATGGCTGTGTTAATGGCCGTTTTAATGCAGTGTACCATTACAGTCAAACCTGGAATGCTCAGTATTGAACTTTTTGCCAATATCCAATAATTATGGTAATATCTGCTGATACAGCTAGATATATTTCTTTGCAATAAGACCGCATGTCTAATTCCCATAAGTGGAGTTAACCTATCATGGAGAAATTTGATCCTGTGGTCAAAGATATAACTGATATAACAAAATAGCACTAGTAATTTTGAGCTGTTTTTTTCAGGTCTCAGAAAGAGCTGTATCAGGTCCAGAAATTGTCATATGTTTCTCTTTCACATATGTAGCATAGGGCTGTATTGTATGGTCTAAAATGTATGTTGCGGTATAATTTGTAGCATAGACTGTAACGGTATTATATCTAGGTATATTTTATCTTAAAATTTCTACAATAATGCTTCTGAATCCCTGTACAATTACTGTACTGAAGTACAAGTTTGAGGCTCTTGTTTTTTACTTGAGTATTAACGTTTCATGCTATTTCATACTTCTACTCTACTACAATTCAGTGGGAAATATTCTACTTTTAACTTTTAACTCCACTACATTTATCTAGTAACTTAAGTTACTTGTTACTTTACCAATTAAGATTTTTGCTTTACACCGATACACACTCACAGTTTCACAGTGACAGTTATAAACAAATACTTCTCTGTCCATTCGCTGTTGAATTGTCGGTTTTCAGAGTCAACCTTTTGTTTTTTCAAAGTAGAAAGACACATTGTGGTGGTGATTCAACCACAGATTTAACCAGACTGAAACCATTGCAAGAACAACAGGCACGGAGAGGAGCGACACAAAAGCACAGGAAGGAGAATGTGGAATGCTGGTATTTGGTGCGCTGAGACAGGACAGCAGTCAACATTGGCCACTGCTGCCAGAATGACTTTTTCACATAGGTTTCTACTCAAAGGTAGGGTAAATATTCCATCGCAGGGCCGAATCCGCACGCATTGTGTTATACCGTAACACGGTAAAGTCAAAATCCATACCGTAGCCCAATTCCTACTACCTATGCTGTTTATACCGTACAAACCTAATGTAGCACACAACAGGAGATTGTCTCTGTGTCAGACATGTTCTCACTTACTGGAAATACTCTGTAGGTGAGGGGTGGCACCTGGCTAGAGCTTGCAGGAGGCAGGACATGACACCAGGATTCCACCATGGCCACATAGCCAGTTCATAATTTTTTCATGCACAACCGGGTCTCATGCTGTTCCTTGATTTCAGCAGACAATACACTGACTTTGAATAAGGGAGCTGGCAGCGTAAAGTCAGTTTGAGTTCAATCCAACTGGAGATTTGCATGCTCACATACGGCTCATAGGGGTAATGTAAATTAATATTTGCAGTGCATGTTTGAAATGGGCTTTGGTGAAGTATGCTCAATAGATCGCTACTAATGGCAGATTGATGACTTGTTTTGACTTGTCCTCTGATGAAACTGTGCACATGTGACTCTGGATACAGTCTATCCAAAGGCTCTGCAGGTTAAGACACAGCAGGCAGGCATTTTCATCATAGTTAATTTGCACTCTCGTGGAAGTTGTCTGACACAGATAAGTCAGTTGAAAGCAATTGACTGAGCTTTCACCTTCTGAGGGCAGGGCCCGCATAGTGCAGATAGATTGGCAATGATATAGTCCTTCTTTTTAACGAGGTTAGCACATGATTCTCTACTTTAATACATTCCTAAATGCTGCCTCACAGCGGAGAATGATAGCTTCATTACTTCTGATAAGCTGCAATGACCTTTTGATGGTGAACTTTATAAAGTTGTAGGATTCATGAGGAGGCAATTTGGCACTTTAATGGGTAGAAGGGTTAGGGTTAGGATTCAAGATTTGTTGGAGCAAAGCCTAGGGCCTTGGCACAGCAAGTTACTGTAGTAGTGAAGGCTGTTAAGTAACAACTGTCATCTGTCCTTGCAGTTCTCTCTGCATGGTGGTTTACTGTTTTCACTTTTGTCATTCACAGGTTGTCAGTGTCACAGTGAGGAAGTGTATGCGTGGGTGTGTGTGCGCATGTGAATGAGTGTGTGAAAGAGATACAAAGAAGAATCCAGTGATGGCTACGAGTAAAAGTAAAAACCAGAGCTCTCTGGCACTCCACAAGGTGATAATGGTGGGCAGTGGAGGCGTGGGGAAGTCAGCCCTCACCCTGCAGTTCATGTATGATGAGGTGAGTCCAAACACCCATACAAAACGACCATAAACAGCTAAAAAGCAGATAGAGAAGTATAGGTTTAAAAAAAAAAAGTGCGGGTCACAATTACCTCTTTACCACTTCACTTTTTTATTTTTAAGCCAATATCTTAATCTACAGATCACCTATTGGCTAAACATGTTGACTTTCTCAGGATTACTCTAAAAGGTTCCCATTTAAAGGCATCACAGACAGAAAGCTTTTAATGTGAACCAATTTAAAGAAGTGTTCCTTCCATAATGAATCAGAAAAGTGTAGCTGCGATCTGTTATATGAAAGTAAGAACGAGATTGTCGGAAACATCCTCTGTGATGTAGAATAGAAGCTCCTACATCACAGAGGTGCTGCAAAACTACTACACGGTCAACATGGATTCTTGTAAAAGGACACTTTTCTCTAGAACACTGTTTTCTTGACCATAGATGTTGTTTACTGGAACATCCACACTCAACTGAGGGCAGAGACCGCTACGGCAGGCTCTGCTACCAAGCAGCATATCCGCTGCATTTTTTCAGTCATCTGTCTGATGTCTATTAGATGAGTCAGATGTGCTTCCATTTTAACCAGTTTAACACATGACTGCTCATGCTTTACGCTTGTAAATACGGCTTGTAGCATATTTTTGTGCTACGAAATCTCTAAATAAATGTATCTTTTCATCCCTAGTTTGTGGAGGACTATGAGCCCACCAAGGCAGACAGCTACAGGAAAAAGGTGGTTCTGGATGGGGAGGAGGTCCAGATCGACATCCTGGACACAGCTGGCCAGGAGGACTACGCTGCTATCAGGGACAACTATTTTCGCAGTGGGGAGGGCTTCTTGTTGGTCTTTTCCATCACAGAGCACGAGTCCTTTACTGCCACTGTTGAGTTCAGGTACTGTGTCCTGCCTACTTCTGTCTGTGTAATGGACTGAAAACATGTAAATGGTGCACCGATGAGAGCTTAGACTGCATTGTGTTTTGGCCTTAAATCACATATCAGCCAGTACATGTTGACCATTGCTGATAGGATTGTTTTAAATAGCATTGTTGTTGTAGAATATATTTATAGAAGGAGTTTTGCATCCAATCCCAGTCAAATACATTTCATAGTCTGCCAGTACCATGTCCTAAATTAGTAATGCAAATCCAGGTAAGAAGATTTTTTAGAAGCATTTTGAAAATATAACCTGCACCACAGATTTGCATTGATGGTTTTCTATAGCATGTTATGTAATATTTGTAGAGAGAGAGAGAGAGAGTATTGACACAAGGAAGACAAAATGCCAAAAATACAAGCTATGCTGTCCAACAGGGAACAGATCTTGCGGGTGAAGGCGGAAGAGGACAAGATCCCTCTACTTGTGGTAGGGAACAAGTCGGACCTGGAGGAGCGCAGGCAGGTATCTGTGGACGAGGCCCGAGGGAAGGCAGAGGAGTGGGGCGTCCAGTACGTCGAGACATCTGCCAAAACCAGAGCCAATGTCGACAAGGTGTGTCCACATATCCATCACACATAGTGACTATAAACTGATGTATTTTAATTTTATCATAACTATGTCAGATTTGCTGTTACGACTGTTTACAAGTAATAATGCTTCCTTTTTTCTCCCCAGGTGTTCTTTGACCTGATGCGTGAAGTACGAGGCAAGAAAATGTCAGAAAACAAAGACAAAAATGGAAAAGGAAAGAACAAGAAGAACAAGAAGAGCTTCAAAGAAAGATGCTGCTTACTTTGAAATCTTCATGGACCTTAACAACCCACAGAGCGTCCTTGCCATTGTCATCCATAACATTTGATCGTCAAATGTTTTTTTTTTTATAATAGCTGGTTTTAGTTTAGTGTTAAGAACAATCTCAACCACATTTTTTTTCTTTTTAGTTTTTAATGAATGAAATCTGAGTTGCTGTTTCATTTGAAGATAACCACTGTTGTGACTGTGACTCCGACTGCAGTGCTTGATGGCTCACAGTAAGCCAATGACCAAACTGCCACTGACGCGAACTCTGCTGCTCAAGATATTCGCCACTGTTAAACTCAGCGATTATACTGCCTTTGACTTTGGTTCAGTGTGTTTTACACCAGAATTGTTGAGTCTTTGTCAAGTAAACAGTGCTCTTAATTTCTTTACCAGATCTTAATCTTGACCTGCATAATTCTTACTCTATGTTCGTATAGACCCTTTGAATCTATGTTCATCAATTTTACAAGGAACTCTAATGCTGCTGTCTGTCTTATTTGTGATTCTTTATGATAACGCTTAATGTCATGTCTATTGAAGATGTTGGCCTCATTCAATCATTCATTCATCTGTCCAGACTGATCTTTCTGATTTCAGAGCATGTTTGGAATGGCTGTTGATACTGGAACGTTCAAATGTTTTAATTATGAGCCTTTGAGGCTGCTGTCTTTTTTTTTTTTAGTTCAGCCAAGAATTTGTGATTTTCTTACCACAGAAGAATCAGTGCAATCAGAGGGCTTGTAACCAAACGGGGGTTAATTTATTTCACCGTTATCAGGCCTTTCTTAGTTTTTTGGGTGAACTTCAGCCAACTAAAGTCTTTTGTGGCCGTAAGCGAAAACCTCCTAAATTTAGCCAGAATTTTGAATAGATTTGACAACATTTGTTAGATATTTCAAGGTTGAGAAATTAAGGTTATAATGTGGTTATTAGTATTTTTTGTCTGTATGTTAATCTGGTCTTTCCCACCCTTATTACAGTGCAGATCACTCCCTGTTTCACATGACCGTTGGAAGTTTTGAGTCAGTACTTTGAGACAGGTGTTGACAATCCAGGAGGCCATCATACTTCTGGTCTACGATGGAATTATAATCAATAAGATCTTCTTATTCTTAAAAATTCTGATGTTCTTTTTATTTCTTGGACTTTTTCATAATATGCACTACATTGCCACCACATTGCCAAAACCGAAGTGGACTACATGCTAAATGGAGAATTATTTTTTTTTAAATAGTTTGTGCCAACAAAATCACAAAAGTTTGTGGATGTACAGTATGTATGTTAATTAACTGAGTGTATGTAAATTTACCAGAAAATCCTACAATTCTGTGGCTGTGAGTGAAGCATTGAAGAGGGCGCCAACTTCTTAACTGTCTAATCAAGTGCTACAGTGAATAAGATGTTTCTACCACTGCCTAAACAATTCTTTGTAACATGTCCTCCCTTTCTCATTTACTCCCTAAAGCTGTGAGTATGCTCGTATCTCTCTGCAGCGACACTGTTGCTGAATAAATGCTTTTTTTTTTCTTTGTAAGTACTGGACATTATTTTGAATACATTCATGTATTACAAGTTTACATTGAGCAATCCCAATTTATATTTTATATTACAATGAGTCAGTCAGTTGGCTTCCATCAGTGGACCAGTGGTCTTGCACATTGCCCTCTGGTGGCTGGTTGCGGTAATGGAACTGCTCTCACTACTTACTGTATGGACGCTGTACAGTTACTTTGGCATTAGCCACTTAAGTGAAATGTTATGGTTGTCATTTGTTGTTCCCTTTGGGGCATTCTGTGCTCCAGTTTAGTAAAAAAACAAGAAAAAACAGCAGTTCCTCATTTTGCAATGATTGTTTCTCTGCCATCTAGTAAAGAGTGCCAACGGCCTGTTATTCTTGACAGTGATGTACTACCACAGTGTTTATTAACCTTACAGGCTTATCCTACTTGGCAGGATGAGTGTAACGTCATCTTTGAGATGAACCAGTTGGGGGACTCTAGCTGCTCAACCCCTGGGGGTGGACGGGTCGGTGAAACTCATTTAACAACATGAAAAAAGGGTTGACTACATCACCCAGCAAAGAAACCATATATCACTTAGAAATCATTTTTCTTGTGAAGGAAGGTAGGATGCTTCTTCCCTCTCTCATGTAAAAGGAAGGAGATACCACTGACTTTTAGTACGACTGCATGTCCTCCATATTTTCCCATGAGGAAGCAGTTAGTGTGCCATGCCTCTGATGTGTTGATGTACAGGGCCTTTCCAAACGGGAAGTGGACCCAAATGTCCCATATTCTGCTCACTTTCAGGTTCATAATTTTGGCTTTTATTAGAACATGCTTTAATATTTAAAAAAATATATGTATATATATCTCATCTATATCTATATCTCATATACTAGTATTATTCATTGTCTGAATCGCTTTCTCTTTAAGCTCCCCCTCCCATGCCCAGTCTGATCTGATTGGTCATTTACATATACTATACAGTCTATATCGTATTTTCTCCAGGAATGAAAAGTTAATCTTTCCAAGCACTATTAGTATTTGTAGTAATTCTCCTTTGGTGTCAACACTCAAATATCATATTCTCAAATCAACCGTCTATTTTTGTTGGCAATGCAGCAACCCCAGTATGTGTGTTTTAAGAGCATCAGAAATTAGATTACTTGTCTGGTCTTTTGGAGAGAATTGTTTATTTACTAGTATTGATCAGAGAGGAGGACACCAGGTGAATTCTTAAATTTAGTGTCCACCTTTTAAAAAGAGTGCAGAGAGAATTCCTGTGAATTAAACCTGTAATTGCAGCTACTTTTTCACAAGTACTGCATGCCTCACGTAAACAAACTAATCCCCTCCCCAAATGTATATCACTGATGAAGCCTACCAGGTTTTAAAGCCTGTGGCAGCGTTTCCACCAGAGGAGCTGGTAATGTCACAGCTCTGAAAAGCACATTTACCTGCCTGACACTTGCCTCTCTGGGTATCCACTCTCCCCCTGCACCTCTAAGTAGGCAGATTAGGTGGTCCGTTAAACCCACAGGAAGGCACTTATTTAGAAATGTATGAAAGGGCAAAGTGAGCCAGGCTAATGACCGATGCAGTGTCACGGCGCACTCTCTGGTCTTTTATCATTCTGTAGAGAAGGCCCCCGTCCTCTGAGTAACCCTCATTATATCTGAGCTAATGTTGGGGATGAGGATGTTCATGTGATAAAGCACCATCACAGTCCTTTATTATACAGAAAGAGAAACAGACTCGGTGGAATTGTGCGCGACCTATAAGATGAATGCAACGGGTAGAGAATAACTCCTATTCTAGCGAATGTGCCATTTCCTGTGGTCTGCATGGTGCGTCTCAGAGGGGGGACGGGTGGGTTCACAGTTTGACCATAGGATGGCAGTCTTGGTATTCTGTAGACCCAGTCTGTCTGCATCATTAGTGCTCTCACTATGCTTTCCACTGCTGGGCTTCATTCAGTGTTGACTGTTGACTGACCGGATGGCACATGTTTATAAGCCCTTAAACAATGAGTTCATGCAGTCTTGGTGAATAGTTTATAATGATGTGTATGTTTATCTACCAATTATAACAAATTGTGACATCATTTGCAATAACATTAGTTACATTTTTGTATTTTATTTTGAACAACTTACCTTGGACAAAGTTAACCGACGCACATAAAACAAACCCTATTATACATTCATGTGTGTTAAGTAAATCCTTTACTGACATGTCAAAAAAACAAAGCCAGTTATTGTTAACTACACCAACTGCAGCACTGATCTTCAACAATAAACCGTGACAATGGATCACACGTGTCACATTTGACCATATTGCCGGATTTATGTCAGTCACTTTAGAACTAAGCGGTGTATTGCTGTTGTTATCTCTGTCAGAAGAAGAAAGCGAATGTATTTCGACTGTCATGAAACAACAGCCAATACCTCTTCTACCTCCACTGTGTGGCCGTAATAGCAAAACTATCAGCAGCTCCACACTGCAGCACAAATGACTGTCAGTGGGAGAAAGAAAAAACGCCTGTTTGATACGTCGCTTATTTTCCCTGCCATTCCTGCCTTTTAAAAAGAGTGAGGTGCTCCCTCAGCAAATCCTTAGTGCAGACGGTGTCCTCATCTGTTCTGGTTTCTGTGTTTGTGTGTTTCACAACCAATGTAGGTGTCTGCTGTAAAGATCCACTGTGGTTAACAGTGTAATGAAAGAGTCTGTCAGTAGACTCACTACTATAATAAACTGAAGCCCCTTGTGTCTTGTTAATTCTTTAATAAACAATTCAATAGAAAATCTTATAGGTCCCACATTGTAAAAAGTTTTTTTTTTTTTAATTATAAAGCAGGTCCATAAAAATACAGTGAAAGTATCAAAATCTGAAATGCACACAGAAACTTAACCGTACGGCTCGTTTAAAGGCAGTGATGTCAAAACTAGGCTATACTATAGGTAGACAGCTTTAATGGCTACATTGCTATTACAGTAATTCCCTGACTGCAATGATAGTGCAGAGACGCTGATAGCGCAGATGCTGAAGACCCGGGAATGCTGACCAATCAGAGCAGAATGGACTTTTTTCATGAAGGGGGCTTAAATGTATTTATTTTTATTTTTTATTTATATACAACTTTTAAATTATAGGTAACAAAATGCTTTACAAAAGAGATCTAAAATTAAAAAGCAAAATATTAGACATTATACATTAGTACAAATAGGAGAGTGCATGACTCACACACAGAAACATTTCAAATAAAGAAATGTCTTAAGCTGTGACTGAAAGCATGCAAGACAGTTTGCTGACCTGAGTCCCAGGGGGCAGGCTGTTCCGCAGCCTGGGACCCAGGACTGCAAATACACAGTCCCCTCATGTATTTGGTCTTGTACGTGGTATGACTAGAAACTGTTGTTCAGAGGACCTGAGGGGCCTAGCATAGGTATATGGAATTAGCAGTTCACTTATGTACTCTGGAACAAAACCACTGATATAGACGAGGAGGAGGAGGATCTTGATCTATACTCTGAATTCAATTGGAAGCCAGTGAAATGCCATCAGAGCCGGGGTGATTTGTGAGTGATATGAGGTCGTCTTTAACCGGAGCAAATCATAGACTGTGTAAAAAACGGACTAAGTCTCTCAATTAAGGTCTGTTCTCTCAACTTGATCCAATCGTACTCGCCTACAGGAGTTGCCATCATGTCAAGACTTTGACTCCGCTTTATTTCCTCTTATCAAAAAAGGGCATTGATGTGACGTTGGGGGGAAGGAGATTTGTTCATCTGGCTGACGTTTACCTCTGAGGAGAAGTGAGGGCCAGAGGTTCTCTGTCACTCTAGAGGCCGCGCCCCTAATTATCCATAAACTTTAACCTCCAATAAAATAAAAACTAGCCTGGTACAAAAAAATTCACCCCCTTCAGTGTTGTCATGGAGATATGACCTAAACATAAAAACTAGAATGTTTTTTTTGTACCGGGCCTTGAATGAGTTTAATTATGCTCTTAAAAAAGGCCTGTTTAACATGGGGGTCAATGAGAAACTGCTCTATTATGAAACCTGCCCCTAGTGGCCACTCGGAAACTGCAGTTTTTGGCACTTGCTTATTGGATCAACCAGGAAGTCACTGTGGTGGGGGCTTGGACCAAACACTGACATCACACTGTAGATATGGCCGCGTATATATGGTAACCTAGCAGTGGGCTTGTTAGCTAAAAAGGTGAAATAATAGCCACATTTATTATTATTATTACTATTATTATTATTATTTTCATTAAATGTAGTGCCACTAGGTGGTGCCTCCGTTGTTTAGTGTATAGTGTTGGACATAAAGAAGAGCACACACACCTTTCCACTATGAGTGATGGCTCCCTGTACTTTCTTTTGTTTTTATAATGTGTTGGTCTAGGAACCTGGCCTCTGTTTTTGTTTGTATGTACATGTTGCCTGCTGTGCCCTTTGGCCCACGTTACAACTGTTTTTTGGCTTTCACTAGTGATTTCCAAATGAAGCTTCATGAACCATTAGTTGTATTTGTTGAGCCCACTAGATGGCGCCCTTGGTTTAAAGAAATGGGCTTAATGAATGGTGATTCAGTGTGTTTTCAACCCTTTGTTGAACAAAGAGCTCTATCTAGTGGACTCTAGACTAGCTTCGTTTGGACATCACTAGCTTTCACACCTCAAATGAACTGCACCAGGATTCACTTGCAAGCAAACCGAGACCCACGTTTTCAGGCGGACTAGAGTTCACTTGTTGGTCCGCAACAGAGCTCGGTTGAGCCGTCACACCATCCAAAACCAGCCAAACGAACCACGATTTGTGTAAAGCGGATGAAACAGTGAAAGTGACCTTAGTGAGTAGTCTTTATGCAGAGTTCTGGCCCAACTGTGGATGAAGATGAAATCAGGACCATTACCGTAGTCGAAGCCGAAGGACACAGAGGTTTGCATAACTATTTCCAACTGCTGGAAGGACACAAATGGGTGAATTCTTTTCAATATACCTCAGATGAAAGTAGCAAGATTGAATAACAGTTTTGATGTGTTTGTCCAATTTTAGCTGGTTGTCAAATGTGACGCCAAGGAATCTGGCAGAAGATTTTCTTTGAGTGCCTCACGAACCGAGGTGAGGGAGAATGTTATTATAAAGAGGCTGTACTCGACATTCAGAACAGCAGCAAACAAATATTACTACATTACCATGTAAAGCTATAGTGGACTAATGGAGTCCTGAGCAGAAAATGAAGTCACACTCCCTCTGTGTGTTGTAATCTGAGTTTCTCTGTTTGTTTTGACAGCTTGTCCGGCCATGCATGCATGTTAGTGTATGTGAGTGCCTTGTGCATCAGTATCAGGCGCCAAGGGGCATCTCAAAACATTTGTATTTGACAAGTTGGGGAACAGTCAGTCAGAACCGTGGGGAGGCAACCTTTTTCAGTATTTTCAGGGTAAATACAGGTATATTCAGACATACAATATGATTAAAATAATGTTTGTAAAGTTGTAGAAACCAAAGAAACCAAAAGAAACCCCAGTTATGAACTTAAAAATTAGCATAATATGGGACCTTTATAACAGGCTATTACTTAAACAGTATTAAATGAAACAGATCATGTGTGTTTCTCTTAATAGATGAGTTGATTCTCGTGGATTTTGAAATTTCAATAATTATTTAATCCCAGAGATTTTTATTCTGTCTTTATTCGTTTTCATTCTCTGAATGTCAATACAGTACCTTTTGTCAGTTATTGATTTTCTCGACTCATGATTTTATGTATAGAGGTTCAACTTCTTGTATTTATAACGATGTAGTGGTTTATTATGATTTATTAGTTAATGAAATGTCCCACATAACTGAGTGAACGGAATGACAGCTGGACTAACATAGCTGGGAAACTGTATGCCAAAAATTGCCAGGCTATTTCATTTAATGGTTAATTAAATTTTTATGTTAAAGAAAACTGTCCGTTAGGGTGTATCATATTACATAAACGCCTACAGTTGCTGCTTAAGTGTTCAATAAAGCCCATCACATCTCCAGCAGACCTGAACAGACCCTCACTTGGATGAGCAATAACACACTGACATCTGAAACTTTCAGGAAAGAAACATCCATTTAGCCTGTCAGAAACAATTTTTCCCCAATAATAAATGGCAAAATTGTTAACGGTGCTATAATCACTGTTGTTTGTAATTGACAAAATAACTCTGGCTGAAGCTACCTGCTTTGTAATTTAGAAAAGACTCAACAAACCTGCCTCACAAATTGAGCTATGATGCACCTGCAGTGTGGGGATAGTGGCTGGTGTTGAAAACAGTTTTCACTCAGTGATTTAAGCTACGGTATATGCTATTTATGAACTCTTCCATTTACTGCTTTAAATGCTGTTTTGTGTGGCTGTTTTCTGGGAACAATCTCCTGGTGCACAGGATGTACTACACGTTGCATTTTCACTTTGGCTGCACACACAAAGATAAAGACATCTGCTTACAATCACTATGAACCACATTAGGTTCATGGTGTGTGATAAATCATAGAGTGTGGTCTATACCTACTCTGTAAAGTGTCCTGAGATAACTTTTGTTATGATTTGGCACTGTAAATAAAATTGAATTGAATTGAAATTAGTACCACATATATTTAAGAATGCAAACCTTGTGGGCTACCAATTGACATGTTGGTAAAGTATATTAGCATTATTATAAAACAACATTTGAGTAGGAGTTACTCATTGGAGTTTTCATGTTGTGTGTTTACATTCAGATGAATGTTTCATATTGAAATCTGTTTTGCTGGAAGCCTAAACCTTTTTTTTATTTTAGGATTTAAAGGCTGACTTGCCATTTGAAAGCAGTATAACAGTGAGAGTGCTCCATATTCTCAACAAATCATAAAGCCCTTGCATTTAATTACTCGTATTTTAGACTTTGTGTGTTTCATCCTGAGCGTTGGTTCTCTCCATCTGTACAAAATATTTTGGACAATGTTTTTAATGTTCTGTTAGTAATTATGTCTATTATATGGTTATGGCAGAAAGGTAAAGGCTTATTTATAATTCTTACTAGCATCTTGTACAGTATGTTACCCACAACAGCTTGTATATATAAAAGCCTTCCCTTTCAACTGATTTACTCCTTATATAGCCATCAGGTGGGAGCAGTCTCTAATTTGGGCATTAATGGATGCCATATCCACTGTGGTTAGCTTGATTAAAATCATTTTGACTTCGCACTCACAATATACACACACCTGCAGTTCCTTTAAAGAAATAAATCACAATAAAAACTTTCCTCTAATAGAAACCTTGCCTCTAATACCCTTTCCACACCAAAATTAGAGTGTATGCAAGTTTTTTAAACACTAAAACAGGTGAAACCTCCTTTCCCATTGCCAGTAGATGGCTTTACTTTAGTTTTTTAACTCACATCCGATGTCACAAACATGCCAGAAAACAGTTTGGTAAAGTAAAGACGTACGGAATTTGTGGCTGAGATGACAGAAGAGTATCAGAAGAAAGAAAACAAATGAAAAGAAAATAAGCAAAAATTAGTGTTAGTGATTTTTTGTCAAGTGGGATAAGGGTCAGGTTAGGAGTGGGAGTCCTCACTCTGAGAAGCTGTCACCCTGGCCAGTACAGAGTCCTCAACAGAACCCTCCCATTCATACAGAATGGCAGATAAGAGGGCATCTTCAAATACTCTTTTCCATTACCATTCTTTACATTACAGGATGGAAAAGGAACCAGTGTTCATTTGCTGATCATCTTCATCAGATCATATAAGTGCCTTGAACCTTATTTTGCTCTCATTTACAACCGATGCAATATTCACTGCCATACACCTCAAGGTTTTTAATAAATGTTTCTCTCAATATTGCCAAAATAACAGTATCATCGCTCAACATTTACACAAGAAGCTGTTTATCATTCTTGTCAGTATGTCTTTAAATAACACAAAGAGGAAACAGGATGCAGGAGAGCCTCGTCTCACCTACTGTGCATGCAATTCGGATGAATCCAGAACACATGTTGGGACACTGGATATGTCACAATGGTGTGACAGAAAATGTGTTCCCAATTTTGTATGGATGTCTTAAAAGATCGTCAAGGACATTGACAGTTTATGCAACCATGTAAAGGCTAAAAGAAGGTATTGTTTGCTGTTCAGTTTTGCAATATTGCCCAATATCAAATGCACAGGGTCGAAGGACGGTCACTTTTCAAACCACTTTAGTCCAGTCGGCACAGCACAGTCACTAGAATGTATGGTCCAGATGCTGCTAATGTGGCTTTTAAATGTCATCCTTTAAAAAACAAACATAAAAACCCCAACTAATTTTCACTGAATAATGCTCAAAGAGGACAGTGCCTGTGCAGTAAACAATGCCTTGATATGACGTGCCTAGTTCAAATGTTTCCGATTAGAAGTCTTTAGAGGTCCACTAGTTTCATACTAGTCTTTAAAAGGTCCACTAGTTTCATACTAGGACAACACGGTGGTGTGGTGGTTAGCACTGTCGCCTCACAGCGAGAGGTTTGAATCCCGGCTGGGGCCCTTCTGTGTGGAGTTTGCATGTTCTCCCTGTGTCTGCTTGAGTTCTCTCCAGGTTCTCCGGCTTCCTCCCACAGTCCAAAGACATGCACGTGTTAGGTTAATTGGTGACTCTAAATTGCCTGTAGGTGTGAATGTGAGTGTGGATGGTTGTCTGTCTCTGTTTGTCTCCGGCCAGAAGGACAGTGTGAGTACGTGCCCTGTGATAGACTGGCGTCCTGTCCAGGGTGTACCCCGCCTCACGCCCGATGTCAGCTGGGATCGGCTCCAGCCCCCCGGCGACCCCAATAGGGACAAACGGTTGAAGATGGATGGATGGATATTTTCATACTATCAGAGAACAGAATTGTGACCCAAATGGGGCCAGGTCCAAGTTATATTCAGTGTTACGCCCCTACTTGTGTCTAGGGGAACAGGGACGAATACAAAACCATAATGATACAGAAATAAAAATAACCCAGGGGGAAGGAGTCGAGGTCCAGTTGTTTATAAAAGGCAAGGTAGGTTTTTATAAACCTTTTAATAATGACAAAACGAAAGAACGCAGCTTCACACAGCCACCGAAGCCGCTCCTCGGGGAATGACGAGGGAGAGAGAGTCAGAGAGCGTGAGAGCAGATCCCCTCCTGCTTTTAAGGCCGCGCTGCTTAGCTGGAACCGATGTCAGGTGGGGAAAGGTGGGACCCTCAAGGTGGGAACAACCCTCACAGCCGTAACACCCCCTCCCATATAAGCAAACTAAAAAGATTGCCAACGCTACACCGCTCAACACATCTTACTCACAAGATAAAATCACACCGTACTCACACATACACATCTCGGCCATGAGACAAGGCATCAGCCACTACATTATCCTTCCCCCCTCTTGTGCTGGATCAGCAGGTTGTAGCCTTGGACCAGCAGAGCCCAGCGCATCAGCCTGTGGATATGATTGTACATTTGGGCCAGGAAAACAAGAGGGTTATGGTCAGAATAAAAGGTACACATGAAAATGCTGGAGAGCCAGGAGCATTGTCAGGGTCTCCTTTTCCTGGTCAGAGTCAGAGTCCTTCTGTTTCTTCTTCTTGGACATCTTTTTACTTTTGTTGCCCAGGTCTGAATCAGAGCTTCCAGACTTCCTCTTGCGTTTGGGCGCTTTGTCTGAATTGTCTGTAACCTTTGTGGATGTGTTCAGTTTGAATAGACACATCTTAGCACTTGTGCTTCCCTGTTACTTATCTGTGCTGTGGCCTGCTGCAGCTTTTCTCAGCAGTATGTTAGGAACTTCATCTGAGTCAGAGTCCACCGGCTTCTTCTCTGAATCCTTGTTTTTCTCCCCATCCTCTTTTTTTGGTGTCACTGGATTTCTAGGAGGATCTGGCTTTCCTCTTAGTATCTCTCCCAGACTCTGAATGAGAAGACTCTTTCTTGCCCTTATTCTCAGCCTGCTTCCTCAAGGGAGTGGTCTCCAATCTACTAGAGCGCCGGCTGGGTGGTGGGCTGACTGTTCCGCCTTCTGCATCTGAAGTATAATTTTTCACCTTCTTACATCCTTCTTTACATTTTGACACCTGACACCTGATCATTGTCCACATCCTGCTCATTATGCTGCTCCTTTGCTATATCAGCTTCCTCCTCTGCTTTGTCAGCCTCCACCGCTGGCTGACCATCAGTGACTACCGGTTTAATCAGCCCCACACTCAGGGACGGTTTTATTGGATTGGAAGCAATTCGCTGCTTTCTCTTCAAACTCAAGCAATCTGCAACACTGTGGCCTGGTTTATGGCAAAAGAAAGACTTTTTCTGTCTTTGGTCGTCCAGACATGTTCCGCAGTGGACTGTTAGGTTTCGGAGGAAAATCATGATGAGAGGAATAATCGCGTCTGACGGACACTTTTTTGTGAGTTAGAGCAAACTCATCAGCGAGAACAGCTGCCTGTAGGAGAGAGTTCACCCTACGCTCATTTAAATAAACCACAATTATTTCAGGTAAACAGTTCTTAAATTCCTCCAACAACATCAGCGGTTTCACCAAGGCCAAATCATCCGCTTTGCATGCTGAGCACCACCTATCAAAGACAACACATTTCTCTCTAGCAAAGTCAATATAGTTTTGGATTGGTGACTTCCTCAGGCCCCTAAAACGCTGTCTATAGGCCCCCTGAACCAGCTCATACACATCCAAAACTGCCTTCTTAACACAGCCGTATGCTAAGCTGTCCTCCACTGACAGGGCAGCTCATGCCTCCTGCGCTTTACCAGTAAGCTTACACTGTAACAGCGTAGCCCATGCTTTCTTCGGCCAGTGCAAAGCCACAGCACTGAAATAACACTCCACCTCTGACTCACGGAACACAGGCAAAAGAGAAATATTTTTACCTACATCAAAAGAAGGTGGAACTGGTGACGCCGGAGAAGCTACTACGCTCCCCTTTTCCAACTCGAACTGACGCATGTGGATAGCGGTATGAGCTTCCAGTTTCTTCAGCTGGAACTCACGCTTTTTCAACTCCAGCTGAACTCCCCCTCCTCCCGACGAGTTTTCTACTTGGCCTCTAATTCAAGACAGGCTAAACAAACTCTAACACGGGCATTCAGCCTTGATCCGGAAGATGATTTGGCTGGAAAAGGATCAAACCGGAACGAGACCGGCTTTGCCTCAGGGGCAGCAACCATCCCCACAGGTGTGCTAACCACAAGATCTGTAACAGCGCGACTTTCACCCGGCAGAACCAACTCTGCCGCCTCAACCACTATCCCGGAGGACTCCCCCACCGCAGGTAAGAGAACTCCACTATTAACTAATTTGTCAATAACACAATCTTTAAGCTCCTGTTTACGCAGAGAGCGTGACACAGAAATACCGTAGTGGTCGGCGACTTCATGTAAATCATTCTTTCTGCATCTTTCCAATTGAGCTATGGTAGGTTTAACTACAAACTCACTCATCACAAACGCGGCCATCGTTTCACACTATGCCATGTTCAACTACACACACCGCCTAAACAGCGCCACTTCCTAACAAGAAAACAAAACAAACAAGTTTAATTCAGGCGCCTCTTTCCACTGAGTAAACAGGACCCCTCTGCGCCTGCCTAATGTAGCTTAACCTACCTGTCTTCTGGAGTTTGCTGGGCTCGACATAACTTTAAAGGCGGAACTTCGGCTGCCAGAGCCCCGAACGCCTACCCCCGACAAAGAATCGAGTCCTCCGCCCAGGATTCGCCCCAAAATAAAAAAGGCAAAATAACAAAAGAATGCCCGACGGAAGGACTGGTACAGCCCAGCTGGACACTCCTGCACTAACAGAGGGACCTGCTAACAGTGATAACACTGAACACACCTATATCCACAAAAACAACAAACCACACCCCCACCCAAGACCGACGAGCACCCAAATATGTTACGTCCCGATTTGTGTCTAGGGCAGGGCTGCCCAATCCTGCTCCTGGAGGGCCATAGTCCTGCATGTTTTAGGTTTCTCCCTGCTCTAACACACTTGAGTGTGATAGTGGCCCTCCAGGACCGGAATTCCCTACCCCTGGTCTAGGGGAATAGGGAAGAACACAAAACCATAATGATACCAAAATTATAATAACCCGGGGGGAAGGAGTCGAGGTCCAGTTGTTTTTAAAAGGCAAAGTAGGTTTTTATTAACCTTTTAAGTACATAAAATAATGACAAAACGAAAACACACAGCTGTACAAAAACACACAGCTTCAGACAGCTGTACAAAAACACACAGTTTCCGCCACCGAAGCCGCTCCTCAGGGAATGACGAGGGAGAGAGAGTCAGAGAGAGCGAGAGCAGATCCCTTCCTCCTTTTAAGGCCGCGCTGATTGGCTGGAACTGATGTCAGGTGGGGAAAGGCGGGACCTACAGCTGGGGAGCACAAAGAAAAACAAAACAAACAAACAACCCTCACAGCCATAACATTCAGTCTAATTAACTTGGCTAGGGTCCAGTTGTAGCAGCTGTAGGTCTTAGGTCTTGATACTCAGTCAATCGGGGACCCACTATCAGCACTGGTGACAGTTATTACAGGAGAAAAGTATGTTTTTAAGAGCGTGAACTGTGGATTGCATGAAAAGAAGGCATGTATCCCTCTTGTTGACTCCGGGGGCTTGCTTGTTAATTGGTGGTGTATTATGCTGCTGGCAATGTAAGTGCCGTTCTGTCCAGGTCACCTAAATTACCAAGTCTTATTGTCCTCAGAACTGTTTGCATCAAATCTGGCTGAGGTTGGGTCTATTGCATTTTACTTTTAAATGAGTTTATGCCTGTTGGGTATAATTAGGCTTTCAATGTATTGTTTTAGGCCCATTCCAGTATTTGGGAGTATTGAAGATCTTTATTTCAGATATTAGAAAATGAGCAGTAATCTAAAGCTAAGTAGATAGTGTTATGCTGCTGGTTTCTGAATAAGTCTTTATTATTAGTATTATTAGAAACAATATTTCAGCATTACAGATCTTCTGATACAATTTCTTTCCTTCCCAATACCGATTCTAATACCAGCGGGTTAAAAAATGACATACATATTCTTATTTTTTAACAGCTGTATACAACTAACCTAATGGATGTGATATTTCTATTGCTTGTTGTATGGCCTCGCTCAGATGAAACCCTTTGTAAAACATAAACAACACCAAATAATTAATGTCATAGAACATGTTTTATTATCTAGCTTGACTTGTCTGTTATAACTGTTTAGCACTGTTGCCTCACAGCAAGAGGGTTACTGGTTTGAATCCTGGCTGGGGACCTTCTGTGTAGAGTTTGCATGTTCTCCCTGTGTCTGCGTGGGTTTTCTCCGGGTTCTCCGGCTTCCTCCCACAGTCCAAAGACATGCAAGTGTTAGGTTCATTGATGACTCTAAATTGCCCATAGGTGTGAATATGAGTGTGAATGGTTGTCTGTCTCTGTTTGTCTCCGGCCAGAAGGACAGTGTGAGTACGTGCCCTGTGATAGACTGGCGTCCTGTCCAGGGTGTACCCCGCCTCACGCCCGATGTCAGCTGGGATTGGCTCCAGCCCCCCCGCGACCCCAATAGTGACAAGCGGTGGAAGATGAATGAATGACTGAATGAAATGTTTTTGTTTTTTTTCTGGCCCAAATTATGTGATATCAGATCGGTGCATAGATTTGCCAATACCGATCCCAGCATTTTAGGCAGTATCAGAGGAATTTCCAATTCTGGTTTCGGTGTTGGAAAAACTCTAATCAGCATACACACTTTTTCATTGAGAACCACAAAAAAAAACTATATATATATATATATAAAAAGAGCACAGCTTGTATTATCAGTGTTACTATTTGGAAGATGAGAGGACATTTGTGCTCAACCATAGTTTCTCAATGGTGTGTCAAAAGGCAAACAAAGTGAGAGGCAGAGGGGCAGGAAAAACTCTATCCAACTTTCAAACACCTCCATGCAATCTCAGTGCAACATGTAGTGCCGTGGCCAAACCAGATTATATTGAAAGAGGCAATAATTACCCCATCAGACTATTCTTGGCTCTCTTACCAACGCTAACACATAACTCATGTCAAAGGTTGATGGGTTTGTTTGAAAGTAGCAATTCATTAGAGGCTATTAATAATAGGGAACAGCGGGATACAGAAGTACTGCTCACATTTATCTGTATGAGGTCTATGGGCAATAATTGCATCAGCATGTGTGTGTGTGAACCATTAAAAAAAGAATTAATTCCGTTGGCGCACATGGAGCTGTAGGGGTGTGTGTTCTTACAAACCTCATCACAGCAGGTCTACTTGTGCTGTAGGCGTAATGATGTTCCATATGTCTGACAGGTACAGTGTTTTCAAAGTCCTTCACCAACTTAAAAAACAAGCTGTAGTTCATAGTAGTAGAGCTGCCATATGTTTTTTTTAACATATATGTCTAAATATATTCTATGTTATTCTAACATATTTTAAATAACATATTATGCATGTTGGTCCTTTGGGTTCAAATTGCATCTCATCTCATCATATTCTGCCCTTTGTCAATTAGATGCTGTAAAAGGTTCACTATGTCCATCTGAGGTGTCTCAAAGGTAGAGCTACACTGCAGTCTTCATCTAGAGATTACTGCTGTTTAATTATCTTGGAGGGAACATTTATTCATTTCATCCATTTTTTATGTGATTTATCAAATTTGTGAACAGATGTTGTTGTAAAGGCATTGTGTTTGTTTGGGAGGTGCTGACCCGACCAGCCGCTGTGGGATTAGCTGGAGTTTGGCTTTTCAGCAGCACTTTCGATCGCCATGCTAATCAGCAAGCTTTCTGTTTCTCAATTGCTTTGCTGCCGGATGGCCTTTTGTACACCTACATAGCAATCTCCCTCAGGTATTAGGGTGGACCAAAAAAAAGCATAACATTTACATATCATGTGCACCGAGGATGGAAAATTAGGCAGCAATTATGTAACAATGGGCCATGTATAAGTAAGACATCAAACAGTTATTCAGGTAAGATATTTCTCCTTCCCAGGTAGAGTGATCTATCTATCCAGGTCTCTTAGGACTATGATCAAAGAATAGGCAACCTTCCGCTCCAGTTTTTATTGTAATGTCCAAAATGATTTATCTTTTCTGTTGTAAACTGCATCTGCTGCATCTGTTGCACTGCGCTGTGGTGTACGAAAGATTCAAAGATTGAGATCAAGTCAAAGATGCAGCAGTGATAGCAGCCTGCTGAGGGAGGCTTTATGCTCAGCCTCACCGGCAACCTGCTCACTGCCAATCACATCCAGCCATAGGCTATGGTGACCTTCAGGAAAAAAAAGTTCCCAGCTTCTCAAATGTTGATCTCTACCTTTTTCTGTTACATGGTGACTATGGACATATCACATTTTTATTTTCTCTCTCAGAAAGTAGCATTCTCCATATCTGTCTATCTCCTGTAGACACACTTATTTTTCATGAGACATACTCTCAATAAAATAAAATAACAACAATTATTCTACTTACAGAGACAGTATCTCAACATAACAAAATACAATACAAAACTGTAATTGTAATGGCTACTCCAAATAAACTCAAATAAAACACATTATTTGGTGATTTTCATTTCAAGGCATTACTTTCCATTTCTGTCAATAGATCCCCCAAATCCTTCACATACATCTCCTTTAAAACCTAAATAAGATTATTTATTAAACACAGACATTGCATGTATTTGTAGGTTAAATAATAATACATTTTCCCTTAATGTCTGTGTGTTGACATTTCTGTGTAAAGTTCTGTGAAAGGTTGTTTTGGTACTACCACAACCCCTAAATGTTTTTGTCAGCACACAGTCACACTACTCGCAAGAGGCAAAACCCTTTTCAAACCTTTTTATATTGGTGTTGGAAATGTCACTTTTCTGTCGTTTCTTTAACACACATCCATTCTTCACTCTTGAGTGGCTGTCTCTGGAAAAAGACCATTACCTGCTATTGTTTCTTTATTGGCACAGCCCCAAATACACATTAACGTTTTCTCTATGCTCACTAGGGGTAGCACCCGAAAACACATTGGATTGGAAGGTTACCATAGATGAAAATGTGCATGGAAAAAGTGCTGTCGCAGAATACTGATAACACAGTGGAATTAAGTTGGATTTATGGAAGGGATGAGCTCTTCCTTTATCCCTTCTACTACCTCAATCCTGTGTGTGCTGTAAGGCTTGGGATATGACTTTGTCACAGTAAAGCTGTGTGCCAACTTTTCTTTTTTAGCCTCGCTAGCGGCAATGCTTCAGGGATGGTAATGTCTGTCAGTCAGTCCATCTGTTTGAATGCCGCTCTATAAATGCAACAATTTGCATCACAGTGAAATATCCAAACAACTATAAGATGGATTGCCATGAAATAACGAACCTCTAAAACATTCCAAACAGATTAAGTTCCTGTCAGCCTCATCCTCATTTTGAGCTTTCTTACCAGCTGGACAGCAACACATGTATTGTTTTCACCTTGTGTGTGTGTAGTGACACCAGCCAATGATTTTTTTCCTATCCCTAACAAGGTGGTGTTCTTGCCTAAACCTAACCACATAGTTTTATTTTAATTTACGTTAATCATGTGTCCCCCTTGTTCAAAACAGTGACCGTAGTGAAGTGTAACAGTTGGACGTACAGTGCAGTGCAGTGCATTGGAAAATCAGGCCAAGGAGTCCTGACCAAAGCAGCTGTACGAGTTGGGAAGAGAACAGATAGCGGGAACCACTACAAATGCAGTTTTGAACACTCACCAGGTTATTTTATTATATTTGTGTCTGTCAATCCATTTGTCTGCAGACAGATTTTGCCTGAATAGCACCACGACCATGCAGGTTGCAGTCATGGATTTTACAGGTGTACTGTAGTTGAGATCAAAATGAATGGCTTGAGGATGGGTCTGGTCTGAGCAAGAGCAATGGGTGTAGGGGGAGTGGGGAAGGGGCCATTGGCCCCCTTACTTTACACCCCTGGTCTGATTTGGCATTTTGGCTGGTGTGATGTCATCACAAGATGGGTCACGTGTTAACTTAGTATGCACTTTGAGGTGGATGTAAAGTTAGCATGGTAACATGCTTAACACTGATCCCTGTCAGGGCTATCACTTTGATCACACCATTTATGATATTTAAAGGGCTGGAGCTGTAAATCACAACATGAATTATATCATATTCACACTGACAGACGTATGCTCATTGTTCAGGAAGAAAGCTGTATTGTTCCCTTGATCGCACTCTAAATCATCTCTGACAATCTAATAACAGCGACAGATGAATCCCTGATAAGGTTTGAAGAAGAAGCTCATTGTCACCTTAAGGCAGGGCAAGGCAAGTAACAAAATGTTCTCATTATGGAAAATAAAGGAAATGACAAAATACACAGCCCAAAGAATTGACGGTTCTTTATTGTTCCCCAAAGCAATTTCAGTCAAAAGCAACTGGACTTGGTTATTTTTCGAGGAAGACGTTTCCCCTCTCATCCAAGAGGCTTCATCAGTTCATGTAGGCATCTGACCAGGCTGGGACTGATCCAACTGTCTGGTGTGGAGATCCAGGTATTTAACCTCTCACAAGGCTAATGATGTCACTGTAACCCTTTGTGCTCCAAGTGCCAACGACCGTCGTTAGAGTGACAGTCATTGGTGGGAAGTTGGTTTCGACTTTGTTAGTGCTCTATTGAGTCTTAACGATGGTCGTTGGAGTCACAGGAGGCCATTGTGAACAGTTGTTCTTTGAGGTTAGATTGTTGAATCTCCTGGGAAGGGATGAAAGGGCTGCATTGTAAATTGGAGATAAGTGGTGTCTCAGCCCTCCTCCTCTGTTTAGCGATGGTTTCTCTACTTTAGCATTGATAGCTTCTTTTACTCCTCTTTCAAACGATCTGTCCTCTTTGTCCAGGATGTGGACATTGTTGTCATCAAAGGAATGGGCTTTCTCCTTGAGATTCAAGTGGACAGCAGAGTCCAGGCCTGTCACTCTAACGACGGTCATTGGCACTTGGAGCACAAAGGGTTACAGTGACATCATCTGCCTTGTGAGAGGTTAAATGCCTGGATCTCCACACCAGTTTGTTGGATCAGTCCCAGCCTGGTCAGATGCGTACATGAACTGATGAGAGGTGAACCGTCTTCCTTGACAAATAAGTCCAGTTGCTTTTGACTGAAATTGCTTTAGGGATAACAATGACCTGGGCAAATGATAACATTCACAGGCTTCTTTATTAGTGTTTTCTTTGGGTGTTTTCTTAGCCAGGCTCATATTTTGATGATGAAAGAAGGAGGAATAGAGGCAGAACTCCACAGTCCTTTCCCAACCAAGTGCCTATCCTTAACCATACTCCGCCTCCAATGTGTTTTCCACAGGATGAAGAGGAAAATGTGGCCGGAGAGACAGGAAGAAAGTATTATACACTAAAACATACTATCACTTAGTGAGTTTGGATTTTAATAGGATCATTCGGCTTACAGTCAGATTGATTTGATTCTACTAATTACTTTTAGGCTTACTAGATTCTAATAATCCAGGACACTTGTGGTGACATAAGTTTAATTATTAAGATCATTTTATTAAGTAAAAGTACCAATACAACAATTTAAACTACTGTATTACACCTAAAAGTCCTATAGTAAAAGTACAAAAGCATCATTACCAAAATGTGCTCAAGGTATCACAAGTTAATGCTTGGTTCTACAAGAAAATGGCTGTAACTGGTGTATTATCATATCTTACATGTTGTTAATATGGATTCATCAATGTGGAAGCAGCATTTTACTGTTGTAGCTGTAAACAATTGGTTAGTTAAGTTCAGCGGTTTTCAATCTTTTGTGACTTTTCTAATCTTTGCTTTGTGGTGAACTATTACATGATTGTATCTCTTTGTTTATCCAACTGTTAATAAATACCATTAGGTAGATACTAGAATTGCTTAGAACTTAAAGACATCTCAATTGTGACAGAGTGTCAGCCACTGCTTTATTGTAAGAAATCACAAGCTCAAATGTTGGTAAATTTATATGCTTAGCATATGTTCTTTTTAATGTAAAAATATTAACCTGAAAGGTAAGTAGAAACTAAAGCTGTGAAATTAATGTAGAGGATTAAAAAGTACAGAGTTCCTCTGATATACAAGATGGCGCCGTGCTAGTGGAAGCCTATCGTAGCAGCTCCCGGTACTTTGTACTTTTTAATAGGTTTTTGTCGTGTTTTTAGTGTGTTTTTTTATTTATTATCTGTACCCTTCGCTGTGGATACACACTGTCCACACATCAAGATGTTTATCATACGGTTTGGATATCTCTTGGTTAGCTTTTTCGTGCTTTGGTCTCTCCTGGTGACTGGAAGCCGTGCCTGCCCTACAGCCGGCATTGTTTACAGTCGCGACCAGCTGGTTGCCCTGGGGCCCCAAAACCCCTTCGTCGGGGAGAGACCCACAGTACCGAAGGAGCTAAGGAGGAGACGGCGAGGCTGCAGAGCAGGAGCTAAACGGAGGAGGAAGTTTAAACCCTGCATCCCTGCAGTTATTACTGGAAACGTAAGGTCCCTGGCAAATAAGATAGACGAACTGGAAGCGCTCGTCAGGACGCAGCGGGAATACAGAGAGTCCAGTATCATGTGTTTCACAGAAACGTGGCTACACGACCAGATACCGGACTCAAACGCCACCATCCCCGGCTTCCATACGGTCCGAGCCGACAGAGACACCACCGCGAGCGGCAAGAAGAAAGGAGGAGGACTCGCCGTGCTCGTTAACAACAGGTGGTGTCACCCCGGGCACATCTCCGTGAAAGACCGGTTTTGCAGCCCGGACATCGAGCTCATTGCCATCGGACTGCGTCCTTATTATCTGCCACGGGAGTTTACCAGCGTCATCGCCATTACTGTTTACATTCCGCCGCCTGGAAATGCCGACGCAGCGTGTGACGTCATCAGCGCTGCGACCGCGGCATTACAGACGAAACACCCCGGAGCATTCGTCATCATCACAGGTGACTTCAACCACGTCTCTCTCTCATCCACTCTCCCAACGTTTCACCAGTTTGTCAAATGCACAACAAGGGACAATAAAACAATAGATCTGCTGTATGCAAACGTTAAAGAGGCATACAGCTCCACTGCCCTCCCTCCCCTGGGAAGGTCAGACCACAACCTCGTCCTGCTCTCCCCATCATACACGCCTGTGGTTCAGCAGCAACCAGTGACACTAAGAACTGTGAGGAAATGGTCTCCTGAGGCCATGGAGTCACTGCAGGGTGCTCTAGAAGCCACTGACTGGTACGCACTGTACAAACCACACGGTGAGGACATTGATGGCATTACTGATTGCGTCTCTGATTACATTGGGTTCTGCATTGACAACACCATCCCCAGTAAAGAGGTCCGCTGTTACCCAAACAACAAACCATGGGTTACCAGCGACCTGAAGGCCCTACTCAACGAGAAAAAGAGGGCCTTCAGGTCAGGGGACCGTGCAGAGCTCAAGCGTGTTCAGAGAGAACTCAAACACAGCATCAAGGAGAGTAAGGAAAGCTACAGGAGGAAACTGGAATCCAAACTGGAAAACAACAACACCAGGGACGTATGGAGGGGGATGAGTGAGATCACCGGCTTCCAGAGGAGAGGAGGAGGAACAGCAGAGGGAAATGAACAACGTGCGAACGAGTTTAACCTGTTTTTCAACAGGTTTGACCCCAGCTCCCCCAACAGCCCCCCTGCTGCTCCTCTGAGCAACTACCTCTTCTCACAACCCCCCCACAGCTCTACACCAGCCCCACAACCCCACCCCAACCCCCGCAGCAGACACCAGGTTCCACCACCCCCAGCCCCCCCTACCCCACCCCCCACCACAGCCCCCACCACAGCCCCCACCACAGTCCGTCTCACACCCCCCTCCCCCATGACCCTCGCACATCCCCCACTGCTACCATCCACCCCCCAGTCCAGTCTCAACATCACAGCCAGCCAGGTGAGGAGAGAACTGGAGAAGCTCAGCCAGAGAAAAGCCGCCGGTCCGGACCGCATCAGCCCTCGCGTGCTGAAGGCCTGTGCCAGCCAGCTCTGCGGAGTTCTCCAGCATCTCTTCAACCTGAGCCTCCACCTTCAGAGAGTGCCAGTGCTGTGGAAAACATCCTGCCTTGTTCCAGTGCCCAAAAAAGACAATTTGCATATCAGCCCCATGTTGGGGTTGATGATGCTCTCATCTACCTGCTGCAGGAAGCCTACTCCTCCCTGGATAGACCCAACACTGCTGTCCGCGTCATGTTCTTTGACTTCTCCAGCGCTTTTAACACCATCCAGCCCGAGCTGCTGAAGGCCAAACTGGAGAACATGCGGGTGGATTCTCCTCTCGTCACATGGGTAAATGACTATCTGACGGGCAGGCCGCAGTATGTGAGATTACGGAACTGTGTGTCTGACCGCCTGATCAGTAACATTGGTGCCCCCCAGGGAACCGTGCTGTCGCCCTTCCTCTTCACCACCTACACCGCAGACTTTAAGTACCGCACTGAGTCGTGTCATCTGCAGAAATTCTCTGATGACACGGCCATTGTGGGGCGTGTAGAGGGTGGAAGGGAGGACGAGTACAGGGACCTGGTCGGCAATTTTGTCAAGTGGTGTGAGGAGAACCACCTGCAGCTGAACGTGGCTAAGACAAAAGAGATGGTGGTGGACTTTAGGAGGAACAAGCCCCCGCCCTCTCCAGTCTGCATTGGTGGGACGGACATAAACATTGTGGACTCCTACAAGTACCTGGGTGTGGTGCTGGATAATAAACTGGAGTGGACCACAAACACACAGGCAGTCTACAAGAAGGGCCTGAGCCGGCTTTACTTCCTGAGGAGGCTCAGGTCCTTTAATGTCTGCAACCGGATGCTTCAGATGTTTTATCAGTCTGTTATCGCGAGCACCATCTTCTTCGCTGTGGTGTCCTGGGGTGCGGGCATCAAAGCAAAAGACGCGAACAAACTGAATAAACTGATAAAGAAGGCAGGGTCTGTTGTTGGCTCTAAGCTTGTCACCCTGGAGGAGGTTGTGGAGCACAGGATGCTGGCAAAACTGCTGGTGATCATGGACAATGTCTCCCATCCCCTCCATAAAACCCTGGACAAGCTTCAGAGCAGCTTCAGCAGCAGACTCATTCAACCCCGCTGCCTTAAGGAACGGCACAGGAAATCATTCCTACCTGCTGCCGTCAGACTTTACAACGCTGCACAACAACGCTGAGCAACGCTCAGGGAATAAACTCTCACTACTCATAGTGACCTATCACTGACATGCACCTTATCCCAATTGCACATTAAAATCCACACTGCACATTTAATATAGTGTTTTATCTGCAATACTGTACTTTTATTTTATTCTATTTTATTGCTGTTCATATTTTGTATTTTATATTTTGTATTTTATATTTTATCTTATTTTAGTACTTCTGATTGCTCTGTACCGCTGCTACGATGACCTAATTTCCCCTCGGGGATAAATAAAGTTATCTATCTATCTATCTATCTATCTATCTATCTATCTATCTATCTATCTATCTATCTATATGCAGTGGAGTAAAATACAACTGGAAATATTCAACTCAAGAAAAGTACTTGACTAAATGTACGTAGTGACTGTTACACACACACAACATTTCCTGCATCGAAATGACCCATGGTTTAAGACAGAAAAAACTGAATTCAACAGCACACCCTTAAATTACCACAAATCATTTCACATTCCATAAATACTTTTTTTCCCAGGCGAGCAGGGTTTCAGAGCAGCCAGTGTCTGTCAGGTTTTTTTTTTACATGTAGCCATCACAGTGGCTAAGCTTTACTGAATAACACTCAACAATGGGTCCAATGAGCAACTTCGGCATTTTAGAGCTTATTTTCTGGCTGAGTGCAGGTATGGACAAAGGTAAATCAAGAAGCCATCATGAGGCCAAGCCTTGTAATTGGTAAAAAAAAAAAAATGCAGTAGCCTATGGAAGATGGTCAGAATCACAGTAGGTTTTTTTGGGAAACACCATTAGCCAACAGCTGTTTCCCTGTCTGTTACATCGCTGACATGCAATCTACACACCTTTCATATGGATTAACCTTGTTTATCCCACCTCTTTCAAAAAGTTCTCTGCTTGCCTAATGATTAAAAGGAGACAGTGGAATAAGGCCATAAAATAAAAATGTGTCATCTTGACTGGTTTGTGACTAGGCTACATCCCCACTTTAGTCTTTAATTAATCATGTTATGTGTCATTTTTGCAGCTGCTGTGTGACACAACATTCTTTAAAGACAGTCAGTTTTAGGTCAGAAAGAGACTCAGGAAACGCCAACATATTTGACAGGTTTCTTCTTTTTAATCTGCTTAAATTGATATGCTTTTAGATGCTTTTGTTTGTGGACTGGAGTTTATGGAAAATTAATCCTTGCTATAATATTTCACCATTTTTGAGAAATAGGCTTTTTTTTGCTGTCTTGCCAAGAGTGAGGAGATTGATACCACTTTAATATGTGTATGCTAAGTACAGAGCTATAGCCAGAAGTGATTAGCTAGCTTAGCATAAAGACAAGGCAGCCTACTTAACGCTGACATGAGGTATCTTTTTTAATCTGTAGCCTACATAAACAGAAGTAACCACAAGTTTTGATTTCACATTGAGGGCGCACTCAGACTGTCCATCCGTACCATGCCCCTTGCTTTAGGGTACTTGTCCCCCCCCCCCTCTCCCCCCGTGGGCCAGGCCCGTTTGTACTCACACTGCCTGGCATTGATTGACGTCATCGCGATGCGTCGCTTTATTTATAAATCTTTCCATAGACCTCGGCGTTTTTGTGCGTCTTGTCCGACTGTTTTTGAAAATTTATCCGACCAAATCTGCAGTAAACACTCCACCTCAGCATCACACCAACGTGAACCTTTCACCGCCATTGTTTTAAATGTCCTACTTTTCACAGTTTTTGTAAAAAGATTGATTGTGTTAATTAGTGAGCTTCAGAGGTGGTGCTAGGTGGGTTTTGTTACTTGTCGACAGAGCCAGTCTTTGTGCTAAGCTATAGCTTCATATTTGAAGTGGTGTCAATGGTGGCTTAAAAAAAGGAGTAATATACTGTATGCAATCAGTACAAATTATTGCACAGTAATAATTAACAATTTACTAATAGCTATGCACTTTTGACTGTGAAGCATTTCAGTATCAAACAATATCATAATAATGGATAACTACTGTTTGTGTAATAGGTTAGTTTGGATGGGGGACAGTAGGGAGAGTGCCTACAAGAACATGAACAGCGGACTTTTTTTCAAAAAAGTTTCTATGTTCTCTGGTCTGTTATTTTTCAATTCCACATTCAGTGCCAAATTCCACAGCAAATAGGCCTATGTAGACCCTAACACTACCCCTTGACCCTAACCCTGGCCCTAATTTTAACCCCTTACCCTAACAAAATGCTGAATCAAATCAGCGAAGGAATGGGTTTATACAACTGGGGAACATAGGGATTAGCCCCTCGTATTCAGCCACACCGACTTTCAGAGTCGAGACCTTCTGACTATTCCTCACATATTATTTAGTGTATTACCTGGTGTAGGTGCAACCGGCACCCAAAGATGATTGTTCATTTTCTGGATTAACTCGAACTGTCAGTTTGATTAAAAGTAGGCCCACAGCCTGCTGGAACAAAGACCAGGCCCAAAAGTTGGTCTGCCATGCCTTCTCCCCCACAACAGGTCACACCCAGGTGTGAATTCTCCAAGGCACCCAAACTGTTCATTGGCTGAATTGACCACTGACTATGACATCACCTGAGCCTATATAAAGTGAAGCCCCCCATCTCTCGCTCTCTTTCTACCGGATCCTCCTCCCACTCTCTTGCTCCCAAATTTTCTCCTCTCTCTCTCCCGGATCACTCAACTCCAGGAGACCAGCTTCCAGCTGCCCCCTCGGCCCTGGACCTGGCCTATGGCGTGGGATCACCACGAAGGTTAACCAACCTGTTATCCTCAACTGAGCACAGCACAGAGCGATCTGTTTCCTCTTTTGCCTACGAGCCACAATCAACCAAGAACTACCACGGAGCTTCCTTTCTTCACCCAGCCACTGGCATCAAGCAACGCAAAACATCTCCCATCTCATGGACTGGTAACTAATCACCAACTGGGCATTACTACATGTTATAGGACTGTATGAATGGCTAGATACCATTGTAACTTTGTCATAAGAACTGAGAGATCAGGCTTCCGGCCTTTGTGTAACAAAGAGAATGTTCACACCTTCTTCGAGCCCCCACCTCTTCTCTTTGACTCTCTCTCTCACACACACACACACGCACACACACACACATACACACAAACATACGTTTACTGTTAGCTTTAGTTAGTTTATTGTGTTTTGTTTGTTGCATTTATTAAACTGTTAATAAATGTTTGTGTTTACCATATGTCTGTTTATTTAATATTACACAAAGATGAATGAGCCAGCTTCTACTAAGAAAATAACTTTTAAATCCTTCAACTAATTAAACTATTATATTTATCGGTGTTTAACCCTTAATTAGTAGTTTAATATATTTAATGAGACTTTATTATTAGTTATCACTCCGTCTATGACGGTGGTGCCCCGAGGAACTCTGGTTTAACCAGAGTAATTTGTATTATTATCTTTGGTAATTATTGGTGATAACTAATATTTCCTTGATTAACGATAAGTTTATTGAGAATACTCAATCTCATAATCTGAACGTGAGTCAAGGCCCTTTATTTGATTGGTTCTCCGTGTGGCGTTTTTAATAAATTGAAGTTATTAATTTTTGGTAATTATTCTTTATTAATTTTCCTTATCAAATATTTCATTTGATAGTCACACTATTGAACCAATTAAACCCAAAGTACCTACACTGGCCTATCAGTCGATGCTAGAGTTAGCTGTTAGCTAGCACAGTACCTAGTTCAAAGTGTGTGTGCTATTCCATGGATGGATGGGACAGTATTGTTTTTAGTTCCAACCATGTTACAAATCAAGAAAAAACAGACAAAACCAACACAAAAGCTTTTCCTAATTGAATAAGACCCACTGTGAAGTCAGTGAGTGAATGTTTACTCAAGTGGCAGGCAGTCAGCCTCAGAAGACAGCCAAAATCCATATCTCAGATGTTTTCTTTTTCTCAAAGACATGACCGTTAACCAGTGACATTGTACATCTAAGGTGTTCAAATTTAGAATGCCATTTTAAATTAGATTTCTTTTAGCCCAATAGGAGGAGGAATTTTGGGAAAATGCACTCCTTGTACTAACAAAACGGTACCTTTGACATTTGGGTTGGATACATTAAAACCAGTATCTGTTCATAAATCAAATTTTTTTCATTATAGTCTGTGAGTAATGGCAGGTTATTTCGTGCTGATACATTTCCCGCTGGTAACTTATTTTTACCAATGAGTAGGCCTACTGCTAGACAGTTTATTTACATTGTACTGCTAGCATTACTGCCAGAGTCTGCCACAAAACCAGTGCATTATTCTAGGCTTCACTGTAGCCTACACCAGCCAGTTTAAAAACAGAAAGAGGATTTTCTTGATTAGCTGTTACTAAAAGCATTTTTAAAAATCCTTGATCAAAAGTATTTCTGGAACATATACTTTTTTCCCTTCTATGAAGAAAAGTTATCTGCAATATGGAGGTGGAATAGAAGTGTCATCTCCAAGGACCAAAATAGAAAATAAGGGACTCCTTATGTTGCTTGTGCCTTTGCTTGGCAGCCCTTTCAAATATCTCCCAAAGCTCTGAACAGAAGGGGGATAAGAGGTAGAAAGTCTTTAGCTGTGGAAGAGGTTTTTTTTTTTTTTTTTTGTTATGATGGATAGTGCAGACTGAGTACCGTGATGTGTGTCTCTGGGACTGCTGTGTTGTGACCAGTGGGGTCTCTGATCGATTCCCAGCCATCTCTACTAAACCACTAATAAGACACTTGGCATTTTCCCGAGTGCTACATTGCTCCCTTTGTGAGCTTCTTCTACTTCTTTCAGTTATTGGAGAGGCTGGAAAATGTGTGTGTTTCTTTTTCTAAGTTTAGTTGTGTGTGTCATTCTGTCTATGTCTGTATTCCTGCTCCCATATGTGACTGTGTGGGATAGCATTAAGAATGTTATGTTTAGCTTGAAGTGTGTGCATATGTACACAGCTTTGTGTACGTGTCTGCACGCACGTGTGTGCATATGTCAGGAAAAGATAGATTTGTGCACCACTGCCGGGAACAATGCAGAAACCCTGATGGGAACACAAGTCCACTGTGAGGAGAGGGCTCAGATGAAAATGTCACATTGGAAGGGGCACCGTGAGATTTTTATTCCCTCGGTAAGACCCAGAATGTCATCTGACTTGGAGGAGAATCATCAGCGAGTAGAGTCTGATGTCTAAGGAGGAGGATTAGATGCAATGTTGGTGATGAGATCAGCTCAGACAGATGGAGTATTTATTCAAGCAAGAAGTTTGAGAAACCAAGTCAAATTGACATGGAAGCTTACTGCACTGTGTATTCATTCTTAACTTTGCTGCCAACTGTTAAGAAGCTGCTTGCAAGCAGGAAGTGCTGTGAAATCAAAGACATGAATAAATCAGGAATCATGTGTTTAATATATTCTGCAGTGTTGCTAATTTACACTCAGCGAGATTCACACTTTCATGATATTTGTCATGCAGCCCACTTAGCATTTTAATAGTTTGTCCAGTATGCCATACCATTTTGTTTTGTCCCCCTAAGTGTTTTAGCATTATTGCCAGGAAAACAGTGCTTCAATTATCAATGGTGTCATCAAATAACAAAAGGGAAAGTACAACAGTATGTCAAGCATTTTAATAGCCAGAACATTGGTAAGTATGATTCAGCTTGCTTTCATTCAACTCAATACAAATACATTTGTATTTACAGTCCCAAGCAGAGACAGCCACTGACATGAGCACGAAAAAGATATACAATAACCCTGGGCTGGGTGTCTCAAGGCCAGTGGCCTCCATGGTAATAAATTTGTCCAAGGAAAAACGATGACAAATAAAGGCCTTTAAATGTTCTTATTTTCTCTGCATGTCAGAAAGAATTGATGTCTCACTATGCGATGCCACAAATTACCCCCTGAGAGAAAAACAGCTCACTGCAGACAGCAGAGTGTGGGGGATCCACTCCCTCTGGAGAAGTCATACTCAGACTGATAGGCTTGTGTGGAATTCAGTGAACCTGACTGCACCTTCCACCCACAGGGCTCGGCTTCTTCCTTATTGGTGCAATGCACCTTCGGGGAATATTCCTCCCTGGCTATCTTCAACGTTTTCCACTTGTGTCGTTTTAGAGGTCTTGCTGCCAACTCAATTACAGATGGCTTTTACACTTCAGCAACAAGCCTCCTATGTGCCCACGCTTGTGGCTACAGTAAAACCTGAGGCAATATATTGACCATATTTAGATTTTTCCATTTAGTATGTAGAGTCAAAGATGGACAGTATCAGATTGTGAACCAAAGCTCAATGCCCCCAAGCCAAGTGTCTGTGAGTGTCTCGCTGTCCACAAATCCCCTCTGCTTCTCGTGTGTGTCCTGCAGATTGGTTTAGTGCTGCTCTACGCTCCACACTGGGCTTCATTAACTGATAGCAGCAGAGATGGAGATATCACGGAGACATGAGTGTGGAGAGAGAGCAGTCAGATAGAAAAGAGTTTGTAACCAGGGATACACCACATGGCACCACCTTACCTTGCATATATTGCACGTATTTCTCTTCCTCCCTTGCTGAATAAAACCATAATCATCATTAAAGGACAGATATCCAGATTAAACTAACCGGGAAAGGGGTTAATAGGGTTACTGATCAATACCGGTGACTCAATTACGTAGCACAGTGTTGAATTGAACACAGTGTTTGGTTTTCGACTCACTTGCTCACCTTCTTGCTCAAAATGTACTCATTGCTGGAAGCAAAACTCACAGAAATATTTATAAAGCAGCATTATTATTCAAGCATTTACCACTTTGACATATCAGTGACCTTTCCCCCCTTACGTTTGTTGAGTTCCTGCTCAGTATTATTTTTCTTTGGGTCATTGGCCATTGGAGGTTGTGCCAGAGAGCTACTGTTGGCACTTGAAATAACTGCCAGGGGATTTTTGAATGTCTGTGATTTTACCATGTTCTTTATCTATTTAAATCACCAGGCAGCACAATCGTTAACATTACAAATCATGTTGCTCTCCAGCCTGTGCAGTAATTTCATTTGCCAAGGGAAGGTCATGGCACAACAGCAACGTCACTGAGAAAAATATGGATTAAAAAGTTCCTGGAGGAGCTCTGAATCTAGATATTTTCCCACTTGATAACTACTCTCAGGGAATCTTCTGTGAATTTAAATGTTTGTGGCAGCAAAATCTGTTTTGACGCTCATCCCTTAAAACCATCATTAAAGGTCCCATATTATGCTCATTCTACCAGAACATGTTTACATGCTTTGATGTTCAGAACACCTATTCTTTTTCTCATCCTGTCTATTTGAATGCACCTGTATTCACCCTCTGTCTAAAACACTCAGAACATATTCAGAACATTAATATAGCAGCAAACAAGTATTTTCTATATAAAGATATAGTGGAGTAATGGCATCCTTGGCAGAGAATGAAGTCACTCTCTCTCATGCGAGTGCAAAAAACACAATTATTTTGGTAAGTGGTTCCAGGTTTTCCGCATCTGAGCTGTCTGTATCCCCGCACAGTCACTGTACCCTGGGAATGATTACAAGGGCACTTTCTACCTACCTCATATATAGTAAGTGTGACATCATAACCTTACAGAAGTCCTGTCGGCTCATTTAAAGACACAGTTTCTGAATACAGGCTGTGTGCATTTTTCTGTGGTTTGATTGTTTTTACTATATCCACAGCATTTATTTAGCACCTCAGCCTGGCTTTATAATCTAAAAAGACATGGAAGCTTTTCACGGTAAGGGGTGTTGACATTGCAACTCAATGCTGAGTAAATTCCCGAAATCTGCAGAAATTCTGGGTTGGTTTTTCTACCCTGAGGTTAAATGCAGCAAAACGTCATTAGAAAAAAACCTGATGAAAACATATAAATGAATAATGTCGATGCTATATGCTGTATAGGATCCCTATTTATTCTTAGCTCAAGTATTTATCGTGTATACGATGAAAGCATCTACAGTCTTCTCTCTCCCCACTCAAACCCTCTCCATTACTTTATGCACTTGGGTATTTGTGTGATTTATCAGGTAATTGGTGTGACTGAGTTCATCTCCTGGGACCATTATAGAGGATTACAGACCATTACCTTTACCAGCTGCAAGATGTAATGTCATTCAGCATTTAATGCATTTAAATCAAGTATTTCTACCATGGGCCAGCCATTTTTTAAAAAGTAACTAGTGAGTGTTTTTAGGGAGGAGATATTTCCAGTTTTTGAAGTTGCTATTTATTGATTGTTGCAGCCTGCAGTGTTCCAGAAGAGTAGCTGCTGCAGGAGGCCAATATCAGCCTGAGAGAGGACCCGAGGAGGCTCTATTATATTCCCAAAACCTTGCTCGTTGTTTGGAAGGGGAGAATCCCATTTAATTAGGGGAGTTCAGTGTTCCTTTCTACGAGGCCTTGAGGGGCTGCGCTGTTCCTTTTACTTCTGCAGACTTAAGATTCCAGCACTTTTGTTGGGAGGAACAAGAGAAAAACATACAAAGTTTCTTAAACTCTTAATAGCAAAACTGTATCTCAAGTGAACAGGTTAATTGCAAAAGGCCAGAAAGTCACTAATTGCACACTCACAGCGATAGTTCCCATTATACTCAAGATTTACTATCTCATGCTTTTACAAGGGCAAACATTAAGTATTGTCTGCATGATTGGTGTTTGATGTCTTCAAAATGAGATTCATTGTTTCAAATAACTTGAAGCAAAATGGCTTTAGAAGCAATGATCATAACAACATCTCAATAATGGAAACCATAAAAGACAGCACCAAATGAAAGGTCACTGTTAATGGCTGCAGAGTACTATTTTGTGTTATTCAAAGTGCCTAGCCTTGATGGTCAATCGCTCTTACAAGAACCTTGTGAACAATTTCCTTACCCAAATCATAAATATAAATACCAAATTCCATTTTCCGGTACATTTGGAGACGCCTCTGTCTAGGAATCTATCATTATGGATAATGGTTATACAGCTGGCAGATAAAAACTGAAAAAGCTCTCAAAGCAGCCGAGCAGCAATGAGGATTCTGGTGGGATAACCTATCCCCTCTTAATAAATATACATGAATATTAAGTCTTGGTAAACTAAACAATAAAAACAACCCAGCACAATAGGAAAGGGTTTTAGAAGTCGAGGGAGCTGAAATGGCAAACAACATTGATGTGAGCTGCCTTGTACACTTGTATGAATATGATTGGATGTCTTTAGTCAGCTGGTAGCCAACCAGCTGATGAGGTAGCAACTAATGGAGATACATGTATTAAGGCATTGATACAAGCAACCGAACAAACCATGCTACAATTGCTTATTTTTGACTAACATCAGTGCTATGTGATCATCATTTTTTGGAACAATATTATTGAAGGTATATTCTCATCACTTATTTTTATAACCAGAGAGATAATCGGCCATAGCAATTTACCTTAAAGGGTGTAGCCTGTCAGATGAATGAGGATTAGGTGGATAGAAAGAAAAATAATTGAGGAGTTGTCTTCGCTATCCTAACTGGGTACTGGCCAATCAAACCAGGGTGAAAAAACAATGTATCCAGTTTTGTTTTTTTAGCAACTATAATGTGGTCTAACAGAGATTCTTCTGCTATTAAATATGTCAGTGAATCTGTGGTTACCAGTGAGGGTTACAACCTGTCAGGCACATGACAGCCCAGAAATGATTGTAATGGATGCCAATGACTTTCTGGGATTTGCTTTTAATCAACAACCAAGTACACAGGGTCCCTCGGAAGGATGCAGATCTTTTTTCATAATCGTCACTGTTGCATGTAATGGCTGTGTGTGACAGATTAAATAGGAGACAGCGAGTGTTTTGGTCTGGCAGGAATGCTGCTAGAAGAGTGCCAATTTTATTTTCAGGCTGCGTGCAAGCATCTGGCCACTGACATTCATTCTGACAGCATGTCATTAGAAGGCCAATTTTTCCTTCTTTGGGAAACTTTCAAGTGCACTCTACAATGCAGGTTTTTACAGTATACACACCACAGGGACAGTGTCACTCAATAAACCTAAAGCTCTACTAGGCTGGGATTGCCTCCAAACAGCTCTCACAGACTGCTTGCCATTAATTTTCCTTGGCCAGACCTAAACTATATTAAAGGTATAATATTTAGTACTATACTAAAAAAAGAATGTACAAAATAATAGAAAAGTAATTCATTGTAATAATCACTAATCACCTTTATTTTATCTCTTCTTATTATGTTGCTCTGAGCAGGACAATGGTGGGTGTCGGCAAAGGGACATGCACCCCATGTGGATGTTTAAGATCCACCAATGGGTGGGTGATATGACCTAGAATTTATATCATGGTATGTTTTTTTTCTCTGACTTATGGTTCCTCCCTGACTTACACAGACTTTGATTAGAAATGTGTTTGTGATACGTTGCCCTTGAAACATAATTGAAAATGCAGTTTTGTTGTTACATCATTTTTAGGAGACAGGGCCGATCAAAATGTATGCTGATGTTGCTCAGTGTCTACTGAATGTTAAATAAGCATTTCTTTGCTAGTATGCCAATTTTATGCTACAAACTTGTTACACTACCTCGAAGTTGCCAAAACATCAATGCGGGTTCAATAATCATTAGTCATTATTAGAGTAATTTGCCTGATGAAGACCCTGTCAGGTTGAAACGAAAGTATCACGGGCTGTAATCCATTGTGCAAAACATGTTGAATGTACTTCACTGTGCTTTAATAATTAAAGCACAATAATTATTACACAATAATATTTAATAATTTCTCATCTCAGTGTCACATAGGCATTATCTTGGAAGTGAAGGATAATTAGGTCTTCTGTCTTTGCTAAAGTGCTACTAACATACAACTGCATTAAGACTAGTGTACAGCAGGTTTGTAGCATTGTTAACTGCTCACTGTCACAAAGTCAAAAATACTGTGGAGCTCAATATTAGACAATTTTTTCCCATTCTAGGCCAGAATAGCCACGTGTTACATACAATTAGTAGAATGATAAATACTATACTATAGAACATAATTAAAGGATAATTCATTACATGTATCGATTCACATCTTAAAAAAACATCTTGTTATTGAACAGGAGCATTTTTCAGAGGAGATAATTGAAATGCACCTGTGGCAAAATGTGATAAACACTCCACACATGTCTTAAATATTACAAAGAAATTGCATTTAGTATGAACAGAGAATAAATTTAATATTCGTGCAATATTGGAGAAGAATCAAGTATTTATTGGATTTGGAAAAGAAACATCTTATATATTCAAAGTTTGAAAAGACTAACATTTATTCACCCACTACTTCAGTGTGTCTGACAAAATGGTTGTTGAGGTTAAAGAGTGTATAGCAGTTTTGATTGTCATAGAAATTGAGGCCTGCCCAGAAAAATATAAAAAACTTAAAAGCTGTGAGGGCAGCGAGGTTTTGCTGTATCTTTCTGCTGTAGGGTGTTGTTAAAAAAGTTTTGCTATATTAGCATTGATTCGTTACAGCTATCCAACCACTGATCCATCCATTTTCTAAACCTGTAAATCTGAATACACCTATGGGTTTATTTACTCCTCATAATAATTATCTATAAGTTACTTCTGGACATTTTTCAATTCTGCGTCCCAGTTCTCCAAGTGGAAATGGGGTGTTCTCCATTGCAGCCCCACTTTGTGGTGTGGGCTAACATGTTGGACCTTCACATAAACATCTCGCCTAATGCAAGACTTTACTGTTAGTTCTATTTTCGTAAATAGAGCAGACTGTTTGTTGTGTATTATCACCAATAATTTTTGATTTTCATTACCTTGGACTCCTGTCATACATTGATTAATGGTTGTGTTTACTCCCTGTGTTGACACACTTTTGCAATATGGGGCACCAGGTGGGAGATATAGAGCTTCCAAACATACCCACATCATACTTTTAATTATCACTATGAGGCTGAGGTAAATGTTTTTCTCCACTGGCAGCTTGTGCACACATTAGATCGTTGGTGATGTGAATGTAGCACAAGTCTCTGCACGGGTTAATTATAAGCTTCTACAGTGCTTGAAAGGGCCTTTGAAATGGCTTTGGGACTTGTGCGGCAGTTTCCTCTGTAGAATTTGCAAATGACCCCCTCATCTGGATACTAGCAGCCCTGCAATGGCATCTGAACCGATAACAAGGGGCTGATTTGCACACTGCACCATGAGTCTTTTTTTCATAGCAAAGTCCTCCAACACACAACTAGGGATTTACAAAAAGCTTCACTGGTCTCTGTGGGGGTCATTACAATGGGGATGTGCGGCGTCTCCATTCAGTGTAAAGAGCATTCATTGATGGAGAAGCAGAAGAAAGTGAGGACCAGTGTATTATTGTGTAGAGAATGAGGACATGAGTGTGTGTGTGTGTGTGTGTGTGTGTGTGTGTGTGTGTGTGTGTAGAAAGCGAGCCAAGGAGGGAGATGACTATAATTGGAGACACACAACAGTGTTGAGAGCATCAGGGACATGAAAAGAGGGATGAGATTGGCTGATGGAGCAATCAAAAGACTTTCTGAGAGAGCAATGCCAGCTTGCTCTCCAGTTTCTACTCAGAGTGAATATACGTCTGCTCATATGATCTGGCAATGTGACTTATGCTCTTCACCAAATCATCAGGTAACTGCTGTTCTAATTCCCTTCTCCTCATGTACAGACAGTTTTTGATGCTTTAAACACGTGGTTAAGGTTGTAAATTTAGACAAAGTAGTACTTCTAAACAATCCATGCTGAGGCTTAGGCATGAAAACTACACGATAAGGTTTTGGAAAAAAAATGGTTTGGGTTTAAATAAGTACATCTATTAGGTACAATAATTAGGTTTCACCTTCAGGCAAACTGTGGTCTTCTGGGTGAAAGCCTGGTGTGTATTACTCAACCATCCATCCAAGCCTGATACGTCTCGTACAGACGTAAAAGGGTGTCGAATATGTTTAACATTAACGTTTCTGGGCTTTGCAGAAATGTACAACACTTTATTCATCTCCAGGCAATTTGCAAAAAAAATTGTTTACTGATGTACTGTTGCTGGTTTGATTTGCTCTGGTATGTTATGAATTTACGTTGTAGGAGGAAGAATGCAAAAAAGATGTCAGAATTTGAAGTAGAGCCCTCTTCCTGCAGGTTCCATGGGTTTGGGATCTGGTACTTGTAGCAGGGTAATGCTACCATTCAAAAAGAAAAACTGATGGTGGTGTGAAAGGAAACATAAACACAGCAGTGGAGCCGGGCTGATAGGCTAAAGGCTAACCCCAGGAGCAGGCCAGTTCTCCCCACTCTATGTAAAGCACAGTAGATGGATAACAATAACATATTTAATAGCAGAACCGCTGCCTCCTGGGTGAAAGTCTTTTTTGTTTCACCATTCTACCACCCCGATCTCATCCCTACTCTTGCTTCTGGAGTACTTGCTCCAGAAGCAAGTGTCCAATATTGCCACAGATGATATTACAGTTGACAACCTGGTGCATTTCATACAGAGGCTCAAGGGTACCTTGTACATCAGTATGACACACAGAGGGCCCTGACAAAATGACGGTATTTGAGAATGTGTGTTGCTTCAGATTCAATCAGAAAACAAAAAAAGTCACAAAAATTGCATGCAACAGTAGAAATACTGTCTTTACGTTAAAAAGTAATCTACCCAGAATAAGCTTTTGCATGATTTTCAATTGCCTTGCCAGATGGCAAAGGGTTGCGTAGCAGTGAGAGTTGAGCCTGGTTCAAACTTTGTTACCGGACTGCCCTCTGCGTTGGCAACCCCACTGTGTCAATTAAATGAATGAGAAGTGTTTTTTCATGCAGGGCTAAAGTTGTTCAGAACACAGCCTAATGCTTGCAACTCTGTCCACATTAATTCTAATCCTGCTTGTTTTTCTCCAAAGTGAGTAAAATTGACCTTGCAAAGTCTTCTCTGACTGCGCCTCAACATTCAGATCTGCTCAATAATTTATAAATGAATCTGATACGAGATAACATGACCTTATTCTCAAACTTAACGGTATATGAGGTATATTGACTTCCTTTTCTACTGTTGTATGTACTGTATATTGAATATTTAATTTGTAATGTGCTTTGAATTACAGACTATTTATTATGCATATTAAATTATCTGAGTGTCAGTACTGCTTAATCTTTGTAATTTTTCAATGTATTATTCCCAAAATAATCCAATACCAGTTTTATTCATTTGCATGTGATAATTGGTTTGCAGCGGTGAATGTGGTAGGTAATTGCCAGTAACCAAGTATTCCGGCTCCCCAGCTACTTTGAGACACACACAAATAAATAAGTTGATGGCGGAATCATCTGATGTGACTTAAGGTGAGCTTTCCTCTTCACAGTTTGAGCATAATGCATGTATGTGTAGAGATGCAGCCACAATCCTATCTGTGTGCGTCAGACACCAATTCCCTGTTGACGCCTTAATTGCATCTCTCACTAATCCCATTGCTTGTCAGGGCTGCTGCTGCTGATCGCCCTTTACAGAGGGATAATCGCCAGGCTGATTGGGCAAAACAGTGCACACCTGTCTCCCTTCGACTCCAGCAGCAGCAGGTTGATGAACATGCCTTGTGTTGCAAGAACTTTGATGTCAGTTTGAATTCAGATATCCACAAAAATGATATAAGATTATTCGTTCAAAGGACCGAAAAACAATCAAATTAGAGGCATTTGTCCCATAGTGAAATTTGATTTTGACCAAAATGTTTTATCAGTTGAAACATGTTATCGGATTCCAGCTTTGTTTTTCTTGGTAAATATATTTTATTGAGTTTATTGTTTAATTCAGAAGCCATCCACTTAATTGAGTTGCACTTGGTTAGTGAAATCAGATCTGTATGTGAGAACACTAATGTCGGACCGGGTAACAAACAGAATTTACCCATTCCACACCCTAGAACAAAAACAATTTAATCTCCCACGCTGCGCATTATCTGGTGTATTTGCAAGGATTGAAAAAAAACAAAACTGTCTGACTGGAGGGACGATGACATTCGTGAACTTCTGTCAGTAAGGACCGTCATCAAAATCAGACAAATGCAAAGAACGGTATTTCCGTTAAGTGAGAACACATTTGACATGGGGAATCTCTGGTTTTGTGTTGCATGTGTTAAAGGCAAACTCCTGATCATACCTGATTCTGCTGACATTGCCTCGGGTTCATGTCAAAACGGCTAAAGAGAGACAAAAGCCCCTTTAACACATGCACTGCAAACCTGAAATTATCTTTACATTAACAAGAGGAACTGTATGTGAGAATGCAAAGTTCTGAATCAGTTGGACTTGACATTAATCATACTTTACCCTGCCAGGTCCCTACTACAAAGTGTAATGTCTAATTGAGCCCATGTGTGAGAATTGTGCATCATGCGGCTCCAAGAAACCGGAAGACTAAAAACAAGGCTGAAGAAGAAGGGTAATTTATACCAAGATGGCAACAAAAATGTCTGACTGGAGACATAATAAGATTAGAAACTTTTGTCTGTTATTGCTGACACCAAAATTGTCAGACAAATTCAAGGAAAGGACCAAATTACCAACTGTCTATGTGACCACAGTGTAATCCATGTCATGTCCTGCCTCTTGCATACTCTACCTATACGCCACCCCTCGCCTAAACCAAACAGAGTATTTCAGTAAGTCAGAAGGCTTCTGAAAAGGACAATCTCCTGTTGTGTGCTGCATGTCTAGACCTGATTCGTTGGACAGTTTTTTGTTGTCCGAAGTCCATGAGAAAACGGATAATGAGAGAGAGAGAGAGATAGAAATCGGGAGAGAGATAGATAGCTGGATAGAAAGAGAGAAAGAAAGAGAGAGAGAGAGAGAGGGGGGGGGGGGTTATGGATACATAAAAAGCATCATTAGTGCATTAGAGACCATTCCTGTCTTTACGTTTCTGCACTCTTTAATGCAGAAGGTACAGTATTTTATTGCATCAGGGCATCAGAAGTAGTGCTTGTTTGGTGAATTAATTTGTTGTTGTTAGTTGCGCATTTCCTAATTCCGGTCATTATGGAGTTTCACTACATCGCTTTGGTGCCTACTGTTCAGTTTAGTGTCTGTGTTCTTTCCAAACTTTTCTTCTTTTTTTTTCATAGCAGTTTTTGCCAGAATTTCCTCTTACACTCACAGACATTTCTGCCTCTGTTTGGATTTTTCAAGCTATTCTCTAAAGATCACAACAACATTATTCTGTCATTTGGAACAGAACCATTGAAGAAGCAGGTGAGAAAGACTCTACAAACGTCCTGCCATTGAGAGGAATCAACAACAAGATGAGATTTCAGAATGGGAAAAAAAAGATCATCTTGTAATCTACAGTCAAAATCTGGCTATTTTGTTTTGGATTAAGGGAACAGTTTGACATTTTGTGAAATACACTTATTTGCTTTCTTGCTGTGAGCTAAAGAAAGATTGATACCACTCTTGTACATGAGAGTGGTATCAATATTCTCATCTAACTCACCTGAAGAAAGCAAATAAGGATATTCCCCAAATTGTCAGACTGTTTCCTTCAAAGCTTCAATTAATGGTGTCACCATTGTGACTTGGGACCATTGGTAGAGGGGTTATGCTTACCATCTTTAACAGAGCACCTTGTGGCGCTACAAACGTACATGTTTGACCTCAAGTGTCCACCTTGAAAAAGTGTAGCCGGACAGAATTTTTTCCTATAGACATTAATGAAATATGGAGCCCCAGTGGAGTTTAAGCCAGTTACTTATGAATGTGACATATTACTTTTAGAGAGGTCTTGGTCCCTACGCATAGCTCAATACATACAGTAGCAGCAGGTCAAAACTGGCCATGACCTTGTGGTTTCTGCTTAATGGTAAAGGTAAATGCAAACTTGAGTTTCACCACAAAAATGTTTTCTTTCTGACACTTGAATCTGTGTCAGATGTATATGTATGTATTGAAGTTTTATTTATTCAAACATTTCTTAAAGAATATTTTTGGTCTACGTTATTGGTGTGACTTTTATCAGACCTTTTGTTTAGACCCATGAGCTTACTCTTATTCACTGAAAACCCAGAGGACATAGGCCAAACCCCTATAGATTTCTAGCAACAATAAAGTTAGTCCCAATAAAATTTAGGTGCAGTATAATACAATATTTTTTCCAACCCATTAATATCAAGGTGTAAACTAAATATGTGGAACAGCACCACATAAAATGCTAAACAACAGTCTTTGAAGCAATCTTGAAGGTAAGATGTATTGCTATTGCATTAGCAATGTGTATTTAATAAACTGAAAACTGAGTGGAAAAGGTTGTCAGTGTTATTATCAGTATGTAGAGTAACTACACTGATACACCTTTTAAGATTATTAAATCCATTGTATTTTAAACAAAAGAGAGAGTGGTTTTGGCTTATTGTGTTAAAGCATTTAACAATCATTATTTCTACCTCAAAAACAGCTATGCCACCAATTTATGCATTTATTTAAGTATATTATAATTCCATACTATAAAAAGTGAGATTCCCATGTATTTTGTGATTATATAGGCAGGTTGAGGTTTCTATATAAATACTGTGAAAGCATCAAAACACTTAATCCATGGAGAAATCTACACAACCTGTATTCAGAAAATGTGCCTTTAAATGAGCCATCAGGACTTCTGTATTGTGATTTCAAAACTATACTAGGTAGAAAGTGACAGTCATTTCCCGGCTGAAATGACAGTGCAGAGAGTGCAGTAAGCGCAGATGCAAAAGACCCGGATACGCTCGGCAATAAGAGCAGACTGGGCTTTTTCAGACAGACAGTACAAATAAGATAATGTTTTTTAGTTTCATCATTCATTTAATTATTAATGCTCTAGTAGACCCCTAAAATACAAACCTGAAATATTAACCTGAAAATTAGCATAAGTTGTCCCTTTTAAGACAGCAGCATGACTTACAGTCTTACAAATCCTTTCATCCATTGCATATTCACAGCTGGCCTTGGCCAGGGGCTAGTCTGTAGAGGAGGTACACATTTTAGTGTTATGTCACCTGAAATTGCCATGGCTAAGAGCCAGCTTGTGTGTCTGTTATCAAAACCAAATCTTCAAAGAATAAAGACAGAACACCATATCCCAGAGGCTCAGTGTACGTTATGTCAGTCCCTGTCAGCCAATATGAAAATGTTTACACATCTTGTTTTTAGAAATATGAAAAGAAAGACATTCCACAATTAATATGATGAAATAATACAGCAGAGATTAAAATGCTACCAAAGACTGAACACAATCTCCAAAACAAGACCACTACCAGCCCAAATGAAGCTTCATGAACCATTAGTTGTATTTGTTGAGCCCACTAGATGGAGCTCTTGGTTTAAAGAAATGGGCTCAATGAATGCCAATTATGTTTTCAACCATTTGTTGAAAGGAGCTCCATCATCAGAAAATAATGAAAATGGTTCATGAAACACCGTTTGGACATCATAACCACGGATCTGTCTGTCTATCTATCTATCTATCTATCTATCTATCTATCTATCTATCTATCTATCTATCTATCTATCTATCTATCTATCTATCTATCCTTTTTCTTTCGCATACATGCGGAAATACAGGCACGATGTAAAATAATTTAACAACCTTTATTACTCACAATAAAACAATTTCATTTATCAAGTTATGTCTAAAACATTTATATCGTTATTTTCTTTAATCTCTAACAAGTGATGCTCCACCTCCCCCAATACAGTGGTTCAGTTGGAAAGTAAAAGGCAGTACACCACGGCTAGCTCTGGCCCTGCACTCAAATAATTCAAAAGAAGAAACAAAACAATATATTTATTCACAAATCACTGCAACTCACAATGGAAGGGGGAAAAACCATACAAGAGTTGGCAGAGTTGGCAGGTCCTCCACTATAGCTGCTGCAGTAACCCCTCCCACCCCCACTAACGTCTCGCAATCGGATGGGGGCAGAGCACGAGTGAACTCAACTACACTTTAGAGATTAAGAGAATGTCTATACGACGACGGAATAACTGTTTCGTAATTAGCAAGGCAAGACAAACAAAGAAAGAAGAGAAGTTAGAGGCAAGGCAGGGCAAACAGCAGCCTAACACCAGACACGCTTTAAAAGAAAACAAAGTCAACTGTTAGTGACAACATCTAACCAAACTAGCAGACATAATATATATATAAACTGCCCCGCATTAGCGGGTAAGGACACGGCTGCACTACAGGTGCCGGTAAGGGGCGTGTCACACACCTGCCGCGATCGTCATGCCTGCTGTAAAATAAACAGACACCAGATAACTAAAATGCATACAGAATATAAACCATCTGGTTACACTAATATTAGCTCACAGAAAATGAACCCCCCCTACAGTACAAAAGGCATAATACAAGATAGGTGAAAAGTAATCCTGGAATTGTCAACCACAACTACAAAGCTATAAATATTGTTTCAGGTTGTAATTATGCTTTTATCCAGTTAACAATCAGAAAAGGGATATAACACCCTACACACTGTGTTTTCACCATGTTACTGCGAGAAGAGGTCCTCTCTCAAGGGAAGCATGTGAAAGAAAAGATCTTATTTTTTCTTTCCATTTCCTGCATGAGTGGATCTGAGTGTAGGCTTTGGTCTGCTTTTGTCTCTTCTCTCTGTTTCTCTCAACTGCTCCCTGCCTTATGCTTGACATTTCTGCTCCATATAGGTCAGTCTCCATAGGAAGCAAGGATAGAAAGAAGAAAAACACCAGGATAACAACAAGGAACTATCTAAGCAACCTGTGATGTTGCATGCCGCCAAGGAAAAGCCGTAATTGCCTCTGCCTCTTCGTTTGTTGAAGAAAAAAGAAATGAAAGATAGAAACATAGAGGTTTATTAAATACAGAGGTGTCTTTTAAAAGAATAGAAACAGAAACACAATATAGATCAAATGTGATTAGCGGCATATTCTATGAAAGTTGGCGAGTGAAGAAAAATACCTGTTTTGGAACCAATGGGAGGAAGGTTCATGAATTTAAAAAAAATACAACAGACAGAGAGGAAGAGTGTGAAGATCAGATCAGTTCTATACCCTGTCAATCATCCAGCTGTGAAGTCAAACACTAGCGCCTAGAGATAGCGTCATTTGGAAGATAAATAAAGTTAGACGTAGCAGTCTGCCCTCCTGAACCAAGCAAAGGAAGAGTAGCTGGGCGTCTCTTTCTCTCTGTCATCTGTCTCAGGGCCGAAGCTCAGCCTGGAAACTATCAGGAAGATGATGTGTCTCTAGAGACAAAGACGCCTGGGGAAAGAGGCAGCTCTTAATCATCTGAGACCCACTTCTCTGGCATTTCTCTCATTGTTACAGGACACCCCTTCTAATGCTATTTGCATTCTCGCAAATCCTTACAAAATGCAATTCTGTGCTTCCATTTCCTTATGACTTCAAGACAATGCCATCTCTAAACTGAGAGTGTTAGTTATTTCCTTTCAGGTCTCTGCAGTGGCTGTTATTAGACAGTATAATAGCTCTCCGAACAAAGGCCTATGTGGCTAATTAGAGACGTGGACTCAAACATGGCTCATCTCTTCAAATAGAGTCTGGCATGGTTGAGTGGAGAATGACAGAGGGAATCCATCTCCAGTCGTCTCTCCCCTCCACTAGGGCTATATAGGTGCAGCAGACAGCCACTGTAGGCTCTTTCAGCCGGGCCGCAGAGAGCAGCCAGGAGGATGATCATTTGTTACCAGACAGTCAAGACGCACCAGACCACACTGAGACAGGAGGTGAGGTGGTATGACCTCAGGCAAATCTGACAGACACCAACTCTGAGAGAAATTAGATGTGATCTGTGATCAATTACACCATAACATGCTGAAATTTTAAATCTGCCAGGGTTCTATGTCTTTAATCCCATTGCAGTCATCCTGCACGGGTTTTGGTTTGAGAGTAGCACCGCTGCGGTCATCATGAAGCAGCAAGCAACTGCACGGAAAGGGTGGTTACTTCACAGACTCTCTTAGCCGAGGTCAGTGAAAGCAGCAAAGCAGTCTTGAATGCCAACGTCATCAGAGGAGCGCTCCACGGGGTCAAAGGGATTCTTCAACAAAGGCCTTGAGCACTAACGATAGTTCCCATTCACGGGAGTATCCGGAGGCAAGCATCAATGGGCATTGCCTCCTGACCCCTTGCAGGAACTAAAGGGTGGCCTAAGACTGGTTTGTCGCTAAAACCCTCCTGGCAGGAAGAGATGGCGGCTGCATACGCCTTAATAATGGAATGAGACAGCCCTCTATCCATCAAACATTGCAAAAAGGAGAGGATAGAACTAACTGCATATGACAGGGGATCTAGCTTTCTTTCCTTCTACCAGCTTTGGAACCCAAACCACTTTTCCTTGTGACAGGCAGTGGTGGATACCGCTCTTGCCGTGTGGATGGTGTGCACAACCTCTATAGACAGTGTCCCAGATTAGGAATTGTCCAAGGCCGGGCTGCCAACATTTGAGTCATTTCTGCATCCCAAGTTACCAAGCGGTGAACCCTGGCTACCAGAGTCAAAGTTTCAAGTACTAAGTTCCCAGTACTTTACTTTTACTAATTTGTCATTTGGGACACAGCATCTTTAGAAAAAATGGGTAATAATAAAATAATACATATACATAATAAATAAGGAAACAAATAGAGAAAATTAAGTAAATAGCACAGTAAAAATCACTGCAGGACTTAAGTGCAGATGGTGCTACTGATGTAGATGTGTGTTGTGCATGAATGGCCGACAATCACTCCAGTCTCACCATTTCCAACAGAGGAGGGATGAGACAAGCGATGGAAAGGAGAGAAAGCAGCTTCTTTGGCCATTGCATGCATGTCAGGGCCACCAGGGGTGGATCGTCTTGTGGGGCCAGGAAGAACCACAGTGGGCAGTGGGTGTTGTGTGGATTCCTGTCTGTTGATGTAGGCCATTGTGATGAGGTTTTTGTTCCTCAACAACAAATGCCTCCCCTATGTCAGGGGCTGGAAGTGTTGGGGGACCAGAAATACTGCCCTTAACTCGAAGAGGTAGATGTCCCCCTGTATCACAGATCATCCTGTACTGAGGGGGGAATGGTAGCCAAACAATGCTTGTTCTTCTTGGCATCTAAGTAAAGGCTAGCAAACCACCTCTGAAGGTATCGCATGTGCAGTGGCCCCAGTGGTACCACCAGATGAGCAGCTGCTATGAACAGCAGTAAGCATTTGCATTACAGTCAACGCCATCAACATCACACCCAGCTGCAGGGAGGTCCATCTGTGTTCCAACAAAGTGGGCGTCAAGATAAAGGAAGACCCGATGCAACAGTCGTGCAGTGGCTGAAGCAATGTGGGACATATCCGATGAAGGTGTTAACTCTGTGTTTAGCCATAGTGAGGTGTGAGATAATGTGACCTGACACCTCACTGCTAAGCCGGGAAGCGAGTTGCATGCGTCACAATAGGGAGTATACAGTGTATTTGTTCATCAAAGCATGCCATAGTCGTGCAGTGGCTAAAGCAATGTGTGACATTCTTATGAAGGTGTTAACTCTGTGTTAAAATTAAGCTGCAGTAAGGTACATTATCCCCAGAAGGAGAGATAATGCGACCTGACGGCTCACCGCTAACCTTGAGAGTGAGTTGTGCCTCTCACCAACACTGTGACGGCATTCACAATAGGGCTATATATAGATTAGTTATACAGAGCTGCTACTCTCTGTCTGTCTCAGTTTCTTCGCAGCAAAGCAACCCAACGTATCACTGGAAATGATCCCACCGCTGCTGACATCTTATTTTGGGTAGCGTCTGGCGGGCCACGCAGGCTGGTGGCTGCTGGACACTGCGCTCTGTTTGGTCTGTGCCGAGGATGAATGTCTGTGCCAGCGAAGGTCCAGGACACAATGACATTGACGAGGTTCATGAAGCAGTTACACCATCCTTGGAGAAAGTAATCCGTGGGCAATTCACTGTTATAATAATACTGAATAATATTTTTACAAATTTCAGTAGTTGAATGCATGCTTGGTATTGGAGGAGAGGAGTATCCATTAGGCCAATAGAGGGAGCCGCCTGTGTGAGATAGTGCAACTATGTACAGTCCCATTATGTTTTACAGACATTTGTAGTTAACTAATACGGTAAAAAATGTTGTTAATGCTGCATTTTGCTGAACTTTCACTTCCCTTTGTATCGTGCACAGCTTTCAAAACACACTAATTAAGCCTCAAAGTTTATCTCGTACACACAAGGTACTATCGCCTACGAACAGTTAAATATGAATATGACTATTGCTGCCTGCATGGGCCACCCTAGTGGCTGGGCCCAAGAAAGCTTTCCCCTTTTCACCCCCTTTATGGGCAGCCCTGATTTTACACCAATGTAATGAGGACTGGCTGCCAGAGCAGACATCCTGACTTGTCATAGTAAGAAAAGCACAGGTGTTACTGATAACATGAACGATGGCTCTGTCCTATATAGGTGTCCCAGCAATCAATACCATGCAGAATGTCAGGGCCCAGAAACTAAACCAACTTAATGGAATTCAACCATCATTCATGTTATTATTTAAACCTGTGCTTTTTCTACTGTGACATACGTATATCTATCGTATTTCATGTAATTCACTACAATTATGAATGTCAATGTCTCAACGAGGAAGAATCTGCCTCAATTAAAGTTACAATGTTATGATTTTAGAAATGCAGTAAATGAGTGCACCTTGGTCCTGCAACATTTTCACAAATTTATTCAACAGGATGGATTATGGTGGTCATGGGCCCCTAGGTTACTCTTTGTGTGGGCATCCCAAAAAAGTACTTTAGTGCCATTCTTGCATGATACTGTAGGAATATTGCAGGGCCCATAAGTTGACACTTGAGGTGCACTGGCACAACCATCCACACAACCACTCACCCACCCACCCCCACACACACACACACATACACTTTTTTTTATAAACAGCAATGCAACAGAAAAAGGCATTCAGTGTATCTGCAAGCTGGTTGCAACATTTAGTTTGTACCTGTCTACACAACAGGTACAACATCTGCAGTAGTACAGAACCTCTGTTTTGTTTGAGGGATTCTTTTTAGTAGAGCTTGGTGTTCTTTGAGTTGTTGTGCATTCAGTTTTGTGCTCCGCTATATTTTCATTTTTGCTTCTATGCTGTCAAGTAGCAGTGACATATTGATAGAAAACCAAATTGACCTTAAAAATCTGGCCACAAGATGCAGTGAATGGGACAGCTGATTGGGTAGATATGGGCTACATCTACTACATCGGCTGCTCAATTTTGTAAATGCTTCTTATGGGCCAATAATTTTTCTGAAGTAAATTTGAAATATTAACAGCAATCTGGCCTATCTGGGGCTCTTGCACATGTTTGGCCCATAGGCTGCATCCTAGGTCAACCTGTGCATTAATCCATCCCACACTGTGACTTGAAAATGACACATTTTTACACACAAAAAATATATACTACACAGAGCATATTGTATTAAGTGTACTTACATTTTTACAGTCACAACCTATTCAATAGTCTATTTTGAGCATTTGTTTAGATTTAGTCTGACCCTAAAATAAAATTTTCCCAATTCCATTATCTTAAAATATGGAGACCATTCTTACCCATGTTTTAGTTTTCACTGTAATGGCCTATTGGGGGCAGTAAGCCATCAGAAACAGACAAGATTCAGTTAGTGAAAAGCAAGGATAAGTATAAGGCAACCAGTCTCTTTCAGTGGGTGTCTCACTCTCTCTCTTTCTCTCTCCTCTGCTGAAGGACACACACGCATAGGAACACACACACACACACACACACACACACACACACACACACACACACACACACACACACACACACACACACACACACACAAATGACTAGTGAGAAAAAAAATCTGCATTCATTGTCAGTTTAGGGACTCCATTAATAATGCCTGAGATGAAGCCCGTCTCAAATGCTAAATGCTAGGTAAACAATCAATGAGGGGATGTGTGCAGGGAAAACACTACCCTCATCTTGGGTTGTTTGGAAAAAATAAGGGGATCCAATAGTGCTCACTCAAGGTGGAACTGCAATTAATATTCCTGTGGTGAGGAGGCTTGATTTTAGGCATGCCACAAGGACCTGCTAGCTGCCTCTCTTCCTCTGATTCAAACAAGTCAGATAATTACCTACTTAGATTTCACCGTGACAGCTTTGCTTCCAAGAAAGAAGAGACTCAGTGTGAGCGAGAGTAAGGACAGTTATAAATTCAGAGAAAGTATTATGCCATTGTTCAACATGTGTAAGAAATTAGTCTGTGTTCACAGCGGTGTTATAGGTGACTATAGAGGCGAAAATCAATTTTAAGCTTGCCAGCATTTTAGAGGACATTTGTTTTGCTACTAGAAGACGGCTAACAGGTGTACTTTGATGAGAGGAAAGCAAGCCAGACCAATTGGAAGTTGATGGCTGCTTCATCTAAATCAGTGCTAAAAGAGGGGACATTTGTTTTCAGTGGAGAGGGCTATTTATCAACGGTGATTGATATCCAGCAAAACTGGACTGCCTCAGGCTAAACTCATCCATCCGGTGCCAATCACTGAGCCTTGCCAGAGAAATTCACACCTCCGTCAGCAATCAAGTCTGGCACAATCCTGAAGCTTCACCCTAATACAATGTTGATATATGTTTCACATGCAGAGGTCTGATATAATGGCATACTTGTACATTTAAACATACATATATTAACAGTTTATTTATGGCATACTAAATAACAGATCTGCATTGCACTGTATCAGTTAATCATTAATCATATAGTATAGTAAATTACATTACAAAGCTAGTCCAGCATCAGTGCCTGTGCCGAGGGCTTGGTGTTATTGCCTAGAGAGTTACACAAGAAATATTTTTATAAATCAGTTCATAATTAGAATCAAACCCAGACAGTTCAGGCAAACCACCTGAAGACAATAATATGGCCACAATGATTCATTAACACTGTTTGCGTGCCGGCCATGTTGTCTTCACCCACCAATAAATGAGAAAGAAAATCAAGAATATAACTTTCTATTTCCTTTTGAGATTCAGTGTGCTCTTTTCTTGTGTGGTTTGGCTGGTTCGGTCTTTGTGTTTTTGTTTGGACATTCATTTCCATTCTCATTCCCACAGCTCTCAACTTTTGATACCAACACACAAGCCACTCTTGAGCGTCTGTATCAAATGCACCATTCTTTCAACTGTAAACCAATCCATTTTAGTTATTGCACAAACAGACTTATTTTAACCACACCCACTATCTTTTCCTATACCTAACCAAGTGGTTTTGTTACCTAAGCCTAACTGTGTAGTTTTGTCCTAATTCACGACGTTAACCATGTGTTTCCAGTGTTGAAAACAGCAACTGTAGTGGTGTGTCACAGTTTTCAAGGCACACATGCCTACCCAATGTCTTGAAAAGTGAAGCCAGTGGGTTGGGAGAGAATAGGTTGTTTTGCAATAGGGCAAGGTAAGTCTGCAGTATACATATACCTTAAATATACATTTGGTATAGCTATTTATTGCTGTGTTTCCATTCAACTGTCAAGAAAATTTTAAATGAACTTTTGGAATGTCGCGAAAAAAGGAATTCGTATTAGGTATGCTTCCGTCAACTGGCTTAGAGTGAAAAACTAGGCTGCGTAGTGTCATCAAAAGTTAGCACTTAACAGTAGGTTACACATGTCTGTAATCCACCAGTAAACAGAGCAGAAGAAGTTGAGGTTGCTAACCGCAAACAAAATAAGCCTTGTCATCTATCTATGAGAGAAAAATGCCGAGGTCAGGGATTTGTTTTAATTGGGCAAGGTTTAATTGTTCTTTCAAGTCAGTGAGTATTGATCTTTTAATGCTGTCCAAAGATGATAACACATTATGAGAATATCCGAGAAGTTGAAGAGGGTGGAAAAAAGCCAGTCAGCCATGTGAGTTAAATGTTGGCTACGTCAGAACTTATCTGGCAATGGTTTTTCGCATTTAGAGCATCCACCCTGTTTCAAAAAAGGCCACCTCAAACAAGTTTAACAACTGTTCACATCTGACATTGAAGTTTTATCGCATTTTAACATTTACATTCACCTTTCTAATGCAAATCCTCAAAGTGCACATTGAAATATGATTATGGAAACATGGCTATCTTTTCAGTAGTTTGTTTTCATTCTGGACTGGTGTTGGGATTTGAAGTGTGTTCCAACAAGTTCCTTTATTTTGCCTTTTTATTCTCTCTGTTCTATTATGGAGTCATTTTTAAGTCAGTTGGATACCAAAAAATACCAGCTCTTCCACAGGTATGCAGACACTTACCTCTCACAATTATAAAAAGGTTAAATGTCATCTCTGTATCCACTGTTATACAATGTAGGAGCTAGTGTTGGAAAATGAACAAACTAAAGTTGGGATTGGTTGAGAAAGAAAAAGATAACAGGAGAAACAACATAGTCATCCCATATGTGGCTGGGGTATCGGAGAAACTCAGGAGGATTTTCAACAAACACTGCATCCCTGTGTATTTCAAACCCGGTAACACACTCAGACAGAGACTAGTACATCCGAAGGACAGAACACCACACCACCACAAAAGCAACCTGGTTTATGCTGTCCAATGCAACGAGGAATGCAAAGATCTTTACATTGGAGAAACAAAACAACCACTGCATAAACGCATGGCCCAACACAGGAGAGCTAACTCCTCAGGCCTGGACTCGGCTGTCCACTTACACCTCAAGGAGAAAGCCCACTCCTTTGATGACAGCAATGTCCAAATCTTGGACAGAGAGGACAGATGGTTTGAAAGAGGAGTAAAAGAAGCCATCTATGTAAAAGTGGAGAAACCATCGCTAAACAGAGGAGGGGGTCTGAGACACCACTTATCTCCAATTTACAATGCCGCCCTTTCATCCCTTCCCAGGAGATTCAACAATCTAACCTCAAAGGACAACTGTTCACACATGGCCCGGGTGACCCCAACGACTGTCGTTCAGACTCAATAGAGCACTAACGACGTCGAAACCAACTGCCCACCAACGACTGCCACTCTAACGACGGGCGTGGGCACTTGGAGCACAAAGGGTGTCAGTGACATCATCGGCCTTGTGAGAGGTTAAATACCTGGATCTCCACACCAGTTAGTTGGACCAGTCCCAGCCTGGTCAGATGCGTACATGAACTGATGAAGCCTCTTGGATGAGAGGTGAAACGTCTTCCTAGACAAACAACCAGTCCAGTTGTTTTTTTTGTTTTTTTTTTGACTGAAATTGCTTTGAGGATAAAGTTGGGATGTTATTTGGCCAACCATGTAGACAATGTTGTGACAACACAGAATGCTGAACTTGGACCAAATGCAAGTGTGCTTGTTACATTGATTAGAGCTTAGGGTAAGAAGGGATTACATCTCCAGAGGACTCCTGGATCGATGTTGGCCTTCATTGTGTGTGTTGTTAATGACTAGAACTTTGAGCTTGTAAGTAAAATACAGCTACGCCATTTTAAAAAATAAAGTTTGCCCTTTTTTTATGTTGTTGTTACAAAAAACATGTGTTTCTGTTCTACAGTTTGCTCATTGAATTAATAAATGTATATATTTTTAAATTTATTCTCACACAATGAGACTGTTGGGCTAGTTGAGTTGACTTGTATGACTTGTATGTAAAGACCAACATATCCACATACCTAAATGACAGACTAGGTTGTTTGTCAATGACTCTAAACGACATTATTACCGTTCCATTTAACATTGTAAAAGGGGTTGCACCATGACAGTTTATAACATGTGTCGATTGATCATATGACCCACTAACGAAAGCACTTGTATTTGCTTCTTTGCCTAGATATACATTTGAGTGTCTGTGGCAACATTCACAAGCAAAATTTAAATGTAGCACTATAAGTGACGCTTTTTACGATACACTAATCTCACGATAAAATACGATACACGATATTCAGCTCATGATACGATATTTATCACAATATTCAGCCAACAATATGATTCGATTTGGTACGATATGATTCGTTACGATACACTTACATCATTTTCTGAAAGATTTTAATGGGACAGTGTGATTTTGGTGACATCTTGTGAGTGTTCTATTGGCTGGGATTGAATTAATAAAAACTGAAAGAATCAATTACACAATATATGGCTCTGACTGGACAGCAGAGATGGTAACAAGTCACTTTTTGCAAGTCCAAGTCAAGTCTTAAGTCTCTGAGGGGAAGGCCGAGTGAAGTCTCAAGTCTCTGAGGGAAGCAGCAAGTCCTAATTAACTCTCTTATGGTTTTAATAAATAATAATATAGAGTTGAAGTGAAACCGTATTGTATAATTACACAAAGTCCCAACTAATGACATCTTATAATCTAGTGTAAATAAAGAAAGTCTGCTAGAACTAATTACAGACACACCTGAAACTCCAGGTCCTGCTCTCATTGGAGGATTTTAAGTCATTTGATAGTAAATTGGAGGCAGACACCTCTGGCTGTAGATATTCTGCATGATATATTCATGATTATGCTCGATTTTGATGTCTATATATCTATATTTGATATATTTTTATAGTATTATAGTCATGTATTTTATATGGGCTGGTTTTAATGTTTGTCAGAAACGTTGTCAGTTGTCAACTCAGTGTAATGGTTAAAGCAGTAACATTATCATTACGTGGTCAACAATATGCCTGTAATGTAAACTTGCCTTTAGCAGACATTAATAATTAACAAATTTAAATTAACAGTTTATGCAGCTGAGCTTAACACAGACGTTGCATTCTGTGATTATTTCGGCTTTAGTTTCGGCTGTGCCTGAAGTTATTAAAGCCAAACGGTAGTTGAGCTGCAGCAGCAGACCGGGCAGCAGCAGCAGGTGATGTGCTCTCCGTGTCATCTACGGAGTGTGACCGCTTGCGCATCTGGAGTCCCCATCTCTGCTTGACAGACAGTTAGAAATGCTCTACAGCGACACTAGCGGCTGACGGACCTAATAGCTCTTCCTGCAAAGTGAACGTGGGTAGAAATGGGCAGCGAGCAGAGTAAAAGGGGAATTTAAATGGGACCTAATGTATCAATACTTGCGGCCAAAAAATCTATACTTTCTCTGGAAACAAAATATCGATCTATATTGCAGAATCGATAAAATCCTACAGTCCTAATTTACAATCATATGTGAATAAAGGTTGCTGAGGACTCCCTCCTTGGAAAATAATACATTTAGATACCTGCTATTTTCATCCACATTTATTGTGTGTATGGCAATTTTGTTGATATCAATGTCTATCTTAATACAAAAAATAATACCGCTAAGAAAAGTCCAAATTGCCTGTAAAAAACTAAATTGCACTACGGTATGGATTTTGACTCTACCGTGTAACAGGCAGAGTAACTCTGACGTAACCACACAACTTGTGCGGATCTACTGATCCTTTGAGTAAAAGCTTATGTGAAAAAGTAATTCCTGTTGACATTGCATCTCAGCGCAACTGTCCACTGTTTTTTTTTTTTTTACAAGATAAAGGTTTTAATTGAAGTGCCTTGGTTATTTAAAAAAAATAGTAGTACAGCAGTCATACTGTATAGCCACAGCTGATGTTCTATCAAATTCTGAATTTCTGAAATTCTGGAATAAATCAAGTTTTAATGAGTTGTCCTAAGGGCGAAGTGCTAGGCTACAGCTAAGTCGTTGTCGGCTATCAATACAGCTGCGAATCACTACTTACTACACTGCAACATCATGATTTTGACTGAAACATGCATAACAATAGCGTCGTTGCTGATAGCACCATTGAGCTAAAAGGATGCTATGTCCTCTGGTCTTATTTTCAAGAGGGACCTGATAAAGCTAGGGGGCCACAGAGTAACCTATTTTAGTCCCGGACCTTGCTTAATGTCTACCCTGGTGGTGACAAAATATGTCCACAGACAGACAAACATGTAAACACCTAGCAAAATACTCAAAATTGCCTCTGTGGTAGTTCCTGCTACATGTATTGTCTCCAGGACCACCTTTTGCCATGACATGCACACACGCATGCAAAAACGACCCAAAATGATGGCAAAAAGATAGAACTACCAAAAAGACATGTAAAATGACTAAAATACATAATGCAAATCAATCACAGGGATGCAAAACAACTAAAAAATGAACACAAGAAATGCAAAACGACTAAAAATAGACGTAAAACGACCAAACAGAGACAAAACAGGATTACATAATAATGTAAAATGTCTAAAAAAACAATAGATGCAAAATTACTACAAAGAGCCCCCAAATTACTACAAAAAGATGCAAAATAGATGCAAAACAATTACAGAGATGCAAAATTAATAAAAGTAGACTCTTTTTGGTTTGGGTGTCTTGTTCCTATGAAAGGGTGGGGGCTCTTACATTTCTTTGCTCACGAGGCCCATTTTGTCATAATCCGTCCATGTGTATATCTGCTATGTAGCATACAGTTTAGTTGAATTGGTTTCTGTACTCTTTGATTTTTTTTAAGATGGTATGCAAACAACATTTGTCCCTTGATAAAATGAGTCAGGCATTATCTGGGTAAAAAAAATACAAACACAGAGCAGGTAATTCTCTTTGCACTGCCTGTATCTAAACATAAAATCAACAAAGGAAGAAATTACCTGCAGGGACTCCACACACAACGCTCCTACACCTATTACTGCTGTGGCATGTTATTTCATGTCTGATATGGACACTTTCATTTTCTATCACTGTGTTTACTCATTCTATCAAGTTGATATCGTCCTCATTTTTTTACACAGAAAAGCAATCACACAGCTACAGTATTTTTTTCAGCTTTTCTGCAAAAGTTGTTTTTTTCTGTTCAGGCAATCCCAATCCCATTTCTCATTTGTAAAACATCTTCAAAGCCTGGCAGTGCTGGTGGACCTGTTTATGGTACAAAGTATAGACAGCAAAAAAGTTTTTGAAGTTGGCCTCGCTACACAACATGCTAACTAACGCATGTGCTTTCTAGCCCTCCACCTCAGCTCTACCCCTCGATGCCAGAGGGAATTGAGACACCCCTACCTCTACATGTAAACGTGCAAAACCGAGGGGTAGGGCGTAGCAGCAAGGGGTGAAATGGGATTGGGCCTAAAGCATATACCCCTCAGCCGTATCTATTTGTCAGTTCAAAATACGAAATATAAAAAACAAAAAGGAAACAAAAGAATGTAAAGTGTTAGAAATAGTGGATGATTATCAGTGACCTTGTGCTTTGCAAAAAAAATATTTTACTGACAATGATGCCTTCCAAAGTGTCTGGTCTTTGCTCTAAATTAGTTAATAATTATTTTAATAATTAATCTAATATAGTATATAAACAAGTCTTTGAATTTGTGAATGATATGCTTTTTCCCCTTTAAAAAAAACAACTAATTACAATACCACAAAATAATTTTTCAAGCATATACTACTATGAATAAATATTTAAGAGCTGGCATTGGAAATAAACATTGTCCATCAGACTTTTCTGTGAAACATAAATTGCTTGATGACAGACAGTTTGACAGACCATGTAATTAAAGAGAAATACGTGACAGCATAGCAACTTACATATTTACTTACCCAACTATTAGGCCTACTGTGTTAGTGGTAACTTTGTGTCTTTCTTTCCCAGTCTTGGGTCTTCCAAATCCACGTGAACTCTTAAATAATCCACCCATAACCCACCCAAATTAATAATTTTCTCTGCTTTACAGACCTGCACGGGCATGGACTAAACATTAAGCTTCTGAAATAATAAGTTGTCTGCTGCAGCAGCTCTATTCTCTGCTAAATCTACAGAATGTAATTAATATTTCCCTTAATTATGTATTATTTTAAAAACCTGCAACCCATCCGCTGCTTATCAGAATTTTTTTTCTGAACCCACAGACAAGATCAATGGATTCACTGTGGTCTCCATGGACATTAACTGAAATATGCACATCACTATCCTCCACAGCCAACAGTGCACCTAACGTTTGCCTAGAAATGGAGTCCGCTAACGTCAACAAATGACCAGCCACCACAAGAGAGTTCACAAAGGCTGTGCTTCCATTATACATTTTGCAGCGGCTGCCTGGAGATGGACCTAATGCTGCTTTCACACTGAACAATGGTGACTCACCCCCTCCAGTCATTTCAATGAGGCAAGGCAGCAGAAGGGAACGGTTTTAACAAAGGTGGCAGGGCTATGAAGTGGTTGCTGCCCACGTGAACATAAACAGATTTTGCTCTGCCACAGAGTTTACCGTACTGAACTTCATGTGGTACAGCCTGGTGATTGGAGCCACTTTTAAAAACGCAAAGACTATTTTCATCCTGGTACAAATATCGAATGAATGAATGAATGAATGAATGAATGAGTGAATGAATAAAATTTTATTTTTCATGTCTGGTCATGTTACCATGACCCATCCCATACAGGATTATAGGGACACCTAAATGTATACAACCAAAACTAAGCCTTCCGGTGTGCCAGCAACAACCAAAAACTAAGCATACATATAAAAACAAAAAAACAAACAAATAAATAAAAATAAAGTAGAATAGGATATGTGCAGATTCACATACATGGCCCCATAAATAACAAAACAACACAATACATGAGCATAAACACATTTAAAAAAAAAAAGTTTTTCTCACATACGTCAGTTTCCTCCTCCTGTCCAGCTGTATCAACTGAAGTCTATGTATGTTTCGCCTTCTAATACTAGAATTAAGTATGTTGCATTAATCAAGTCTGGAGTAGATAATTATAATTATTTGGGATTTGAATTAGTTTAACCGCAGGACATTTTTTTAACATCCAGTTTTTAATTTCAGCGAGGCAGGACATAATGCAGTTCACAACAGAGGTAGCAGGCTTTAAAAGGGACTGACAGCCGCATGCCATCAAAGTAGCAGTGGAAGTCAATTGAATGTTTACGCCTGATTTATGCCATGGGTAGCATGCATATGGTGAATAGAAGTGGACCTAAAATTGAACCTGGGAAGACCCCACAATACAGAGGAGGACAAGGGGGATAGCATTTACACACATTACAGACAAAGACCTGTTTGACAGATGGGAGATTAACTGATCTATCGTATTTCAAATGGCTGATTAAGACACCACTGTGTCGAAGGCTGCTATATGGCTATACTTTATGGCGTGATGCTTTTCATTACAGTCTTATGATTTACCACCAAGTTGGATATATTATTGGTTGATTAACAAAGAAATAAAAAAAAAATAGAGAACCATTAGAAGGTCATGTGCTGTACTGCATGGAGAAGAGGTTACTTTTTATACTATACATTCCATGAACTCGTGCCAGCTCATGGTCTAGTTTTGCAGATATACAAGGTTATGTTATTAATTCCATTCATTAAGATCCTTTAGGAAGTTGTTTTGGAAGTCTTCCAAACAGTCCATGTTTTGGAAGTCTTCCAGAACAGCTGTAGTTACCAATCTTATAAATTCCATTCAGTTACTTTGCCTTATTGTGTTCCCAGCCATGAACCCACCTACGAATAAAAAACATCTGCCATAATTAAAACCTTGTACTTAGTAACACAGCTGCATCACACAATTTGTTGCGGATCATTCAAACTGAATGAAACTAACAAGCAACATCTGCCCGATTCTATATCTGCGTACATTTTAATTGGCTAATGGTTCCTTTCAATTCCAAGTTATATTAGTTTATCACTCTTTGCCTCAAAGTCCTAGGGACACAAATGCTCAGATGGAGTGTTGTTAAGGTAATGGTACATGTACAACACCTGCCGTTCTCCTCTAGTGTCCTTGGTGTGACATCTGTTTACTCCTGGATCAGTATGGCATGACAATACATAATAGCAGCCCAATTAACAATAGAAGCATGCATAAGCAAATGTCAATTCAGTTTATTCAGACATGTCATAGGAGGAAGAACTTTCAAGGTCCTACACCGATCTTTGCTGTTATATTCTCTGTCTATTACTATGGAATTCTGTACAGCTGTCCTGTATGCCTCAGTCTGACAAGAACATTCAATTTCTCTTTCCCTACAAGCACCTAAATTACGCTGTGAAAATTATAATGACAGATCACTTCTTTTTAATGCAGAGTAGATTAATTTAAACTACATGCTATCTGTGAAACACCTTGGCTCGCAGATCTTTTGCAGTGTCTGCATAAATTAGGCTTCATGCATGACTTTGAAGTTCTGATGCTATCAGTCTATTCTTTTGCATACTGTGCAGTGAACCTTTCATGAACTCTTGCTGTGAATGTAAAATATTGTTTTATGTCTTTGTTAAGTAGGAGAGTTATTCCTAATACTTATTCCATGTGTTTAGTTATTTTGTAAAGCTATAACAAATAAGCAAACTGTGTATTACAGGTATATATTATTAGGTTGTGTAATAAAGGCCTGGTGGACTTTAGTGATCCTTAAATCAGATCTGGCTGGAGACATTTGCTGCATGTCATCCTCCTTGCTCTTGCAGCTTCTCTGATCTGTAACTAGTATTCTATAATACCTATCATAATAAACAATGGAGTGGCACAGAACTATACTAGTAACTTGAGGATACCAATTACGGTATAAGGCTGACCTGCAGTCAGGGGAAAAATTTAATTTTCCTGATGAAGATTAATCTTCACTCATACACTGGCCAATTTAATATGTTCAGTAGGTTCTTAGCAGAAAAGATTTAGTTTTACACAATTGGCAGACCATTTATGCCCGATGACCCAGACATCACGGACAGTGACTTTAATGGTCCCGCTGAAGATGTATAAAGTAAGTGAATTGATTATTGAAATCAAATTGGTAAATGCTTAATCAACAGAGAATGGTATTTGACAGATGTAGCAGCCCCCTGTGACAGGTGGTGTGGCTATTGACATACCGGCCAGAAAGAAAAGGATCAGAATTACTGCTGCAGCTGTTTGGCCATCTCATCTGTTCTTCTGAAATGATGCTACAGATGCCGTCAGTTGGAAACTGAATAACTAATCAATCAGTCAATGGATTTTAGGATCCGATTTTCCCAGGAATAACCTTAGATTGTCCTCCTCAGTCACTAAATTCAAAAGTGTGTAGTTGTCCCCGAAAGCTGAAATAGTATTATTCAAGGTCAATATTTGCTCATGTAAAGTACTTTTATTATGTTCCATATGTGTGTGTGCTTTTGGGTGTCTCAAGCTCTATTTATTTAGTATTTTCACACTAAGTATGACAACCCACCAGTGTTACATACATACATAGATGCATCTCCTTTATTTAATCAGGTAATCTCTAAATGTTAAGAAACATCTTTGTGATTTTATTTATCTAAAAATGTCAGAAAAATATTCCTATTCCTGTATCTGTTTAAATGGGTTGAGCAGTTTAACTGTATATGAACAAAATATAACATACCCACACTATCTGGAATTTTGACTAAACAAAATACATATATCAATATTATCAAAATAGTATGGTTCAGCAAATTAGTTTATATAATATTTTTTATTATATTTCTGCCAGACTTTTCTATTAGGACGTTATCGAATATAAAAGGTGGACAAAAACCTACTCTGGAGCAAATAAAAACTTGAACAGTTTAGAGTTTACATTTTAAATTTTTGAAGAATTTTCAATAGATTTCAGAGAGAACGGGCCTTCTCTCAAAAGCAGCTTGGGGTGGAAACAGTATTAATGCTGCCTCCCATCGCTGAGGCAGAGAATCAGGGGAGCAGGAGTCCGGCAGCAGGGTGGAGATGTACTGATTGAGAGCAGCGACAGCTCATGATAGCTTATCAAAGGGTAAGAAACCATCCAGCTACTCTGGGGAATGAGCTTCTTCCACTGGGATTTCTCCCCAGAGAATATGGCTTTATTGGAATTGAACATTTTTTAATCGCACTTGGGTGGGATGAGAATGAGCCACCCATCAAGCTCTCTAAAAGAGGCAATAGTGACAGACAGCCTACATCCCCATCAACTCAGAACATACTGAATATAAAAGAGCAGCCATTATGAATTTCTCTTCGTTCTATCTGTTGCTGTATTTTGAGAAAAAACGGAACGGCTACAGACAGAAAGTGAGAAATTATGTTTGCGTATAATGTTCAGAATCTAGGATTTAAGTACGTTAGGAGCACCGTGAAGAGAATTCAGCATTTTGACCTACATCGGCAACCAGTAGGAGTTGTAAAAATGTTTCTTGCCAAAAGGTCTCATCATAGACTGTACTAATCTAGTATCGTGGGGCCAGCAGCAAATACATGGATTTCAAGAGTGAACAAGTTCCTTTTAACCATGACTGTAATTGTTCTACAACCTTACCCAATTGGTTAACTTATACCTGCATTAATTACATTTTTTGCCCATTAGAAGCAGTGCAACGAGCAGTACACACAATACATTCATACACCCTGCAGGCACTGAACTTTAGCATTCATTTGTTTGTGTCCACTCCATCTCACATTGCCAGACCTGTTTCCACAGCGCTGGAGAACAGTCTGGCTACACTACTTTTCATTCTGGGATAGAGAAAAAATGTCCTGAATTTTTGGTATTTTCTAAACCAATCACAAACGTCTTGGGCTGTACTAAGCCGCAGATGCAGCATGGTGCCCTTTGTTGAGATTATTATTATTAATATTATTATTACCAATTCTCGGTTCCAGAAAGAAACATAACATTAAACTCTGGGTCAGTTACTGTAGTAACTGACTCTGTGAACTTAACCTGTTCAGGTTTTTTTCAACAAACCCTGAGTTTCTGTTTCTCTCCTCCCTCAGAGCCAGACACGCTGTCTCATTTTCTCATTGATACATTCTGTATCAAAGCATATCGGAAGTTTACTGAATGTCACAACCAAAATCCTTATTTGAGATTACATGTTAATATTTCTGAATGAGCAGGATTGTGGTGCAGCTGCAGAATGTACAATGTACATATAACTACATAGTTGAAGTAAAGACACGGAAAGCTTCTGAGCAAAGATCCAAATAGATGTATAACATTTAAATCCACTGAATTTTAACCTTGATGCCTTTTTAAATGAAATTACCTGTCACGAACCAGACAGATGAGGACCACAAGTGCGTCACGTTTTAAGAGTTTTATTGAGGGTTCCAGAGAGGGAAAGGGTGAGGCAGTGATCGTAGTCAGGCAGAAAGGCAGGTCGGTTTACCGGGGCAGAAGATCATACAGGTCCAGAGGAGAAGGCAGGTCGGGTCTTCCAGGGCAGAAGATCAGGCAGGTTCAGGGGCGCAGACAGGTCGGGTTTACCAGGGCAGAAGATCAGGCAGGTTCAGGGGCGAAGACAGGTCGGGTTTACCAGGGCAGAAGATCAGGCAGGTTCAGGGGCGAAGACAGGTCGGGTTTACCAGGGCAGAAGATCATACAGGTCCAGAGGAGAAGGCAGGTCGGGTTTTCCAGGGCAGACGATCAGGCAGGTTCAGGGGCGAAGACAGGTCGGGTTTACCAGGGCCGAAGATCAGGCAGGTTCAGGGGCGAAGACAGGTCGGGTTTACCAGGGCAGAAGATCAGGCAGGTTCAGGGGCGAAGGCAGGTCGGGTTTACCAGGGCAGAAGATCAGGCAGGTTCAGGGGCGAAGGCAGGTCTGGTTTTCCGGGGCAGAAGATCAGGCAGGTTTACAGGCAGGTCCGGGTTGTACAGGAGTCAGGGAGTAAAGCCAGTGAAGCACGATACAGACGCAACTTCGCAGACGGTCTGACCAGGCTAAGCTGAAAAGCAGGACTCTTTATGCTGGAGGTGGTGAGTGGGAAATGCACTGCAGCTGGCAGGTAAACGGGAGCAGAGCAGAGACAGGTGAAGCTGATGAGTACAATTAGTGAGTTGCCAGGCAGAGAGAGAGAGCTCATGACATTACCCAATGCATTATTACTGGAGCAGACTGAGCTTACGGTCATGTCTCAACATCAAATGCTTCATTCATTCTGAAATACTGTTATTTTTTATTGTTCAGAATTTGATAGAATATTTGCTGTGGCTATACCACTGCTGTACTTTTTTTTAAATAACCCAAGGCACTTCAACGAAAACTTTTTATTATACAAAACATTCAATACACGGTACACTATATATTACCGACTACCGGCGTGAACGCACTTCCACCCTCAAGCCAGTTTGGGACACAGCAAATGACTCAGAAGCTGTAAGTAACATTATATCACTGAAATGTTGAACATGACCAATACAGCAATACATCTGTGTACACCCAGCAGATGGCTTTATTTCAACCATTGGATCACATTGCTGCTGGAACATGTCCAGCGGTGTAGTGTTGGTTTTGAAGCCTTTCCTAAGCCTCAACTCAATTTTTGATGGTAGAAAGTGCTCCCTAACAGTCCACTGCTAACGATATATAGCTGCCATGCTAACACCAGACAAAGCTGTTTGGTTGGTTGTGCTGTTAATTTATCATGAATTTTGGGTCACACTCCTGTGGAACATGTTCTGTTTTGTAGTGTTTGGTTTAAAAAGCATTATTTGTGATTTACCCCTTAACCCTGACTAGAGTTTAGATTCTCTGCCCGAGACTGAGCCCGGGCCGGCCCTTTGATCTAGTGCTGGTGTTTTTTTTTTTTTGTTTTTTTAATCATTGCTTTATTTGCCAAATCTGAGGAGAAGGCTATTCCATAAACAGAAATATTATAGGCCTATATATTTTTCAGAGTAGGCCTAAGTAACAAATGTGTACAAAGTTGCACAAAGTAAAAAAATACCAAAAAAAACACCACATGCTGCAGCGCACAGTGTCTCCTCCACTCACCCCTATCACAGCGGGCCTGCTGCTGTGCTACATGGAGCTTGGAGATGTAAAGGATAAAATAAAAACAGAAGAATTTACTTTTATCAAGTCTTGTGGAAAGTCTGAGGTATGGAAGCATTTTAAACAAGTCATGGGCAGTGACAAAATACGTGTCGGCTTTGTCCAGTGCATTAAGTGCGGTTCATGTTTCTTTATTCAGATCCTTTTGTGATCAATTCAATTCTGAATAATTCCATTCTGTAGTTCAAACAACAATTTTATTTGAGAACGTCAAATATAACAGACAATTTTAAAAAAGAAAAATGTCGGGTTGAAATTGGGCTCGGGCTCATAATTACTGTTAATGTGTCGGGCCGGGCTGGGACCGAACATGCGCAGGCTCGGGTAGGGTTGGCTGTGATTTTCTGGGCCTGATCTAAGCTCTAACCCTGACCCTAACCGTAACCTTTAACCCTAACAAAATGCTAAATCAAATCAGCAAAAGCATAGGCTTATGCGACTGGGGAACATAGGACCCGGGGAACATAGGGATGACCCCCATGTAGCTATGTATGTTAACATTGCAGGGAACAATAAGGAGCATCCACAGTGAGGTTTGAGATAAAGCGCTGCTGGCAGAATGCACACCTTCAACTACTTGTGCTGGGTGCAGATTGAAATCAGTTCGCAGTTGCTCATGGAATGTTGGATAAATGCCAATTGACTTACTTTGATATCAAAACAACTTGTGTTGTTTTGCAACATTGTAGACAGATACAGGATAATTCTGTTTTATTCTGACAAGTAGCTGTTCAAGGTGAGAAGTGTTTGCCGCCCTGAGAATTCTTGCAACTAAAATTAGGTTTTCAAGATGTGTTCGGATATAATGCTGGGGAGAGCCAAAACAACCAAAAACAATTAGCTGAAAGTTGCTAAAATGCTACAAAGAGGTAAGGACAAACTGCAGATTTAAGTGATTATTATACATTTCACCCTACATATAGCCATTTTATATATTACTAAAGGTGCTGTACAGGGCTGTGCAATATGGTGATTTGTATGACAATAGAAACACATCTATCGTTTCATATTTTGCTCTATCGCTTATCTTGCGGTGTAATTAATCATGGACTTTACAGGCTGAGGGGTGTGTGAAGATAAAGTGAGCCGAAGGGTCCGTTCTGAGCATTATTACGGGTGGCCATAGAATGTGTTATTCTCTTCTTTAAATCGCCAGAAAACAACTATAACACACACGCAGACAAGTTTACACCATAGACTGTATTAAAAAAATGGATGTAGCATCTATGTGGAGGTTCGTTCTCTCAACCCGATCCAATCCCGCACGCCTATGGAAGACGACGTCTTGTCCGACTTTGACTCCGCCTCATTTCCTCTTACCAAAAAAGGGCATTGATGTTACATTGGGGGGAGTGAGGTACGTCCATCTGGCTGACATATACTGAATTTGCCACATAAGAACCACTGCCCGGGAGCTAGGCTCACAGAACACGCTACGAGATAAACGGGAGTGGCAGTCAATGTTGAGATTTTTTTCCAAAACCGGGAGGGAACGCAAGTCTTTTTTTTTTTGTTTCGTAACTGGAACGGTATTTTTGAGGGTAGAGACTGACACGGGAGGTCAATCTCTAGCAGAGTCAAGGGCACGCACTCCCGTTTCAGTCTCCAGTGGAAAAGACACCAGCTCCAGGAGTGAAGTGCAGGCAGGCAGTATTTATGATCTATGATTTAAACTGATATTCAACACAGTACCATGCTCATAGACTGTAAAAAAACTCGACCCTAACGGCCCAAATCCTCCCTGTGCTCCAGATTAGCATCTAGTGTATTAGCCATCGACAATAGGTTGTATTGCAAGTCATGGTGCAAGTGGGACTATTTAATTAGCATAACAGAGCTAACACAGTGTGTTCCTAAACCATCTGTTTGTACAGTTGAACGAAGAGCAAACCATCTCGTAACTTATGGTAACACCACCATCCTGACAACTAGCCTCTGAGGCGAAGTGAGGGCCAGTGGCTAGCTGTCACTCAAAATGTCGCAGCCTTGATTATTCATAAACTTTAACCTCCAATAAAATAAAAATAAGTCTGGTACAAAAAAATTTCACACCTCAGTAAAGATACAGACTAAACTGTTTTTTTTGTACCGGGCCTTAAATATGCTGTGAAAACGACCTGTTTCACATGAGGGTCAATGAGAAACTGCTCTATTATGAAACCTGCCCCTAGTGGCAATGCAATTTTTGGCACTTCCTTATTGGATCAACCAGGAAGTCACTGTGGTGGGGGCTTGGTCTACACACACCAGATGCATGACACACGTGTGTGATTCCAACACAGGCTGCAATGTTTCCGTGGAATTTATAAATTAGCGTCTCAGTCTGACAGGGCTGTGCAGGTGAAACTGCATTTCTAAATAAACCATCAACTATTGTAAGAAAGATTCAAACAAAACACATTGTTTTTATAACAACAAATACTTTTTATAAGATGCCCATTTCAGGAATCACATCACTCAGTAACATGACTCAGTGCGAATAAAAATAGCAGATCAGGAAGGGAGTGAGAGAGGGGAGGAGACTCCACTATATCTTTAGATAGCAAACATTTGTTTGCTGCTTTATTACTGTTCAGTGCCTGTAATATAGAAATATTGATTATTGGTATATACATACTATATATATATTAGTATTTTAAGGTATATTAACCATACCTGAACAATAGCAGTAACAGAGGGTTTTTGTTTGCTTGTTTTAGAACAAAATCCTTTAAGCAGTCACTGACAAAGGAAGTCATTTCTTATGAGGATGTGAGTACTGTATGTGTGTTAACTGCATCCAATAGTGTGCAAAATTCTGAGTTTATCTATGGAAGGACAATACACTGTTAATAGTTACTGTTTGTACTCTCTGGAACATGTACTTTATGTTGTGTTTCTGTGTTTTCATTTTTTAATTTTCTTCATGAAATCTCAGTGGTATTGTGCTGGTTTAGACAGCATTAATTATTCAGTAGATGATTTGCCTGATTCACCTTGGTGATATGAAAAACAAGGTTTTATCATTCAACTATCAACATTCAATAAATAAATAGCAGAATAATTCACATTAAATGTTCATTGAAAATAGTAAACCAAAGGTAAACAAAGGGATATGCTACAAAGTACCATAGGTGGTATCGAAGATGAAAATGCTGCTTTATTTTTTTAGCTGTTTGATGGTAGTTAATAAAAAACTAGAGGGAGATGATACAGGAAAAGTAGAATAGCAGATATCGGGGAGGTACTGGCATCCTCAACTGAAAAATAAAGCCAATAAATTAGGGACTACTAAATAAAGATTACATATTATCCTCTGTAGAGTGAAAGTTATCCACTGCTAATACGATCTTTTGAGCTTCTGAGACTGTACAATTGTATAAGGAGGTTTCCATCATGAATATATCTTCAAAAAGGTATTGAAGACAATGGCAAACAGAAAATAGATGAAGTTGGGATGTTGTGTAAAACGTAAATAAAAACAGATTAAAATGATTTGCAAATCAACCTATATTCAATCAAATACACAAGACAAAGAAAAGATATTTAATGTTCAAACTGATAAACTTTATTGTTTTTTTTTGCAAATATCCACTCATTTTGAATTTGATGCCTGCATCAGGTTCCAGAAAGCTGGGACAGGGGCATGTTTACCACTGTCTTACATCACCTTTACTTTTCACAACAGTTAATAAGCATTTGGAAACATTAGTTTGGAGGACAATAGTTGTTGAAGCTTTGTAGTTGAAATTCTTTCCTATTCTTGCATGATGTATGACTTTAGTTATTCAACAGTCCAGGGTCTCTGTTGTCATATTTAGCGCTTCAGACAGGTCAGGACTGCAGCAGGCCAGTCTAGTTCTTGCACTATTTTACTACGAAGCCACGCTGTTGTAACACGTGCAGAATGCGGTTTGGCATTGTCTTGCTGAAATAAGCAGGGACGTCCCTGAAAAAGACATTGCTTGGATGGCAGCATATGTTACTCCAAAACTTGTATGTACCTTTCAGCATTAATGGTGCTTCACAGTTGTGCAAGTTACCCATGATGCCATGGGAACGAACATACTCCCATACCATCATAGATGCTGGCTTTTGAACATTGTTCTGATAACAATCTGGATGGTCCTTTTCCTCTTTGGCCTGGAGGACACAACGTCCATGAATTGAAATGTGGACTGTCTATCTCAGATGAGCTCCAGGCCCAGAGAAGCCGGCGGCGTTTCTAGGTGTTGATGTATGGCATTTAATGTTGGTTTTCAGCCTTGCCACTTATGTGCAGAGATTTCTCCATGTTCTCTAAATCTTCTGATGATATTATGGACTGTACATGTTGAAATCCCTAAATTCCCTGTTTCCAATTAACCTAGTCACCTGTGGCATGTTCACAACAGGTGTTTTTAAGTATTCCTCAACTTTCAAGTCTTTTGGTGCCCCTGTCCCAGAATTTTTGGAAGGTGTTGCAGGCATCAAATTTAAAATGAATGAATATTTGCAACAAAACAATAAAGTTTATCAGTTTGAACATTAAATATCTTGTCTTTGTAGTGTAGTCAATTGAATATAAGTTGAAAAGATTAGCAAATCATCCTATTCCATTTTTCTTTGTACATCAGTGTCCCAGCACTCTCCAACCATATCAGCAAAAAGCAAAGGTGACCTCTTAGCTCTGTCCTTGGTACAGTTAAACAAAGGACTGATAGTAATACGACACAGAACATCCAGAGACATCATTGATGGTACTAAATGGAATGTCTGGCTGGGTCCCAGTACTCACTTGTGGTCTGTGGATTCTTTCCAGGTTTCCTTCTTGTGTTACAGATTTCCGTTAATTACCAACAGTGCTGAAGTGCTCATTAAAATTACAAGTGTGAGGTGTAGAGGGTTTTCATAACACACAGGGACACACTGGGTTAATGAGGTCAAGCTGTCCTTTGGGGAAAAAAAGGCAGCATTTTTTTCTTCCCTGAAGAAAAGTCAAATCAAGTAGGAATAACCATGCAGATTTCCAGTAACAAAAACAAAACAATGACAATGCAATCAGCTTACAATTTGGTGTGGACTTATACATGATTCATGATAAACCTAGTTGGAAAGGAAACCTGTTGGCCTAGGTTCAAGGAGGTTCAACATGGACTACTAAGTTACTGAACTGATGATTTCTGCAAATATTCTAAGTATACCCTCTTGCCAAAACAAGTCACCATTTCTGACACTGTGGACTACAGTGTAACTATAGTCGTGACTATGCATTAACCAGTTCATCAGAGGGGATCAGTTTTCCCCAAAAAATCAACAGATGACTAAAATATATTGACAGAAATCAAAATAAACCCCTCATCTCCTCATTATATTTGTGGCCTCAAAATGCTCAGCACTGCCTTTCATAACACCACCCTGAACCTACCATCTGCCTACCAGTGCCCTGCCTTTCCTGCCTGTGTCTTGGCCCATTTCAGGGCTACAAGACTGCTGATCTAATGATCGTCTCTGTGTCTATGGACACTGCATGATGAAGAGGTGTACTCTGCTGGTGTTTGTTTAAACAGTTTGACATTTTCTTACATTGCCTGCATCCATTGGAGATTAAAGCAGTATTTGATATTTTCTCCTCGGCCTTTTAAAGTAATAGTTTAAATATTTTGAAGTGGTTGCATGAGGTAGCTATCCATAGTCAGTGTATTACCTTTAGTAGATGGAGAAGCAGGCAACATGTATTGCTGTGGATGGGGGCAGCAGAAAAAAATATTTTAGTCACCTTAAAAAAGGCATACCTAAGATAATCTAGTATATCTGTGTAAGTGCATGCTATATTTATTTATTTTTACCCTTTTACTTTGCCGTCAGACACCCCTCTTCTTTGGCACTACATTTTTTCCAACAGAACTTCTGTATTCCGCACAACAGTGGATTTGTGGCGGTGTACGGCACTGTTGCGCTTACGCAAAGAAATACATGCGCTGACAGACATCTATCAAAATGAATACACTGACTGTTGGTAACTATCTCATACAACCCCACTTTAAAATACTCACAAAATCCCTTTAAGTTGCTTTTATGAAGCAGTGGGTGAGAGTTTGTACTAGCCATTTTTAAATTGCATGTATTTGATGTTCTGGATAACATTCATTGCACCTCTTCCTCTATGCTTTCGCAGTCACTAAGTGTTGTGGTCAAGTGATGTCAATGATAGTAAAAGATTGATAAATAAATTGTGTAATGTTCAATATTTTATAATCAGCTGTGCAATATTCAATATTTTAGCTTTGCATTTAAGAGGGAATATACAATATATTGGTGTATAAAACCTCATTGGACTGCTTGCTTTACAGAAACACAGTGATGAAAAAACCCCACAAACATTTAAATGCAAAATTCTTGGTTTGTATGTTTGAAGCATGTGGATCTATGTGTGTTACTAAAAGTAGTTGGTTTGCAAATGTATACAGCTATATGGTGTGAATATAAACTGTGTGCTGCTATGTCACCAATATTCTCACAAATGCCAAACACAAATGTCTATAATTAAGGCTTATATTAAATAACATGGTAAGAAATACAACAAAACCTTTCACATTTAAAATGTTCTCTGTATGTCTATCAGTTAACAAACTATAAGCTTCAGTTGAGGAAAATCCTCCCTAGAACATCATGCTTGGCTAATAAGAGACAACATTGATTTGTCTTCATTTGATTAACAAAATATCCGTGGGTTGATGCTTAAGGGGCTAATATTTTCTTTCATTTTTTTCTTCTGCTGAAAGACAAACAATGTTTGGAATACTTGTGAACAAGCACATTCTTGCAGAGAGCACATTTTCCTGAGGTAATGGCACCGTTCACACTGTCATGGAAGGCAATTGTTTTTCCTGACATCATCCAGTACACTGCACACAAGATAAACCTGGCAACACACACTGTGTTACCAGAGAATCTGATGATCTTAATCTTCGACCAGTTGAAACTGTTTCTTGATGTTGAATGCACCTGACGTCTCAGGGATTGTTGTCAGAAAAAATGTTGGCATTGTACATTTAACAAACCACAGAAACATCGATATGAAATGTATTTGGCACTTTTATTAAATCTGTATATGAAGTTCCAAGCTTCTTAACTAAGTGGTTTAAACACACGGTAGATGCCGGAGACCATGGTACATGTCCCTCTTGTGTCCTGTCCCGTGTGAAAGTGTAACTTAATTTCAAAACAGACGTAGATGAGTTGAACCCCGGCCTCTGGGGTGTGGACTTAGTCTCTGTATATGGGGTGCACGCTCTACCAGGTGAGCTGGTGGGCACCCCAGGCATACTAATTTAACCCAAACTACGATTTTTTTCCTAAACCTTACTGTGACCATCTGGCTCCAAAATGGCAACAAAAAGGGAGGCCACACAGACATCAATGTTTCAAAAAGTAATTTGTTAAACCAAAATTAACCAAAGTAACTATTAATAGGTGTGGAGTATGTACGTGTATGATATCAGTTCTGTTAGCAGTGTGTGAATGAGTGTAAATATGGTGTAGGCATGTTGAAAGGTGCTTCAAACCAAATAAAGGGGACACTAGTGGTGGTGTTGCTCTGAGTCAGAGAGTGAACTCCCAGCTGGCAGGCCTCTTATGCCTTCTGGAGGCCACGCCTAAAGAAGGTGTGGTTAGTCAATCGAGACTCCTCATACCTGCCAGTGAAGCAGTAGAGAAAAAGACTGGCAGAGAAGAGAGGCCGTAACACTAGTATTTATGCCTAAACCTAAGCAGCCCAATAGTTCTTGTTTGAATTCAGTGTTAACCATGTGTTTAAAACTGCAACTGGAGAATAAAAAAATGTAACATTAAACATTAAGATTTAACAGAAAAGTATGTGTACAAACGTACGATGCCAGTTTATTCTGGGTTGTTAGTTGACTCTGCTTCAGCAGACATCACAATAAAGGAAATTAACTTGTTTTACTGTGATTACGGGTGAAAGTGATGCTAAAAGTCATCTTCAGAATTATGCCTCAGAGAAGGTAAGCCACTGTAACCCAAAGAAAGACTCCCTTTACATCAACCATTACTTCATAAAAGGTCATGTTTCCTAAAGTTAAAGACAGAAACAGACTCCAATAATTATTATGTTGTGAACATTTAACTCACATGGCTGACCAGCTACTGAAATATCCTGTATTTTTAAAGCCTGAATATAGTGATTGAAAGTAATTGGTTGTTACTTCAATAATTAAGCATAAATCATACGTTGTCTTCTTTAGATTGATAATTGTAATGAAGACCCGGGCTATGCTGTGCAGTATGCCTACTTTATCTAGAATTAAATACATAAATAAAAACTTCCCTACTCAATAGGCCTGTCTGTATACTGTGTGCTTCGCTTTGAAGACACTGTGTATGTTTGCACAAATCAATGTCTTTTCTATATTTCTGTGGTCTTTGTTTAATAGGAGTAGCTGTCCATGGTGCTGAAATGCTACTTTTTGTGCATAAACCTAGAGACAAAGTATTTAAAGAAATGACTACACAATACATTTTTACCATGCTAACAGACTGGGCCCCAGTTGTTATTTTTAGGTTTTTTACCTATGATCTTGCACATGACAACTGCAATTAATGGACTAGGCCTAGATGGAGAAGCAGATGGGTGTAGTGTTGGATTCGCTAATTGTTTCACAAATGTAGGATCTGACATGTTTCACTGCTCAATCTTTTCAGTTAGGCAGAAATGTAACTTTTCTAATCTTGCTCACTTATGTACAACGCTGGGGAAATGCCTGAAATCCAGCGCCTTCTCATGTGCTTTATGGCAGGCCCCTTTTGCGTTCTATTTGCAAGGGCACCATTGGCTTATTGCCAGCCGAGATGACGAAGAAATACAAACAAGCCAAGGCATTTTCCCCCCTATCCTAGAATGAGAAACGAGTGTATCCGGACCATACTGTTACTACGCAACAGCACCATTGAAATAGGTCTGGCAATGCAGGAGTACAGCTTCTCAGTGAGCTGCAGCATTATAAGCGGAAGAAAACAAGTAAAATTGAACAAAAGGATGTCCACACCAAATATAGGCTTAATTTAAGAGAACGTGGGCCGAAGGCTGGCACAAAACCTAAAGTACCATCTCTATCTATCTATACGTGTATTTAACAAAACCAAACCAAAACGCTTACTGTTCTTGAGCCTGATATACAGTCCATGTGCATATGCCAGTAATGTTATATAAATAAATATCCTGAAAGGACAGTGACTATTACACTGAAAGTGTTAAGCTGTCCAACTCCACAATGGTCTTTATGTGAAGTGAAATGTAGCACCTGTATCCCCTGAAGTTTTGAAGCATTTCTCATTCTAGGCTGTGCAGTGATCATTATTAAGGAGATGTTTATTAAATCATCTACTCGCAGGAAATTAGATATATGTCTAGGTTACTTTCATTATTTCCAATCCCTTGAATAAAAAACAATTTTAGTATTTGAACCATCTGTGATAAGAACTTGCCAGAAATATGAAAATATTTGGTTACTCTTCCACCTGGTGTGTTACTTTGGTTTAAGGTATACTATATTGTAATTGTAGAACAAGTCTAGGTGCTGTACAGTTTTATTGTCACAACAATACTATTTATAGGTAGAAAGTGATGCTACACTCATTCCCCTGCTGCACTGATGGTGCAGAGATGCAGAGAGCGCAGATGCAGAAGACCCAGAAAGGCCTACTAATCAGAGCAGACGGGAGGTGGACTTAAATTGATAGATGCTAAAATGGAGCATTTCACACAGAGGGTGGATACACGTATATTCAGACAGACAGTATGTAAAATATGTGTATTTTTGACACATTAACACAAGTATGAATGTGAAAATGACCATATTAGACTTTTAATGGAAAAAGATGTATCAGTTCTATCTATATATCCATCCATCCATCCATCCATCCATCCATCCATCCATCCATCCATCCATCCATCCATCTATCTATCTATCTATCTATCTATCTATCTATCTATCTATCTATCTATCTATCTATCTATCTATCTATCTATCTATCTATCTATCTATCTATCTATCTATCTATCTATCTATCTATCCATCTATCCATCTATCCATCTATCCATCTATCCATCTATCCATCTATCCATCTATCCATCTATCCATCTATCCATCTATCCATCTATCCATCTATCCATCTATCTATATGTCTCAGTTCTTCTAATCAAATCTTCTAAATTAAAGCAGGACCATCCCCAAAACTCATATAACTTAAGTTATGAATCTAAAAAAAATTAACACACTTGCACTTACTCAGTGTGGCAGATGCACTTTGAAAGAAGTAGTACTTGAGTTTTTTGGCAGTAGCTAATTACCAGAACAGTGAGTCCAAGATGTGTCATTGGCAGAGCATTTGATTAATAATTGACATTTAACCATATTTGCTCAGAGCTTTTAGGCAAGAGTACAAAGGAGCAATTTGAGTTACTGCAATTAATTGCCATTTTGAATATCACCCCCCCACCTCCGTATACATATTGTTCCAATGGGTGACAATGGTCCTTTTTAAAAACAAAGAATATTTTTACTATAATTTTAAAGAAAAGTTTCACCTCTAGATTCACTCTTAAATTCTTAATCACACTAATCATTGTTATTAGACAATGGGGATGTGAAATATTCATGCAACACTTTCCTTTGGCTTTCTTCTCCAACAGGATATAATTCACAAGTCTTTAAGTGGGAGCTGCAAAGTGGTTCTTGAGTCTGGACAATGTCTGAATGCTTCGTAGACAAGTTTCTGCATGGCAGTCTTCAAAAGCTGGATGGGGGCATATGGTCTCTTATATTGTTATAATAGATCGTGAGTGAGGTTTCTACATCACGTTCTCAATGATAATCAAAAGGCAACATGAGACACTAAGTGACAATATGCCACTTGACAATGGCAGAACACAGAATGTATCACTGTGAAAGTTGTCTTTTCTGCAAAGACTAACTCCCTTTTCACATGAAAGGTGGAGTGGCCATCTGACAATTTTGGCTTGGTAAACCCCTCTGCAGTGATGTGTTACTCTCCCATCACAGCCCAAAACGGATGAATCTGTTAATAGTGCTGTCCTCATATTGTAATACCATCTGTTCCATGGCAGGCTGTCGGGGGTTTGACATCAACTGTGCAGAATCAATTTCCATGCTCTCATTTTTCTTTCCAAAATTTAAAAAAAAATCTTTGTTTGCATCTTGTGAAAGTAAGACTTCTGTGTGCATGTTCATCACTCCTGTTAAGGCAATTTTAATTCATGCAGCAGTCCACAGATGTGAAAAAAACATGACTTAAGGATCTGTGAATCTCTTCTCATATGAACTCCAATGTCCATCAAATCAGGTGCAGACATTGTCCGAAGTTTGCCTTACACACACTGTCCATGTCAGGCATATCCCCACTTATTGAAAAAACTCAGTTTTATTTAGGGGATGGGTGGCGCCTAACCTGACTCTCACCAGAGTAATTTCGTTCCGCCTTGCTATACTCATACATTTGGGATTGCTCCATAGGAAAGTGATTTCAGGAGGCTGGACCTTGTCAAAAATCCTTGCATATGATTGGGTAAACCACTTGTCCGTCATCTTTATTGACGTGCTACTTCAACCACTAACATCGAAACCAACCCGTGACGCTGATGAGAGCGACGCAGGAAAAAGGCCAAACATGGTCGGGAGGAGGGTCAAAACATTTTCCACCAACAAAAGCCTTCAGAGCTGTTCTCTGGTGTTAAAGAAGATATATTCGCTAGATTGGACAACACGGATGAAATAGCATCAATGTTGACGCCTGCTTCCTCAATGCTAGACGCCATTGTTGTGTGAATCACAACAGTTGCTTCTCTGCATCTATGAAACTAACAGAAGCTCTTGAATCTCTTCGTCTCTCCAGTCAGACATTTTTGTTGCCATCTTCGTGTAAATCATCCTTCTTCTTCACTTTTGGATGCTTTTTCCAGTTTTGCATGAGCCGCATGATAAAAACTTTATCAACATGCCCACTAGCTGTGAATTCTCCAGACAGTGAGCTGCTCTATTCGAACATGAGCTCAATAGGACATTACACAGACTTTGTAGTAGAGAGCTGGTGGGTTAAAGTCAGTTCTATGACATTTATGTTCCCACATACAGCTGAAAAGTGGTTATGTTTATGTGTCCTGCATGATGTTGTATTATGTCTACAATCTTTGCTCTGAACTTAGTTGTAGTTTTGAATGCATTGCAAATGTCTTTAAAAAATGCTGTGTGTCTATGTTTGTTTGTATTCTCTTATGAGCCACTAAATGCATATTATTGTGCCTGAAAGCACTCCAGGTCAAATTTTCTACCTTCCTGTATTGAATTGAAAACAGCCACATAATAGATTCTCTCCACACATTTCTATAAACATAATTTATCATCAGGGAAGCAAAAGAAATTAACTTTATGTGCACTGTGAGACAAACAAAAGCATTGGTATTACATGAATACCACACATAGGTGATAGGTCCTCTAACCTCATCTTGGGGGGAAATATTGGTGTGTGTGTGTGTGTGAGAGAGAGAGAGAGAGAGAGAGAGAGTGAGAGAGTGTGTGTGGGAGGGGGGTTGTTCCCACAAAGACATCTAACAAACTCATTCCTTGCCTCCAGCCTTATACTTGCTTTTCCTTAAAGCTGCTTTGTCTGAAAAAGTGTCTCTATCTGCATGAGCGGTCTTACTCAAGAGGGCACAACTGACGGCTAAACTGTAGTCAAAGTGGAAAAAAGAGTGGAATGGATAGATGTAGTGTGTGGCAGACAGAGTGCAGAAGACAGCCAGGTCAATTTCACCAAAACCTCTCTGGGAAATGGCCAAAGACCTTCTGGACATATGCGACAGGATAGATGCACATGTGAAGCCTTCAGCAAAGCACTGATGATAATTAGACTTGCCAGGTTGTCAAAGCAACACACAGAGGACTAAAATGTACAGGTTGTTCAAAAAACTACTATTTTTGGGGAACCTGCTCTATCTATAACTCTTACTCACCTTGTCTTTTATAACCTCCACCTAATTGTGATGGTAGTGTTAACACAATACAGCCACAAGTCAACAAGAGTTTAATTAAATGGTGTGATTTTTGTTTTTTCTTTTCCATTTTCTGTGTGGGATACAGTCATTGGGGGATGGAATGAGGCAAGTCTCTGCCCATAAGTATTAATTGTACAGTCTCACAGAGTCTCCCTTGACATGAGGAGGAATATTGCGAGTGGGAGCAATGGACTGTGTCATTTTAATGCCCAATTTCAGCTCGAGCTCAGACCTCCTGCCAACCAAATCAATTGCTTTTCTTTTTTTTTTTTTCTTTTTAACTGCTGGGCCTTTGTTGATGAGTTATGTCAGACAGAAGAAGCAATTAGCTTTAATCAGGAACACATTGTGTTCATCGTTGACATATGAAAGACATTTAGACGTCTATAGATAGTCTTTAAGGTTAGGGTTTAGTGGGTAGAAATGAATAACCATAACTTCAAAATACAGCCATCCTTCCCTAGAAGGCAGCCAAAAATGGCCACTCATAGTACAACCTCAGAGCACATTTCAGAAATGTGCTATGCTGTCATTTTCTTTTCTGGTACATGTTGTCTGGCGGATGCTGTTAGTGAAATGGTCCTCAAACCAAACAAACCAAGTAGATTTTAGATGTTTGCAACACATGAAATTGCAAGGAGTTTTTCAGGGTACTCTATCCTCTGTTGTGTTGATGCCTAACAGCCCAGAAAAGCTCTACTCACTGGATGACCATGGCACTATAGTGCCGTTTCATTCATGGAAATTATGATGCAACATCATCACAGCACTAATGCCTGCGGGGTTAATGTGACTGTGAACAAATTCTTTGATGCACATTAATGTGGCACCCAGTTTTCAAATAAAACAAAACTAATCAGATCCTCCAGAGCTGACTTCCAACTGTGTAACCACAGTGCGTTCAGAGCTAAATAAACTCAAAAGTGAAATCTCAGATGAGCCAATTCCATTTTAATTAGATTGCTTTTTTCAATTAGGGAAATTATGTTCAAGATGAAGATTATTGTTACACATAAACACTGTGTCAAATGAAGACACACAGAGGTCCAATGTATAGATGGGAAATATTAATTTAGTCTTTGGTCAGTTGAGAATATGTTACATTGCAACAATGAACGTATTGTGTAATGGCTATGAATAAAGAGCAGATGAGGCGCAGTGATACTGAACTAGACACAACAGAGTACCAATCTACAGCTCCTGGTCATTTTGGGTAAATTCACAAACGTGCTCCTCTTATTACCAGGCAAAAAGCACTAAGAATTTACAATAGTTTTTCAGTGCACATATTTAAATATACATAAAAGAACAGTAAAGAATAGGCTACAAGAAGTGCCTTCAAATAAAAAAAATAAATCCCTCCATGTCCTCTAGAACGACACAAAGAAGCATATTCTAAACTGATGCTCCATCTGGCAAGACAACACTATTTTTCTGAAGCTACCTTCCAAAACAGATGCAAATCACTGTTGTGAAGTATGATGTGACAACTCTTTAGTTAGTGCCAACAGACAACTTTCCACCCCCCTCGCGTGGTATTGTTAGTACTGCAAAAACGGCCCAAAAAGTTCCACTTTCTGTTTTCCTCAGAGCTAATGTTACCAACAACACAAGGCACACTGAATTTGTTTACAAACAAACTGCACAATGGAAGCAAACATATTTTCTGTCTGTTGATTATGAGTTACTTCATGTCATCGGCAACATACAGTATGCCTACCACTAGCAGCCTACCACTAGCAGACAGAACTGTAAGTATCCCAGTTTGTACCAGAAACTGTGATCTCATTGTTCTGTTAAGGGCAGAGTATTAGAAATGAGTAGACAGGTTATGCTACTTACTTATATAGCCTGTGTGTGTGTGTGTGTGTGTGTGTGTGTGTGTGTGTGTGTGTGTGTGTGTGTGTGTGTGTGTGTGTGTGTGTGTGTGCTTGTGTGTGTGTGTGTGTGTGTGTGCGTGTGTGTGTGTGTGTGTGTGTGTGTGTGTGTGCGTGTGTGTGTGTGTGTGTGCTTGTGTGTGTGTGTGTGTGTGTGTGCGTGTGTGTGTGTGTGTGTGCTTGTGTGTGTGTGTGTGTGTGTGTGTGCTTGTGTGTGTGTGTGTGTGTGTGTTCCACAGTCTTTGATATGCGTTTTGTTTTTGTGAGTTAGTTTACTTTGTTAAGGTTAGAGGAACATTTTGGTTTGGGTTAATATGATTACTTTGTCATGGTAGATCTCTTCAGGGCTACTATAAAGCTCATGTCATTTTTGGGCTTGAAAGAATACAAATACTGCAGATTAATTTTCAGTCACGGATGTTAACCGTTATGCCAGCTAAACACATTATAAGGCTGCTGAAATCAAAGTTATTAAAAAAATTGAAAGTATGAAAAAATAACCTTTTCTCTAAAACTGATACTATGAAGTAATTTCTGTATGTTCAAGAGAGATGTCAAGGAAAGAAGTGGGTAAGAAACTGGCCAATGACAGGAAAGTAACTCTTACACTAACAGTTGAGAAAACTTTTGAGAACATTCATGCAGATCTTAGGCTGAATCACGTCCAAAAAGTGGAAATGCAATGAATCACTTTTAAAGAGGTCGCTACATGACATCACTCAACATCATCAAGAAAGCACACAGGCTATTATCGACAGTAACAGCACATAATCCAGTTGATACTTTCCAAAGAGTTAATATAATGATTCTGAAATTCAAGAAAAAAAGTTCAAGTGATGCAAGCAGCCAAACCACAGGCAAGGCTCTGTACAAGGAAAATGTCATGTTCTTTCCTGATGAATTGGTGGAGCTACACAAAGGGAGTATTCTACCCAGCTAAAGTGAGTTTGATGTGCAGTCTTTGGAGTATTCCTCAACTGAAGCTGAAAAGTGCCTCATGGGAATAAATCCGGACATGGTAAAGAGAAAATGGGAACTACTGAAAGCTGGACGATTGTTGAGAGAGAGGATGAACATTACATATTGGATGGATGGATCTGTGAGATGTTTTAAAAGCATTGTTTACAGCTATCCAAACATTTATGCAGGTACATTGATTTCACCTTAGATTGGAACAGTGTCTTTCAGAGAGGCATTAATTCTTGGAGGAATAGTCAATAGTGATTTCTATTTGATGTTATCTTTAAGTGTTGCACTGAAGCTTGGATTTTATCCACCCTCGAACAAGCACTGGATCAATCAGTGCACTGGTCTGAACAGAGGTTAGAGAGGCGAGGAGATGGATTCAACAACCTGCTCTATTACTTTGAATAGCAGTATTATAATTTTCTATCCATGTTTTGTTTTTCTCACAATTTAACTTAACACTTGCATTGTCATTGTAGGTTCGACAGTGATCAGATGTTAAACCAAGATTTTAATGCGGTTTAATAGTATATTTATTGTAAGTAAAAGAGCTAACAGTGGGCTTAATCTTATATGATAGTGATAATAGCAATTAGCTGAATACAAGGTTTTACATGAATATTATTTTTTACTTTCAAGCAAAACAAACAAACAACAACAAAACACATTTGACTATACTTTTTAATCCATATATTTTTAGCTTATTTTGAATAGAATAGAATAGAATTTGACACATTCAAGTCTGTGGGACAAAAAAAGATTGTTTTCCTTTTAACAAATTCAGATCAGTCATTAGGAAAGGCAAGTTTATTTATATAGCACAATTAAACAACGAGGTAATTCAAAGTGCTTTAACTGAAACATTAAACACATTGGAAAGAAACATATGAATTACATTAAAATCGCATAAAGAAAGGCATTTAAATAAATAGTGACATTCAAAAAATAATAATGTAAATATCAGATTTTTTTTTTTAAAGAAAAAAAATCCAGTTTTTAATTACAGGTAATAGCAGCTACAGTACAGTGCAAGCGGTCTATAAATTATTCTATTTACTGGAAGGCAGCCAACAGAAGCTCTTTGAAAGCTATTATTTGACAGACAGGCAGCCAGTGTAAAGATCTGAGGACTGTAGTGATATGATTGACTTTTTTCGTCTTAGTGAGGACTGGAGCAGCAGCGTTCTGGATTAACTGCAGCTGTCTGATGGACTTTTTAGGGAGACCTGTAAAGACAGTGTTACAGTAGTCGAGTCTGCTGAAGATAAATGCATGGACACGTTTTACCAAATTCTGATGACACATAAGGCCTTTAATCCGTGATATATTCGTTATATATATAGGTTATAGTAGGCTGATTGGCAGCCATCAGGTAAAGATTAAAGGTGAATATTTGAAATTAGATAATAAACAGGTTTCTGACCCAATAAGTAAGCAAAGAATGAAAAGGGTGGTAACTAAATGTCTGATATTTGGAAAGGGATGCATTCCCAGCTTATTAATTAGAAGCAAACTTGTGCTTGCTATTATAACTGAGTATGAGGAGCTTTACATTTTAAAAAGTTTGACACACTTTAATTAGGCTAAAAAAACTAAAGTGCTAACATGGCGTATTAAGAGGCTTACCTAAAAAAAAGCCATTAGTGTTATTAGAAATGACCAACAGATCCATTTTAAATAAATCATATACATTTGTTAATGACTACAAGCCCCTCAGTCCCTCAATCTAATTATCCTGATACAGGCAACCACATAGTTTTTAGTGATGGATTGGCTATTCTTTGAGTTCTGGCAATACACAAGCCCAAGCTACAACGAGAGACCTAAATTAATGTAACACAACTATTCCTAAAATGAAAGGCATTATCTGACAGGCTTCCAATCCATGCTTATTTAATAATTAAACATAAACTAACAGGTCCATTGTAAAACATGTATGGGGTAACTGGAATTGCAACCCTGTAAATTGTGTTCCCATACAACAAAATTCCATCCTCAATAACACTTCGAGCGAAACATGATTTCCAGCTACAGGTGCATGTTATGAAATCAACACAGTTTAAAATGATTTTTTTTAAGGGGACAGACAGACTTAACATAGATGGCATAATTAAAGGATGTTGCAGATAAGCTGGGAATGATGGAACCAGGCCTTAGCAACATTCTAATTACAACACTGACTAATCACAACAACTCAATGACTTTATTGAGCTATATATGAAGAATGAATGAATGCTTTGTGAAGGAGGGGCTCGGTGCTCTTTCTGCCTCGTTGGTCACAGCACTAGCTTTGCTGACAGTCATCATGTCTGCAGCTTCTGACCTCAGAGAGAGTCCCTGGCCAGGCTGAAGATTGTTTGCTGTTGTTTTTATAATACATTTTTTAACTTTAAGTAGTACTCTGTCTTCCCTTGAGTAAGAACATGACATTCCCAACTGAAATATTTTATCAAAATATTTGAGGAGCAGCAGCTGTGGAAGAGCCTTCCTGTTCTAGGTAGCTGGAGTAGAGTAGAAGTAGGTGGAGTAGAGGAGAGTAGAGCAGTAGTGGAAGTAGGATGCCCAACACACTGCTAGCTGTCTGGTAAAGGGAGCAAGACGAAAGCCGGCTGGACTGGATAAAGTGCAATCTAGCCACGATAGGGGGTATATATTTGAATCAAAGCTACTATATAGGGTGAGGTGTGCTGTCTGACAACATCACACCGACTACATAAAAGGACGCAGAGCAAAGGGCCAAGCTAGTGATGAGGTCCATGAACGCGTCTGTGACCGAGCGACTGTAATAGACGCAGCAGCTGACATAGTGTCACAGAGTTTGATCCCCCTTGTCTCCCATGTGGAGATGGGTGACAGAAAAATAGACCTGCTGTGTCTTTTATCCCTTGAAGGAGACATAATGTGACATGACAGCTCACTGCTAACGTGGAGAGTAAGATGTGTGCTCCAACCATTGATAATTTGTGAAGGGTCTTGCCTGACGAGGTTCCTGAAGTGGCGTCTCCATCCAGGGAGAAAGTAAACAGTGGGCAAATCGTCATTCACTGAAGAGAAAAAGATAGCAGGCAGTGCTATGCCTTATACTATATACTGTGGGACACGTATGTGGGCATGTCCTGATTGGCCGGCTACATTTATTTCAGTGGGTGAATAAGAGTGGTTATTGGAGGAGAGTATTACCAATAGAGTCCAGTAGAGGGTGGAGCATGTGTGAGATAGAACTGAATTATAGCCCCCATATACAGAGACTAAGAGCGTACTCACACTGTCCTTCCAGACCGCGACCCGGGCTTTAGGGTACTTGTCCCCCCTCCCTCTCCCCCCCGCGCCCCAGCCCCGGCCAATGCTTCTTGCTGTCCGTACGCCATCACGCCGTAACACGTCACACGCATTGATCGTGTGTGTGTGGCTTTGTTTACAAATGTTTCCACAGACCTCAGAGTTTTTGTGCGTCTTGTCGACTGTTTTTGAATATTGTCATCCGACCAAATCTGCAGTAAACACTCCACCTCCGCATCACATCAACGTGAACCTTTCACCGCCATTGTTGTTGTTGTTAAATGTCCGCGCATGGTCCGTCCTTCTATTTACATGTCCGAACAGGCGGACATAACGCTACTGCCGTAGGGCTCGTGCTCGTGCTCGTACACGTGCGCATGCTCGTGCTCGTACATGTGCAAACGGCTCCGCTAAAGCCCACCTCTTTCAAGCGGGCTGTGGACGGCCCGCTGGCCGCAGTTATGCGCGGAGCGGGTGCACTCACACTGCTTAAAGGTACTAGGCTTTAGCTGAAAAAACGGTTTTGGCTCCGGCCAGAAGGACAGTGTGAGTACGCCCTAAAAGTCCTTGTTGCAGCGGCCTGGTTTCAACCCCGACCAGCTGCCTTTTGCTGCATGTGGCCCCCTCGCTCTCGCCCCTAATTCCTATCAACCTCCAGACTTCCCCTGGGGGGTCTGTGGTATTTGGAAAAACGGTTACGCTGGGACTTTAGTGGGTTTTTTTTCCATCGACTAAAGACAATATAAGAATAATAAAAAACAAGGTTGACTGAACGATCTCTGCCGGATGATTCTGAATTTTTTTGAAAATAATCGATTTGCCCATCACAAACATTAAAAATAATCCCTGTTCTTTGTGTCTATGGTTATTGTGTTAATTTTGGTTAGGCCGATGCTGTTTCCATAAATTTCTGTAAACTCTCCAAGCCATTTGCCACAGTATATAAGTGTGGAGGAGGGGAATACTTTAAAGGGATCAGGGGATCAAATGAATGTGTTTGGTCAAGACTGTTACAGTACTATCCCCTAACCTACCTTTACCAAATCCACTGAAAATTTATGGTGATCTATTCCTTCTAATCCCACCCTGCTGGTTTGCTGCATATGAAAATACCATACCACACAGTCTGCAGTGCACATTTGACGGAGCTTTGTGGTTTGGCCTTGAGACACAAAACTAGGGCCTTCAGTGGTAAAATTGTATTCAATTTAATCCAAGTGAACACAAATATGATCCCAAAGAACATGTTACTGAAAAACAATAGCAGCAAATTACTTTACTTACTCCCTATTAGTGTGATTACTAGAGGGCATGGGTGCATAAAACATGAATTATCCAGATCTCCTCAATTTTGTTAGAATCTGACCTCCCACTCATCCCTTTGGTGCATTGTTTGAGTAAATTCTGAAAGCACTTGTGTTCATAGACTAGGATCTGTAACACATGACTGATTTAACTGCTCAGGTCCATCCTAAGGATATTAAAGAAAATCTAGGGTATAGAAGTGGGAGTCTTGGGAAGATGGGAATCAGTCAGGTGTTTTAGAGAAACAGCACCTGTGAATCTTTGTAGTAATCACTAGCTTTTTGCTGGTGGCAAAAGACAATACACACAACCTTCCTGCTTCTATGTTTAGTGTTTTCACCTGCAGTATATGTAGCTGTGTAAGAAAAACAGACCTTCATTTTGAGGACTGGTGTGGTTGGCTGCATTTAGCTCGGAGTGCATTTAAATGAGGACTGAGTATTAAGAGAAATAGCTTATTATCACCAATTACCTACACTGACAGGCTGTAGAATTAATTCTGCTCCCTGAAGAACATGACATCTCTCATTCTTTTCTTACAATACAATTAGTTTGAATAGAATTCAATTCAACATGTGATGGTAAGACCTCCATATCCTTAATGTCACTGCACATTTGACTGCAAAGTGAGTGCAAGTTAAGTAAGATGAGGAACAAATTAGTTTCTGGCTGATTTTGTGAATGGTCTTGTAGAGTAGGATGACTTGCTGTGATATTCTAAAGTCTGTTGGCACCGGTCACCCACTTTTCTCTGTGTGGAGAACCTTTACAGATGTAGCAAAAAGACAAACAAAAAAAAAAAAAATTATACCATATAAAGAGATACCGCAAAAGTTACAGGATGTTACTTTTTACATTCACCACTAAGTATTGATAGATATACTGTGTGTCTACCTTCTTGTCTAGAAGAACTGATCCTCCCCAAAGTGTGTACTGCACAGAACTGACGTGTCTGATGGGGTCCAGTTGTCTCTCCCTATGTTCACAAACTACTGCATCAGCCATCACCTGAAGGAAATCTGGTTAAAACAACATGTGTTTATATTTTAATACCAATGCAAACAAATAATACACATCTTGGCTTTACACTTACCAAACTTACCAAAATAAGGCAACGTAAAACGAAAAAAAAAAAAGAACAGTCCATGGTAACCGAGCTCTCCTGCTCAGTATTCTGGTAAGTTCATTTCAAGAGGGATCCAATTTATTTGTTCTGTGTATAAATTTCAATTCAGCTTCTTTGTCCTCAATTTCTGTAATCACTACTACTACTCGAGTAGGTGAGGAGTGTGTGTGTCTTGTCTGGAAATCATTTCTGACATGATGCTTTCGGACAGGACTAAAACCTCTGGTAAAAATGACGTTACCCCACATACCCACGTAAAACTAATCCCGTCCGAATAGGGCTTTAGTGAGCACTAAATTAACATCAAACTTCTGCTTTATAGCCACTGCCCCACCTTTTCATTGTTGATCAGTGCGATAAACATTATAGACATTATGAACATATGACACAAATGTCATTGTCAAGCACATATTTTTAAAAGGTTTCAGATAAGACAACAGTCTGCATTTGTTGAATTTAGCCAAATATTTATCAAGTCCAATTGAGAGACTAAACTCCTAACAGCATGATCCTGTAAGTGTACAGCCTGATCGAGATTTAAAATCTGCAGGTGTTAAACATTGTGCATGAGTTTCAGGGCCTGGATTAGTTTCAACATTTCCTGATAGTAGTAGCAACAATACAACTAAATAGTTGTGCTTAGTATTACAGCATTTTAAGTAAGTCTTCTGGCTAGAAGTGTATATATATATAGAAGGGTATATATATATATATATATATATATATATATATATATATATATATATATATATATATCACAATAGGGGAGGTTGTATTAATAATAAAATGTTCTTGCAAAACCAATAAACAGTAAGAATGAAGAGACTCCTCAGCCATAAGACACCATTTCAATATATCCACAGTCACTATAACCCTCAACTGAGATGAAGTTGAGATCTACAGTACAGCAAACACTGTAGGAAAAAGTTAAATTGTTATAGTTATCATACTATACATCTTCAAGTATGTGACCAGAGAAAGAGAAGGGTTGACAGGCCCATTTGGGGTTCAAGCAAAAACCCAACAAAGTAAAAAAAAACACAATACAATGATAAGTGACATCGTAGGAGGAGAAGATGCACCTTTTACCACGTGAGATAGATAGTTGGAGGCTAGCAGGCAGGCAGTTTGCAAACTGCATCGGTGTGCAACAGTAACTGCACTGACTAATGTGGGTGCTATACACATGCGGTGCCTGTAGAAGTGGTTTTCCAGCTTTTGCTTGGCTGCCAATCAACACAAGTGGGGCTTGGTTACCATTCCCCCCTCAATACAGGATTACCTCTCATCAACACCTGTTGAAGGGATTGCCACTGGGATGTGTGACCACTTTGTCAAGGTCTTTAGGTATACATCCCTTTCCTGGGGAGAGAAGTAGGTAGTGTGTTGTGTCTGATTGAGGTCTGCAATTTCTATTTCCTAGAGTTACAGGAAGTATTTCTCATATCCCAAACAGGCACCATCATCTAAAAATCATCTGACAAGCCTGAAATGGAACCCCCAAGAAACAAGGAAAATAGCTCATCCCAGGAACAGCTACAAGAGAGGCGCCTAGGCAGAGATGTTCCCTAGAGGATCAAGGGGCTTAAAGGAGTACTTTGCCAATTTTAACCCAGCTCTGTGTCATAGCAGTGTGGGCAGTGTGTGCAGATGAACAGTGTTTGGCATCCCTCATGGCAGAGCTCCCTACTAAGCGGAGCAGCGGACGTCCACTGAGATCCATCGAATGAAGCAAAAAGCAGGGAGCTCCACCGCATTGGAAAGCCAAACAAAGTTCTTCTGTGTGTCTGTGTGTGTTGTTGATACTGCCAGAATACATACCATAATATTTGTACTGTCAAGAGACAGTCTGTCCAATCCATGTGTGTCTTATCAAATTATTACACATTTGTTGTGAGCCAAAATATGTCTGTGGTGTCCCATGTGATATGTTGTGTGAAGACCATCACACCCATGGACCTTTGTAGATCAGCTGCTCTTTCCAGATACTGATTAAGGAGATAGAAAAATATGCATTTAAAAAAACATTTTAATAATTCTCAACGAAAGTAACAAAGCATCTCCTATCCTACTCTTTGTTGGGAATTCAGGTTGACACTGCTGGCAAGTGCCTTGTCCAGCAGCTCATATAGATGATTGATAATTGTGGTCTGGTTTAGTATCAAAGCAATGACGTCTCTTATGCCAAGAAGTGGCAATAATATTTGTCAGGGTTGTTGATTGATTTCTCATTTTAATGCCACAGCTTCAGGCATAATCTCAAGGTAACATTTTGTGGTGAAGTGAAATTGTGGAAGAGAGCCAAGGCTGACATATTTGTACTTCATCTTGGGGCAAATCACCATTGTGTCATTACATTACTGCACATAATGGTTTTACTGATGAGCAGGACAAGATCCTGCCAGCACAGATATGCAAGATGTTTTTTATACAGTAATGGAACTTCAGTAAAATTAACTGAAACTTTGGTTCACAAATCCAACTAATATTACAAGGAGATTTAAGATGAATCCATGCGAACAAAGCTGTAATGTCAAATGCTAAATTTGCTTCTTTTCATTCAAAATGTTGGGGCATATCTACAGTTCATAATTTATTACTAATTACACCTGTCAGGATCTGAAGGCTGCAGTCATGGAAAAAGGCATGTTAGACGGCTTAAAAGCTTATTACATTCGGGATTTGTTATTTGAGTCATATTCGGCTGCCAAAGCCTGCCCACCCTTCTTGCTTTATTGCACTTAGAATGACATTCACATAATACAAAAAAGGTTCTAACAGAGTTTTTTTTATTTAGTGTGCTGCCTTGAATCAGTACAATCGCAAAGACAACCTATAATTTCCTCATCACTCTGATGTACCATTACGATCATAAACAAACTGTCAAAGGTTCTAAAATTATGAGATTTTCACTGCATCGAGTTGTGTCTGTACAGAAACACATTATGTATTAGTTAATTAGTTTAATTTAGCTGTTCCTGGAAATATGTTCTTTATTGTTTATTGTTCTTACCTTTTATCTGTATTGTTCTTTAATTTTCACCAATGGATGCCTTTGTAAATGTTGTTCCATCATTGTCTTGTATTGTGTCCCTTGGAAACCAGGAAAAAATTGTTATGACCATGTGGCGTGGTTTTGGTATGTGTATTTGAGTGTGTTAATGTAGTTAATCCTCCCTGCCAGAGAGAGGTGTTGCTCCTTTTGTGTGTGTCTCCATGTGAGTCTGCAGGAGGTGATTGGGGTTGCTAATTGGCCAGGAGCTGATCAGGCCAATTGGTCCAATTGTTGAAAACACGTCCTAAAGTACCCCCTGGGGGCCAAAGCACGTGCTAAAGCCAAAACTCGTTAAAGTGCTCACTTGGAAGTCAAAATGCGTGCTAAAGTACCCTCTTCATTGATGAGGACGTGCTATATGTGCCCTTTTATTTCCTTTTCGCCCCTGCCCTTCAAAAAGTATGTGCACACCACTGGCTGGCTCTCCCTCTTGCAATATCCAGTATTGGAAATGGACCTGTAGTTGATTGGATTTGCATCAAATCCAATCAACTACAGGTCAAAGGCATTGACATCATAGGCAAAATAGGACGTGAGAATTGGAACAGCCTTATCAAGAAAATCCCACTCCACAGGGCAGTATAATTATTCTAATACTCTTTTCACTAATGATAAATTATGTTTTTTCTCTAGTTCAGGATGATATTGGACGCTCATTGTTTGCTGATGACGTGACACTGTGGAAAAGGGGAAGAAAGTAATCATATTATGGGGAAAATACAAGAGGGGTTTATTATGGTTGAAAAGTGGTAATATTCATGGGGATTCAAATTTTCAGGGGAAAAAACTAAAACAGTAATTTTCACCAGAAAAGAGGTGTAAATGCACGGATAAAGATGTATGAACAAAGTATAGAATGAGTGAACGTCTTTAGGTTTTTAGGTATGTGGTTTGATGCAAAGTTAACAAGGAATGAACATATTGATAAGAAGTGCCAAATATATATATAAAAAATTGAATGTAATGAGAGGTTTAATAGGGTCAGATGGTTCAGCATCAAAAAACTCATTAAAGAAGATGGAGGTGATTCAAGCTCAGGCTTTGTGTTGTCGTGCTTATAAAACAACTCCTGTGTCTGCTCTTCAGGTAGAGATGGGGAGATGCCACTGCAGATTAGACGAAAACAGCTGAGATTAAACTATTGGACAAACCTGCAAGGGCATAATGAGGACAGACACCCTACTAAAAAGAGCAGCAGACAGTTCGTCTGGGGACCTGGGAAAGCGAGCCGGTGCAGGAGGAAACAAACGGCTTCCCCCGGTACCCTTACCAGTGGGAGCGTTACACCTTTACTAACAGCAGCAGCTGTATAAGTGCGCACTTCATTCAAACAATCATATCCGCCACAGTAGATATGAGATACGGCTTGAAAAGCATGGGTTCCCGCTTATGAAGGTACCCGGTGCCTCTGCGAGAATCTGTGGCTTTTGGTTTGGTGCTCCAGTCATAAGCGGGAGCAGATGGCAGATCTGCTCTGGTAGTTAGGGAGCACAATTTGTGTTACAAATACTCAGGTGGGAGCTTCATATAATAGTTAGCAGTAACTATTTACCTGTGCAAAACGTGAGGAAAAGCTGTAATCTTGTCTGCAGGTGTTGTTGTTTCTCTATTTAAATGAGTAACAGGAAGTGCTGACCAATCAGAGCAGACTGGGCTTTTCGGGAGGGGGGGATTTATAGAGACAGGCGAACAATCGAAGCATTTCAGACAGAAGGTGAATACAGACAGGCAGGATAAGAAAAATAATGTGTTTTTTGAACATTATAGCATGAAAACATGTTCTAGTAGAAACCCAAAATACAAGTATGAGCTGAAAAAAAAGCATTATAGGTAATCTTTAAATGGTTAGGGTCAGTATAACCCATTGGCCAGGGGATAGAATCTAAACAAATTGCGTACTATACAGGCAGCTTCAAGGGCTTCAGTTCTCTAGCCATCTCCTGACTGGAGGTAACCATTTCCGTAGTGAGCTTGTCAATCTATGCACTCTGATATGGATCAACCATTACGCTAAAAGTTGACCTCATGACACACTTGACAGTCCCCTCATTTGCATAATGGGAAACAAATGCATGAAGAAAATAATTCAGAAAAACATACATTTGGGGAAATAAATAGGGGGGAAAATGGAGAGGGAATAATGCATGAATAAATAAATACATAAATCAACACATTGATGAAAATAAATGAAAGGGAAAATAAAATAGGAAAGTAAAAACTTAGGCTAATTCATACAAAAGTAAATAAATAAAGAAGCAAATTAAAATAGGAATATCAATTAATGTCACTTTTGATATATTCACTTTTAAAGTAAGTTTTAAAATCCCAGCACTAAGGTTTTGAATTTCTTTGCTATATTGAACTGAGTATTCTCAAACATGATGATTGTTGTATATGTACATATGAGGCTTCACTCACAACTGCTACAAACGTATGTCTTAACCCTGCAGGCGATACAGATTCAGATGCCCCATAGAGTAATTGCATTAATGGTTACGTTAGTTATATGGAGTTAGTGCATCTATAATGTGTACCTTTCCTCATATGCCAAGTAAATTATTTCCACAATTTGGACTGTCCATCTTTATTTATGATAATGCAGTGAGTGAGTGAGTGAGTGAGTGAGTGAGTGAGTGAGTGAGTGAGTGAGTGAGTGAGTGAGTGAGTGAGTGAGTGAGTGAGTGAGTGAGTGAGTGAGTGAGTGAGTGAGTGAGTGAGTGAGTGAGTGAGTGAGTGAGTGAGTGAGTGAGTGAGTGAGTGAGTGAGTGAGTGAGTGAGTGAGTGAGTGAGCGTGTGTGCTTGCGCCTGTGCGTACTGAATAATTTGGGGACCATTTGTCTGATCCTTGATGTTCTAAATACCACTAGCCTGAAGTCTCAATACAAAACAGTAAATTAAGAATTAGATGAGAGATCCTCATCCAAAGTCTTCCTCCACACAAGGAGCAGTGTTGATTTATTGCTGGTTTAGAAGGTGGCCCCCCGAGTTACACCATGAAAGGATAGAGGAATAAATCTCTTCTGATCTGACTGAGCCTCTGGACTCAAATATAATAGTTTGTTTGGCACCAGAGGTCGAGTCAGCCTGCCTTGGGCCACTTGCAATGTTTAATCTTCAGCCCTTCGGCTGAGCTAAAGCATAGATAATCCAAGCCTACATGGACATATAAAGTCCCCTCACCATTCAGAAAGACTTGCACATCCAGGAGGGGTTTCACCAGCCACCTGTGAGTCTTTCACAGCCCTCTACAGTTCACAGCATCTGGTAACACAAGTCAGCATGCTAGCGTGCTCACAATGATAACATGCTGATGTTTGCAGGCATAATGTTTAACATGTTCACTGTCTTTTTTTAGCGTGTAAGTATGCCTAAGTTTACTAATTAGCATCAAACATAGTGTGAACATTTTCAATGTCAATTAACTATATTGCATCACCACTGTTAATGACCAAATCAGTAGCTAATTGCAGCTCCCCTCACTGTGACTGAGAGCGCACTCACACTGTCGGCCGGCTCCTAGGCGCGGTACGGCCTTCCTCTCCCCCTGCGGCACAATACGAATGGCAAGTGTGAGTGCGACCTAACACAGCAAATTGCCAAGTAAGGAGGAAGGATGGGGTGGCGGATGGGTCCCAAAACACAGGACTTCGGTGCTGATTATATAAATATATATTGTATGTATGTCAAGACAGATGGCCGTCCTGAACAGAGCTGGGTCTGTCTGGCGTTCCTGCCTGTTATAGGGAAGGTTTTCGTTGCCACCGTACTCTACGGGGGAATTGTTGGGTCTTTGTTTATCATAAATAAGTCATAGAGTGTGGTCTTTACCTAGTTTGTAAAGTGTCCTGAGATAACTTTTGATACGATTTGGCATTATAAATAAAATTGAATTGAATTGAATGTATGTATGTATGTAATGTATATTGTTGGAAATGTTGCCCTATATAGTGCCTATAGAAAGTCATGATACCCTTTTGAAATATTCACTTTTTTTGTTTTACAGCCTGAAATGATAATAGATAAAAAAATATATAATTTTCCAGTGTGATTTACACACACATTCAAGTGATTTTTTTCAAAATTTCTAAATACTAGAATAGCATATTTCCCCATTCTTCCTGCAGAAGTGTTTGAGTTCTGTCAAATTCTGTGGTGAGCGGCGATGGACTGCACTTTTTAATTCCATCCACAGATGTTCTACAGGATTTAGGTCAAGGCTCTGACTAGGCCACTCTAGGACATTCACCTCAGGTTTTTCTCAATAATTTGGGTTTTTGGCAGCATCCATTTTCCCTTCACTCGTGACCAATTGTCCAGTCCCTGCTGAAGAGAAACAAGCCCACAAGATAATACTGCTACCACCACCATGCTTCACTGTAGGTATGGTGTGTTTTGGGTGGTGTGCTGTGCTTGGTTTCTACCAAACATAGCGCTTGGAGTTCAGCCCAAAAAGTTAAATTTCGGTCTCATCTGACTGTATAATCCTTTGCCATATGGCATCAGAATCTTCAATATGTTTTTTGGCATACTGTAAACAAGACTCAGTGTGACATTTTTTTTCTTCTTGCCATCCTGTCATACATGTAGAACTTGTGAAATTGTTGTCACATGCACAGATCGACCAACCTCTGCCATTAAGACTTGTAACTCCTTCAAAGTCACCATAGGCCTCTTGGTAGCTTCCCTGATCTACCTTTTCCTGGCTCGGTCATCCAGTTTGGAAGGGCGGACCGATCTAGGGAAGTTCCGGGTGGAGCCATATTCCTCCCACTGCTGGACAATACTCTGAACGGTACTGAGAGGGATAGTTAAAGTTACTTTTTATATCCTCTTTATATCCTTCTCCTAACATGTGCCTATCCACAACTTTATCTCTTTTGAAACAATCCAACCATGGTGGATTGTTTGTGTTATGCAATCCTAGGAGTTGAGTCCTTAAGGAACAGCTGATTTTATTCTGAAGTAATCAAAGCCACCACATTTGATGTTAGGTGGAGGCCAATTAACTTGGTGTGTAATCTGGAAGGTGACTGGTTATACCTGAGAATGTTTATAATGGTTATTATAAAGGGACTCGTCACCTTTTCAAACCCTGCTATTGTAGTTTTTCGAGAGGAAGATTAATCTTTCAAAATAAAACATGAATTTCACAAGACAAAAAACCCAAGACAGGACACCTCTCACTGCGATGTGACAGAATGTTGTAAGGCAAAATGTGTAAATCACGCTGGAAGAATATATTTTTTCATGTATTATTATTTTAGGCTTTAAAACAAAAAAGTGACTATTTCAAAAGGGTATAATGACTTTCTATAGGCACTGTATGTCATCATCAAAGTAAGGGAACACTACTCGTGATGACATCCCTAAAGGCCAGTCTGATATATCAGAAACCCTTCAGGCCTATCAGGAAAGTAGGCATGTGATTTGGGCCCCTCTCTCTCTGGCCCCCTCTGTCCTTGGACCAGCTATGATCTCACTGTCCCTTCTTTACTCTCATGACCCTTTGACCTTTGAGAGGAACTGGAACTCATTAAAGAGTGAAGAGAATTACATCATGGTTGTTATTAAATCACCTTGTAAGACACATTTATGAAAGACAAACAGACACTGTCAAAAAAGTGAAATTGAACAGTTAACTAATGAGGAAAAGACACTTCTACTCTCTTTATCTAAGCTAAGTTGTATTGCTCCCAACATTCCACAGCCTGAGCACTGCTCACAGACACAAGAAAGAGGGAGTTTCTCCCAGTTTAAGCGGGGAAATTAATACTCTCATCATCTGAGGCGACACCTTGTTGTCTTGTTCAGTCTTCTTGTCTTGTCTTCTTTTTAGTGTTGTATTGTTTTGTCCATTGTACAGACTTTTATTTTTTAACACATATCTAGTTTAATTTTGTCTTTAGCTTTTACAAGTAATATTTTGCCTCAGTTCAGTGTTTTATTTGATTAATAACATTTTATCAGTCAAACGTAATTTTAATGGAATAGAATAGAATAGAAATACTTTATTGATGTAAGCTAGAGAGCTGAAAAATTGCAGTGTAACAGCAACATTACGAACAGACACATCAAAACAGTAAAATAGAAATACAATAAAAAAGATACCTAAAAAATAAAATGTATAAATAAGCGGTCTAATTGTAGTGCAAATGTAAACACATAATAATATACGGTGCAGTGGACAGATTATGAGAAAACCATAAGGTGCTTACGATTGTATTGTTCTGAAAAGTTTAACTATTATTGTACAGTATGATGACATGTGGCAGGAAAGATTTCCTGTATCTGTCCGTTCGACAGCAGAGCGGGAGCAGCCTGTGTGAGAAGGTGCTCCGCTGTCTGACCACTGTGTGATGCAGAGGGTGCTGATCATTGTCTACAATGGCTAACAGTTTGTTCAGCATTCTCCTCTCCACCAGGGACACAAAAGACTCTAGCCTGAAACCAAGTACAGAGCCAGCCTTCTTGATGATTTTATCAAGGCTGTTGGTGTGGCTGGCTCTGATGCTTCTGCCCCAACAAACAGCAGCAAAGAAAATGGCGCTGGCAACAACCGACTGGTAGAAGATCTCCAACGTCTTGCTGCACAGTTGAAGGATCTCAGCTTCCTCAGGAAATAGAGTCTGCTCACCCCCTTCTTGTACACAGCCTCTGTGTTAGATTTCCAGTCCAGTCTGTTGTCGACATCAGATAGGACACTGCCCAGACGGACAAACTGTGGCCTGCCTGTTAAGTAGTCAGTAATCCAGTAGATCATTGAGTCATCAACACCCACCACCCGCAGCTTCTCACCCATAAGCAGAGGCTGAATGGTGTTGGGGGGGTCAGATGGAGGGGTGTTGTAAAGGAGAACACCGGGGAGATGGCTGAGCCATTTGGGACGATGTGAGTGTGTGGGGGGTTGGGGGTGTCGAAGGGGTAGCAGGAGGTGAGCTAAACCTGTTGAAAAACTGGTTATACTGGTTAGCTGTATCCAGGCTCCCAGATGGCTGCCTGTCTTTCCCCTTCATCCCTATGATGTGCTTCATTCCTGCCAACACATCCCTCACTGTTCTGTTGGCATTTGGCCTCCAGCTTTCTCCTGTAGTTGTCCTTGCAAGTCCTCAGCATCTCTCTGAATTTGTGCTGCACTCTCCTCTGCTCCTCTCTGTCTCCTGACCTGAAAGCCCTCTTCATCTTAATCAGTGTAATGATTTCTGATTTCCACCTCTAGTTATTATGTACAACTATTTGGTCATATTTGACAAATACAGTTGTTGACCTGATGATGGGGGATTGCCTGACATTACAATTAATCTTGAGGGGAAATTAATATCTACAGCAAATTCATGGAGATCCATCCAACAGTTGTCAAGATATTTCTCTCAAAACCTAAAAAAAGTAAAACATGTCGATGTCTTGGTGGCACAACATGAAATCAGGAGATCACAAAAGGCCATGAATTTCTGTGAAATCCATTTCACAGTTGTTATATATTTCAGCCTGGACGACTAACTACGAGCGCCTGCCGCTGAAAAACACCTTATAATATTTGCTTATTTGTGCAGTTATTTTGGCTTTGAAGTTTCCCACTAATGGCAATTTCTGTTTGAAGTTAGTAGAGCTTGTATCCTTGATAAATAAAATGCTCAGCTTAGATTTCAGATGGAGTTATTTCATCTTTGGTATAGTCGGTTGTGGTTATCTCCCAGCCTTGGCCCCACCTGGGGGATTGTCCTCAGGGTTTAATACCATCCTTTTTAGATTTTGTTGCAGTGCTAATGTTAATAGAGGAATGCAAATAGGGTGCCTGACAACAATTTCTGTCACAGTCTTCCAAGTTGTTATTCAGTGGTTTATGACCCTAATCAAAATATGTGCATGTACTATATGTATGTGTGTGAGGGAGACCAAGGGAGGAGGAGAGATGGACTCAGCAGAGAGGGTTTGTAATAGAGTTAGGAGTGATTGAGTTCAGTGGCATGCACAATCCTAATCACCTCACATTTAAAAGACCCCTGAGTAATTGCCTTGGTTTACATTTTGGCAGATGGATAAGCAGTACAGTCTCAATGGGCTAGATGTCAAAGACAGGCGGAAACCCTTAGAGCATCACACCCACACAGACTTCTTCCAGGACAATGTGAAGGGCAAACTACACCATGTATGTACTACTATAGTTTAAAGTACACGATATACCGGTATTTGACCAAAACCACAATTAACACATACTGTAAGTCCACTCATCACAAGCTTATACGTCTACCCACGTATGCGCTTGTACTGCAATAACTCCTGTTTCTTTCCAGCATTTGCTTGCATTGCATTTCATCAGATAAATTGCCCTTGTGCACTTGCTGCAGCTTAGAACCAAAGAGCCTTATTGCAAGTTTGCAGTTGGGTTTTGTTTGTGAGAAATAGTGTGAAATTCAAATTCTAGGGTAAGTATTTTGTCCTGATTTTTTAACCTTAACGCAAACCTTCCTATTCAAAATGCAGAGCATCTGCCTCTGCATACAAATGTGATGATCCATGATTTAGTCTTTGTCTCCACCTCCCACTACATCCAGCAAGTCCCCAGTGTATTTTCATACCGCTCTGTTTAATTCACCTGTGCACTTATGTTGGCGATCGTGCTGGTGATTAAAATTTGTATTATTTGCTATTACCGTCACATAAAGGGGTGTGCTTAAAATGAGCACTGTCCCAAAAGAGCACTTTAATGAGAGCATGCTTGCCTAATTATCAGCAACTAAAAGCCCTCTCTTCCCTCTTATTCCCAGGGAGAATGACTTAGGAGCTCTAAAGGACAGGAAGAGCCATTATATTCATGAGGAACAAAGGAGAGACAGAGGACTTGGATTCATAGCATGATTTTCTGAAAGAGCCACTGTCTCAACACCATGCTCAAAAAAGGCATTACAGAGAAACCAGCATACAAGACAAAAAGATCCAATCAAGATGAATTAACATGCTCTTGCTTTTAACTGAAGCTTATGAGAAGTGATATAAGATTCATGTTACAAGATAATAAAAAAAAAGGCTGTGCTGAAACAAAGAGACTTTGAACATCAGCTGAATGGATTGACACTTGAAATATGTTATTTCATAAAGCCCTTACTTAAACCTAATATTAATGCTACAATGTACAATATGCTGGAAGGTGCCATCACCAGGAAATGACTGCACTGCTAATTTTGTTCAAACAACCTATGTTTGGTTAGGTATTTACATTCCTGTCAATTCCTGACCTCTTGTTGTGAGAGGAACTGTTCTATCTCACAAAGGATCCACCCTCTACTGGACTCTATAGGTAACCAGCACATGTCCACCCACTTAAGTTTGCATAAACGTAGCCGGTCAATCAGGAAGTGCCTACCTGAATGTGTGCTGACCCACCGTATATAAGACAGTACATATCACTGTCATGCTATCATTTTTCTCTTCAGCTGACGACGATTTGCCCACAGATTACTTCTCCAAGGATGCAGTTGCTGCTTCAGGGACCTTGTCAGTGCCCATCTTGTCCCGGCCTCATCGTTGACATGGACCTTCACGTATTCTGCTTCCAGTGCTTCGGCTCAGACGACACAGAGCCCGGTAGTCAGCATCCAGCAGACTGTGAAGCTTGATCCTGATCCAAGATTAGAAGTCGGCAGCAGTGGGATCACTTCCGGCACTAAAATGGGATGCTTCACCTGATGCTTCATGGCTTTCCAGTGCTAAAGCACAAACACACACACTTGCCACCCTCGCCCCACCTCTGGTACAGGAGGATGTGGGCACTCGGGCCAGTGTAAGCAATCCTAACCAGCACTGTCAATTCATGAACGCTATAGCTGGCATGAGGTTGTCAGACAGTACATCCTACCTGGTAGGCCTTGATAAACAAATCTACATCCTTTCATTTAATCTACGGGGGCACACACAGGTCTACTCTTTACTCATTGATCTCCACATTAGAGACAAGAAGGATTAAACACAATGACACAATTGCTGTTACAGCCAAGCTGGTGATGATTACAGCTCCTCCTCACTCTAGCTGTGATGTCACCCACTGTAGGTCTGAACAGTCCGCCACATACACACCCATTATAAAATCTAAACTGTGATCTCGTGAAAGCCATGCTTGATATCAAAATGCCCATTTAGCCCAATAAAGTTACCAGTCTCCTATCCAGTTTAAACTTTTAATCAGTTTTTTTTTTTACATTAAAGTGGTTTTGAGTACTGTTCATGTTGATTTAACATTATGTATATAATAAATTAGTTTATTAATTATTAATTCATTTTGATTATATATTTGATTTCTTCAGACTTCTCGTAAAGGGGGCACGGCCATCTCTTTAAACAGTCTATCGCAGTTAAATCCGACGAAAGATTAGACTGACTGCCAGAGACAAAGACTAATAGGCTACCTTTGATTCTTAATGAAATTCTTGAAGTTACATCTTATACTGAAGATTGTTTGTTCTGATAAAACAGTGACCACACGAAAATGAGATTAATCACAGACACAATTTAGAATATTTTGTCATTTTATTGCCTAACTAAGATTTTATATATGATTTAATATAACATGAATAATAAGCAACATGAAAATAAAAATATGAATAGGTCGGCATCTTTTTCGTGGTTGACAATGGCAAAAGCTACAGGATAAGATACAGGAAAGCAAATAAACTTAACAAAAGCTAAATTTAACTGATATTTCCATAACCATACTTTTATTAAAAGGGAAAGTCTTTCTCAGAAATGCCATTACTCCAAGTAGATTTGATCAGTAACATAACCAAACTTTTGGCTGTCGAAGAGTTCCAATGGAGGAAGAGGGGTTGTGTGGCAGCTCACAGCGGTCAACCACAGGGATTCCAGGACACTGTGGCCTTTCCCGGGGTGCAGGATGGCAGAACCAGGTTGTAGAAGATTTGTCAGAGGCCCAAACAGCCTGATTTAAGAGCCTTTTTCTGCATAAGAAGGGCAGCTTTCGCAGGAGCACTCACCCTGCTGAGATTCCGCTTCAAAGTCAAATAGCAGTTGCCTTGAAAACAAGGATCTTCAGATTTTAGCCGATTTTAAGTCTTTTCTTTTCGAACCTTCGTTATTACAGTGAAGTGCAGGATAAGAGATTTGCTCGTTTCTGTTTGCAATCTCCTGGCAGAACGTTGGAATTTCTGCCAAAGACTGTTAATAGTAATCGTAGAGTTTATTTCCATCGGCCGAGATAAAAATAAGCTTAAATCAAAAACAAAAGACTAAACTTCAAAACGAGGCTTGACTGTCTTTTGAAACATACTCGTTTAACAAACAAAAGGCTGACTTACTCGATCGTAGTCAGGTCAAAATTGAATTCATTTTGGGTATAACTTTGACACCAGAACAAACAGAAAATGTGTTTAACTAGTTTAACGTAGAAGTGACGTGTAGAGAAGTGAAAGAAGCGTACGTGAAGTAAACGGGACAAGAGAAAAAAGTTGCAAGAGTACACAAGAGTAGCTAAGAAAAAACTGAGAAAGGCACACCTGTGTCTGTTATCTTGAAATTCAGCTTACAGGGTGTGTCAAATGTTAGAGATGCACCTTTTCGCGCCTCAAGATAGGAAACGCCTTCTTTGTTCTGAAGAAAGGGCTTCTTTTTTGTTTAGAAATAAACGTAGTGCTCTAAACTATGATCCTGGAAAAAGTATTATAGTACTGTAAGTAAGAAACTTGAAAGGACCCGTTTTTTGCTACTGCTGATTTCTTATTAAACAAACAATAACACAGACAGATGGTTTAGGGAAAACAAACCTGCAGCGAGAGCCAAAATATTATGCAAAAAGGCCATAAGCACAGTTGTATGTAATGTTAACTTTTCTAACAGTAAGTACATAACACATAATTTAGTTATGTTGATTTCAATAATTTTCAGTGATAGTAACATATTTGATAGTGTATGGACTACTTTCCTCTTATAATATATGAGCATATATATGAGCATAAACAATCCAAATTCAAAATACAATCATTATTTGAGATTTTACCATTATTGCATGACAGTACCCTTAATTTCATTATTGCAGAAAAATCACACGCACACACACGCACACACACGCACATACACACACACACACACACACACACTGGTCCTTAAACACCCTCTTAGTTCAAAATAATGCAGGGCCTCAATGAGAAAAATGATAAATATAGACTCACATTATCTCAGCTTCTGGTTGGGTCATTATCCACTCATACAGTAACAAGTAACTTTTTACAACTCTACAAAACAAAACATACTGATAAAGATTTTTATCTATGTTTCCTTTATCAGATAAGTTAAGGCAAAAGTGCTTTGAGTCAGTCAGGAGAGTCTTCAGGCAATGAAACGTGCCTCTCTTAAAAAAGGAAGAGAGAGTGGAACCACCAGTGTCCGTATAGTTTGGGGGAAGAGAGTGAGAAGCTTTGGGTTTCCTCTGGTTAATTTCACTTTGACAGTTCAGTTATTCAGAGATTAAATCTTACTCTCCTTGTCCATGGAAGACTCAAAAATCGGCATTGTTTATGACCTGATGGTCATTTTCTTAGTCTGTAATCAGTTTCACACTGTTTAATTTCACATTTAACAGCCTGCTTCAAAGATCTTGTATTGTAGAAAACTGTTAGAGTGACCATTATTCTTCTTCATTCCATCTCAGAGACCAAAGTTTGTGAGAGAAGGGGAGAGAGAAAGAGAAGAGGATGGGTCCAACATCTGGTCATTGGCAGGGTCAGTCAAGGAGGGGATGAGAGCAGAGAGGCCCAGGACATTTTGATAAGACATCCTTAATTTACCTCCACCATTTTGGACTGGAGTTTTTAATACAGACACCAGGCTGGCATTAGGGGTGTCACCACAGTTAGTATCCCCTTGAGGGAGAGAGAGGAAAACCCCTCCTACATGTATATGGAAATTTAGTGCAGTTTTTTGCGATTTTCCTTAAAGCAGCTAGGCAAATCTTTAAAAAATTCATGCCATACCTTTCTCAATCATTCCACACGTTTCTATATATTTTGTGCGTATGTTTTGGCAGCGCTGTTAGACAAATAGCAGAACAAAAATGGAAAAAGGAGACTAATAATAAGAAGCCAGACGAATATTAATTAAACATTAATTAAATTACTGGAGAGAGACAAGACCATGTTGTGCATACTGACCATAGCAATCAATTTATTTGATCAATTAGCTGAATTTATTAAACAAGTCATCATGGAAAGTCCTTAATCATTAATCCTTAAGAACAAAGCTAATTTAAAAAGTACAATGTTCTGATAAATCATCTCCGGTTGGCATCATGTGACCAAGTACTGTAAACCTTGAATGTAATATACAAAAAATTACTACACTTGATAATGTTCATTATTACAGTGATAATGTTTATAGCTAATTTATTCTTACAAAGACATGAATCACACATTCGCACAAGGCGATTTCCCAATGTACATACAATACATGCAAGCAGCTCTGATGGAAGTGTGAAGAAGAGGAGAATGGGGTGCAAACCAAAGTCACTTATTGTATGGATGAAAACTGAATATAATTCTTCCATATCTGGCCAGATCTGACAGAAATCCAGCTTGACAACAAACAGTCGTGTAGAGTTCAGTAGAGCCAGTGTTAAGACTGGTTATGGTGGAAAGCCATTGTTTCAATTGGGAAGTCTAGAGAAATGTAATTTAAAAATGAATTGACCATCAGAGATATGGTCACCTATCACTCAAAGGTATTACAATACTCGATGCCTGGGTGAATTTGCTCTGTATCGTTTGGTGCATGCAGTATAGAATGGATATTACTATAGAGTGAAAGTCAAATTGAGCGCTGCCCTACGCCAGTGAATTTTAAAACCTAAATCATGAGAAAAAATTTGAGGATCCAAAGCAAATTAATGTAATACCATCAGGAATCACAGCTCAAAGTTGTTAATAAAAAAGGGCAGAGACCTTCAGTAATGAGGAGACCCATCGGCCACGGCCACTGTCCGCAGCCACTGTCCACGGGCACAGGCCACAGGCCCAGTCCACGGCCACAGTGGGTGAAGAGACATTTCGGCCGATTTTCATTCTCACTGGGACACAGATGAATCACTTTTTAAGATATTGTGAGGAAGCAGGCTCTTACTTTATGCAAACAAAGGGTGAAATGTGCTGGCAGCTCCATGCTGATTTGCACACAGTCTTAAGTAAGAAAAGTTAGGCAGTGGTGGGCAAGTTTTGTATTTACTGTGGCAAAATGTCTGAGCAGAAGATCATTATTTCACTTTCTGGAAGTCCTCTTTTCTACGACATTTCCTTCCAAAGGCTTACAGGTTCAAAAAAAAGTGCTGCTTGGCACGAAGCCATTGTAAGTTCTTGGAGAAAGTGGTAGGTTGTCTATTTAAACAATGCGTACTAACGAGCAATACTTGTTACTTGCTTTGACATCCCCGCTGTAACAAGAGAGGGGTGGTGGAGGTGGGCGATTTTTCTCCTTCAAGTAGGTCTTCTTGTTAAGACTAACAAGTTTCACTCAACCAAAGCAAACATTTAGCAAATGACTTTGTAGCCTTTCAATGTAATCTCATGGGAAGACCTATAAATAGCGTGCTACCTTTAAGGACATTTTGGGCCATTTCGATGCATTTTAAGTGTACACAGATTATCAGGTTTTTTTTAAACCAAAAGAAATTAGCTGAAGATGCTAAAATGTTTTACGAGCTAAAGGTAACTACACTCATCACCATCAAAGAGTGACACTTTTCACATAACGCATAGTGGCTTGACTCATAGTTAAAAATATTGATATATTACAGTTTTAAGTTTGACAAAGTGAGGTGTTTTGTCACAAACAGTTAATATCCGTTACTACCTCTTATTAGGCCATCTAATCTCGACAGTTACAGCAATACTTGCTACATTTAATAATTTAAGTATCGGTGATTGACAGTGAAACAACCAAATCTTGTGATGTCGAGAGAGACTATTCTGACAACAATCGTCTGGCAATGCCACTGTGCACATTATTGATCATTACATTTCCAGCAGTGCATGTATCCTCTTGGCAGATTGCACCTTATTTGACTCACCTAACCACTGGCATATCCAAGCTATTATCCAGACTGAAATGTAGCGGGATGGCTTTCCAAGGCACCTCTTACTCTAATTGGCCAAAGCAGCTTCAGCTGTGTCTGACAATAGAAGGCTGAGCGAGCAGAGGGTTTGTCAGTTGGGAGCAATGAAGTGAAAACAAGAGAAATTTGAGAATAGCTGTGGAGTGTGAGGTAGATAAGGCACACACTGATCACCCTCCATTTGCTTTAACTGCTTCACATTTCCCCATATCAGAAAACGTGGACATTTTGTAAGATATACTGTTTGGTTAAAATACTCTTCTCTGCTGAATGGTGTTCATAAGGATCATTGGCACAGCCACCGAGAGACTTCCAAGCTGCTTGAGCTCAGCAGGAGAATCCATTTTTCCACCTGATAGATACTCTATGTGTGGTGCTGACTGAACACAGCACTAGAAGGTAAAAAAAAATACCAACTCCATAGTCACATAACACCACATCCATCTATACAAGTGCTTATTTTATAGCTGGTTCGGGAAGCCCCTGTGGTGATTATGTACAGTGGTGTAACCTGAAGCATATGGAGCACAACCTATTCTGGGATTTCACTTTTTTGCTGATGCTGACAATTGCTCAGGAAAACTGGTATTTAGGTTCAAAGGCCACTATATATCTCCCTCTCCTGATTCGTCTTACATGGATTAAATAGTCTTCTTCTCTGGCTGTCCCTCCTTATCACAGAATTGCTGTGTTTGCATTTGCACGCAGCAGTTAATGCACAGCTATGGTATCAAATTTGAAAAAGCAGCGGGTTCTGATGACCACAACACCATTTTGCAACTAATTATTGTCTAATTATTGGGGTAAGTTTTAATTAAAGGCACCACAATGCAAGCCAAGAGACATGAAACTGGTGGGCTAGAATTTTTTTTTTAAATTGTCACTGCATTTCAGGACAGAGATAACAATGTTGCATCAGGGGGTTTAGATGCCACCTTTGTTTACATTTGCGGAAAACTGCAATGACTTAATCCTGGTTTTGCACCCTTGCCATCTCATGACAACAAGCTGCTGAAACACCAGCGCCTGGCCATGTTTCATATCAGCTCATCTAACACGGTTAAGATTTGTTTGTAAAGCCTGCCCTGTGAGAATGATAAATTGAAGTGATACATGTGTGGTCTCACAGGTATGGCTGAAGCGTCTCTTGGGTGATTAACTGTACTCTGCTTGTGTATGTACTGAACCTATCTTTTCTCCTAAGGGGAGTTGGGGTGCTGGATTGGTGGGGCCTTTGGGAAGACATTATCGCTCACCCACTTATCCCCATGGGTTGTAGCTCCCTGTATCTCTGCTACAGGGGCTTGAGGATAGAGGGCAAAGTGAAGCTGAGGAGGATGTGTCTGAGGATGAGGATGAAGTTCAGTATTACCCTGAAGATTCAAGATTCAAGATTCAAGATTCAAGAAGCTTTATTTATCCAGAGGGAAATTATTTTGCAACAGTTTCAATACAAAGGTGGAAAAGGATCAGAGTAACAATAAGCATAAACATAAATCAAATCAAAATAAAGTTAACATCGGATAAATCAAGCAATGAACTAAGTGTAACAGAGTGCAACAGACATCGTGGTTAAGCGTAGGTATATACAATATACAACAATACGCACTGTTCAGTTCAGCAGCAGATTGAAATGAAATAAGTACAAACTAATAAGTGAGAAGGAGTGATAAGTTATAAGTGTTAAAAATGTAGCAGCATTTCCTACATAACTAAGTGACCGTATGGCACAGTGGAGTGTAGCAGCATTTCGTACAGAAGTAAGTTACAGTAAACCACAGTGAAATGTAGCAGCATGTCCTAAAGCACAGTAAGTGTAGCAGCAGATAGTTACAGTACCATTAATAAATAAATAAAGTGATGTAGTGGTGATATAAAGAGACAGTGTAAAGAGTAGCAGCAGTAAGTTACAGTACCACTAAATAAGTGATGTAGTGGTGGTATAAAGTGACAGTGTGGTATAGCAGCATTTCTTACTGAAATAAGTGACAGTACAACTGAATAAAGTGGTGCAGTAATGATATAAAGTGACAAAGTGACATTTTCAGGATACAGTGTCTCCACTGTTCCTTACCTGACCAGGGGTAGATGAATTATAAAGTTTGATGGCCGCCGGAAGAAAAGACTTCCTCCGGTGTTCAGTATTACACCGGGGGAGAATGAGACTGTGGCTGAATGTGCTTCTGCTGGAGGTCAGCAGCTGGTGGAGAGGGTGAGAGTTGTTGTCCAGGATGCTGTGCAGTTTAGACAGCATCCGCCTCTCAGACACCGCCACCAAAGAGTCCAGTGTGACCCCCAGGACGGAGCCAGCCTTCCTGATGATCTTACTGATCCTCTTTGCGTCTGCTGCCCTCAGTCTGCTGCCCGAGCACACAACAGCAAAGAAGATGGCACTGGCTACCACTGACTGGTAGAACATCCTCAGCATGGTGTTACATACATTGAATGACCGGAGCCTCCTCAGGAAATAGAGACGACTCTGGCCCTTCTTGTAGACAGCCTCAGTGTTCTTGGACCAGTCCAGTTTGTTATCCAGATATACTCCAAGGTATTTGTAATCCTGGACAACATCCACAGTCACGCCATTGATGGAGATGGGTGTGGGGGCAGATTTACTCCTGCGGAAATCCACCACTAGCTCCTTAGTCTTGGTGGCGTTTAGAATCAGAGACCAAACATCTGATGAGGAGGACCCAGATGTCACAGATGATTAAAGAGAGGTTTTCAAGTCAAGAAAAGGTGACATTTCATGGTTATCAAGCCCTCTTCAAACCCAATCCAGGGCACCAACAGATAACATCCTCAGAATGACTCCATGGCCTAGTAGATACGCTGTGTCACACACCCAAGACATCAAATCAGCGTTTGAACTGCCCTTTCCACGACCTATTCAGAATATCCTACTTGAGATGACCAACACGGAAGGGAGAGGAGTGTTTGGTGATAGCTGGACAGAGATGGACAAAACACAGCTCAATGCCTACATGGGACTGTTGCTTCTTGCAGGGGTATACAGATCCTGTAATGAAGCTACGGGCAGCTTATGGGATAGTGAGTCAGGACGCCCTATTTTTCGTGCCACAATGTCGCTTCAAGCCTTTCAAGTATTATCAAGAGTGCTACGTTTTGACAACAGGAAGACAAGAGTTGCTCGTTGTCAGAATGACAAGCTTGCTCCCATCAGGGAGGTTTGGGACAAATGGGTGGAACATTTACCCTTTGTGTACAATCCTTGGCCAGAGGTGACAGTGGATGATTTCAGAGGCCGCTGTCCCTTCAGGCAGTACATGCCAAACAAGCCTAGAAAATATGGTATCAAAATATGGGCAGCATGTGATGCAAAAATGGCCTATGCATGGAATATGCAAATATATACCGGAAAACCTGCCAGCGGAGTGCCAGAGAAGAACCAAGGCAAGCGGGTCGTCCTGGACATGACCAAGGGTCTTCAGGGGCACAACATAACCTGTGATCATTTTTTAACTTCTTATGACCTCGCGCAAGAGCTTCTAAAGAGGAAGCTGACAATGGGGGGAACAGTCAGGAAGAACAAACCTGAGCTTCCCCTCGCTCTTCTAGGAACTAAAGACAGGGCTTCTCTCTCATTAAAGTTCCCATTCACAGAAAGGACCACAATTGTCTCCTACTGTCCCAAAAAAAAAAAATGTACTAGTGATGTCCACTCTCCACAGGGATGCTGGTGTGAGCAGTAGGGAGGACAAGAAGCCAGACATAATTCTGGAATACAATAAGAACAAAGGCGGCCTTGACAACCTGGACAAGGTTGCAAGCGGGGGACAAAAAGGTGGCCAATGGTTGTGTTTTACAACATACTGGATGTGTCTGCATACAACGCATTTGTGGTGTGGACTGAAATAGATCCAGGATGGAATGGAGAAAAAACCTTTAAGAGGAGGCTTTTTCTGGAGGAGTTGGGCAAGTCTCTGGTGTCTCCCATCATCGAAAGACGAGAGTGGCTACCCCGAACCGAGCGTCTGTTCGTTTGGTGAGAGAGCTTCAGCCAACACCCACACCATCATCCTTTGATAAGAACCAGGGAGGAGATTCCAGGAGGAAGAGAAAGAGGTGCCAGTCCTGCCCCGCCAACAAGGACAGGAAATCCGACACCACTTGCCACACATGCAAGAAATTCATTTGCAAGGAGCACACGGTAACCATCAAATACTGTGATTCATGCATTTGAACACACACACACACACACACACACACACACACACACACACACACACACACACACACACACACACACACACACACACAGATACGCACAGACACGGACACACACACACACGCACACAGTTCAAATTATGGTTAACCGACAACACATTGTTTCCAGTGTTTAGATTATGGTTAATTCAGAACGACATACCTGTGCTAACACCATATTATTTTCAATGTTTAGTTTATAGTTAAATTGTTTGGTTAATTGGTATGGTTAAATAAAAGTTGGTTTTATGGAAAATAATTGACTTGTTTTCTTTATCCTACCATTTATCTATGCTGGTCCGTTTTGACCTGAAACACCAAAGATGTCACTATTGTTAATAATATTAAATAATAAAATAAAAATAAAAAATTATTTTTGGTAGGTGTACTCTAATATTAGTTTATAACACATTTACAGTATATTATTACTCATTCTATAAGAAAAATAAATATATTTAGTGAATTTAAACAGTTTTTGCAATCAAAAACGAGTGGTATATTTTAAAATACTGTGTCTGTGGAGCCAAATAAAAACAATTCACACACTGGTTCCATTTATATGAATACATACTAAGCCAGCAATTAGCTGAAAAACAACATTTGAAGAAAACTGGTGATTTTAAGCATTTTCAAGCATTTTAAAATCATGGGTCCAAATGGACCCGCTAACACCACAGGTGTAAACAGCTTTCTAACACAATACAAGGGTTAAATGGCAGATTGGGATATTCTCTGGCATTGCTACTAACGGGGAAATATTCGCTTTTATCGAGATTTAGTTTATAACCAGATAGGTTTCCAAATTCCTGCAAAATTCTAAGGATTTCAGGAATAGTTGTGATGGGGTTGGTGACGTAATCAATCAATCAATCTATACTTTATTTGTTAGGGACAGTGCACATTAATGAACAACGATACAATGTATCACTGTAAAAGTGCCGGATTATAGCAAAGATGCTAATTTGCATCCGTAGACCCTGATAAAAAACAATAGAAAAAATACAAATATTACTAAATAAATTAATAAAATAAAAATAGAAGAGACAAGACACACCGCACAATACATTACATACTCAGGAGGACACCAGACACACACAGTATAAAACGTCATGTGCAATATGATACAGTCGAGTCAGTGGTCGCACTTTTGATTTGATTTAAGCCACTTTTTGAGTTTATTTTTAAAAGAGGAATATGTGGGGCATTGCCTTATTGTGGAGGGAAGACTATTCCAGGTTTCCCCCCCTACAACAGACAAATGCAGTGCGCCTGTGGGGGATCTCACGTAAAGTAACAAGTTGTCTGCGTAAAGCAAGACAGTGTGAGTTAGGCCACCATGTGAGATACCTTGTATACTATTACTGCATCTAAGAGCTATGGCAAGTGGCTCTACAGCTAAAACGAAAAGCAACGGAATCACTGGATCCCCTTGTTTCATCCCTCTGTGAAGAGGAAAATACTCAGATGAGATACCGTTGGTATAAACTGAGGCGGTTGGATCAGTGTAAATTAGTTTGATAGGTGCGTGAAATTAGGGCCAAAACCACACCCGCCAAGTGTATGAAAAAGATAATCCCACTCAACCCGATCAAATGCCTTTTCATTCAAGCAATATTACTGCTTCTAGGGATGGAGTGCTAGATTCAGTATAGATGATATTAAATAATCGTCTCAGGTTAAAATAGGATTGCCTGCTCTGGATAAACCCAGTCTGGTCCTCCAAAATGATATGAGGAAAAATTTTCTCGAGTTGGAGTGCAATGGCCTTTGAGAACACCTTACCGTCACAGTTTGTAAAACTGATCGGTCTGTAGGATGAGCAATCTCGTGGGTCCTTATTCTTCTTTAACAACAGTGAAATAGATGCCTGGCGGAGTGTAGGCGGAAGAATGTTATTCACCAGTGCTTCTGCATAGACTGAGAGAAGAAGGGGGGCAAGTTTATGCTTAAATTTTTTATAAAAATCAGCTGGAAACTCATCCAGGCCAGGGGCTTTTGTGCTCTGAAGAGACATTATTGCATTGCTAATTTCCTCCAGCGTCAGATTTTGTTCCAGTCATTCTTTAGAGTCAGAGTCAATTTTAGGAATGTTCAGATTAGAAAAAAAAATCATCAAATGGGTTGTGATCTGGTGTTGAATCTGAAGAGTATAGTTTAAAATAGAACTCTTTAATGCAGTTGTTAATAGCCTGGTGATCCGCCGTTAAGGAGCTATCAGGTAGCGTAATCTGCGAAATAAGACGGGATGCCGCTTTTTTGTTGATTAGTTAATAGTTTGGGAGGTTTATCCCCCTCTTCATAGAATCTACTACGGGACTTAGAGATGAGCCTCTCAGCTTGGGTGGTAGTTAAGAGACAAAAATCAAATCCGGGGTCGGAGAACCAGATATGAGTCCGTCCAGAGCCTTAATTTCTGAAGATAGCTCCTCAATATTCTTATACTTCATTTTCCTAATATAATCTGAGCGAGAAATAATCTGTCCCCTGAGATATGCTTTAAGGGCGCACTCACACTGTCCTTCCGTCCCGTGCCAAAACCGTTTTTTCAGCTAAAGCCTAGTGCGTTTGAGCAGTGTGAGTGCACCCGCTCCGCCACGGCCCACCTGAGAGAGGTGGGCTTTTGAAGAGACCGTTTGCACATGTACGAGCACAAGCGTGCGCACGTGTACGAGCACGAGGCCTACGGCGGTAGCGGTATGTGCGCCTGTTCGGACATAGAAAATAGATGAAGGGACCATGCGCGGACATTTAACAACAACAACAATGGCTGTGAAAGGTTCACGTTGGTATGATGCGGAGGTGGAGTGTTTACTGCAGATTTGGTCGGATGAAAATATTCAAAAACAGTCGACAAGACGCACAAAAACTCTGAGGTCTATGGAAAGATTTGTAAACAAAGCCACACACACACGCATTCAATGCGTGTGACGTGTTACGGCGTGTGGAGGGGGGACAAGTACCCTAAAGCCCTAAAGTCCTATTTACCTGCAGAAGGAAATCTATTTGCTCTGTGATGAACTTCACAAAGTCTAAATCAGCCTGCAGAAGTGTGTCAAGCTACCATGTCCATTTTGTCTTCGGAGTCGGAAGAGTTACCTTAATACTAACCGGGGCGTGATCAGAAATAATGATTGGATCATAGTTACAATATGTAATAACACTAAGCAAATAGGGGTCAACCAAGAAAAAATTTATCCTGGAAAATTACTTGTGTACATTAGATTAAAACGAATAGTCCCTTTTGGTGGGATATTTAAATCTCCATGGGTCTATAAGTTCATGTAAGTCTATGAACGACTGGATTGCACAGATTTAGACGGTCTTAGTACAGACTGAGAAGAGCGATCCCAGGAAGAATCCATCCCCAGATTGTAATCCCCAGACATAATCAAGTGATAAATATCCAGATTAGGGATGGAACTCTTGAAAAAAACATCATCATCATAGTTTGGGCCGTAAATATTGAACAATACTAGGCAAAGTTGAAACAGCTCTCCCACAACCATCACGTATCTGCCATTTGTGTCCAAGACAGTGTCTGATACAATGAAAGGATTTTTTTTAATAATGAGTATAGCTACTTCTCTACCCCTACAGTTAGATTACGAATTAAACGTTTGCCCCACCCATTCTTTGGGAATTTTGGACTGGTCTCGATTTTGAAGGTGGGTTTCCTGTAAAAAGGCAATACCCACCCCAAGATATTGTAAGTGAGAGAGAACTCTTTTTCTTTTGATTGCCTGATTCAAACCATTCACATTCCAGTTTATAATTTTCATGTCATCTTTACCTGGGACAAATTATTCTGTGACATTGGAACCACTCAATTCAAAGATATCTGCTTCTAGCCCATTTGGATGGAAAAAAAAGAAAAAAAGAAAACGGGTAGGTGCACAAACTGTATATAGAACAAATACATTTAACACATGAATAAGCCTTAAGTAGGCTATCCCCCCAAGAAAACTCTAAACTACTGCAAACCTGCATTTGCATGCTACCCACAATGTTGGATACCTTTTTCAACCATCAATTAACCCCACTAACAATGTATTAAATAAACTGTGACATTATTTCACATTATTGAAACCGTGATAACCATAGAAAGTCACTATAGTGAGACCAGTGGTGATCATAAAAAAGATAAATAAATAAATAATAATAAAAAAAATAATAATAATATTAAGGCATTTAGGAGGGCGTACATATGTAATGTTACATGTGATATGTACACACCTTCACACACACTGACGCTATGAACAATGCTAATGAAATAATACTATAAAAACAAAAAATACTGTCAAAAAATATAAACAGAAGAGACAGCGGTATCATTAGACGTGGTTATTCTAAGTGTGTGTTGGCGTCATTAACTCGGCCATTAACGTTGAGGTCATTAACCTCATTTACCAGTATCTGAAGCGTGTGCAATATCAACAGTGATCTTGTTATCAATGTAGGTCAGCGCCTCTGCAGGGTCGGTAGACTTCGCACGTTTCCCGTTGTGTATGAACTGTAGAGTGGCTGGGTAGTAGAGGCCAAACTGGATCTTTGCGGCGTGGAGCTTCTTTTTGGACTCGGAGAAGGCTGCGCGTCATTTGTTGACATCCGGGCTGTAATCAGGAAAGATGTGAAATCTTGATCCGTTGAAGGAGAGCGGGCCCTTCGGTCTGGCGAGGCGTAGAATCAGCTCTTTGGTTTGAAAGTGGTGGAGCTTGACAATGAAAGGTTGTGGTCTATTGTCGCCGTTTGCTGCTTTTGGGGTCAAACTCCTGTGGGCTCTATCCACCGACGGCGGCTTCTGAAAACTGTCTTCCCCAAGTACATCGATGAGTAGTTTGGTGATGAATTCTGTTGGCCGTGGGCCCTCTGCATTTTCGGATATCCCCACAATGCGTATATTCTGCCGTCTAATGTAGTTTTCCAAGTAAGCCACCTTCTCCCTTGGAGCATTGTACTCTTTAGCCAACAAAGTTTGAGAAGTTTCCACGCTGCTCAGTTTCTTGTCAAACTCATTCAGCCTGTCCTCCACACCAGTAATTTGTTAGCCGTACACACTCAAGATTGAATGTAGAGAAGCAATAGACGTCCGGTTCCCCTCCCGAAACGAGTTGATAAGGGCTGCTAATGCAGTCACCGCTTGCACAGCGGTGACTGCATTAGCCAGCGTGTCCATGTTGCTAACATTAGCACCTGTTTCTACGCCAACGCTAGCCGAGGAGTCCGAATCGCCTCGTGTTTCACACTTTGTTGTTTAGGCGGTTTGGGAGGCATTCATCCACTCTTGAGGTCGTTAAGTACCTTAGCGTATGTTTCCAACGGAGTTTGAGCGGTTACGAGGTCCAAAATGTATAAACTTGATAAATTACTGCGGGAGCTGCGGAAGACACGTCTACTCGCTACTCGTGCTCAAGCCCACCCCCCTATTTAGCTCTTTAATTGGAAAATTTCAACCACTGTCTTGCTAGCTGTGATTACTGTGTTAGTCTGAACTGTAACACACAGACTGAAATCAAGAGCATGGCCAAAACAACAGCAGCAACCTCCAAGCTAGCCAGGGGCGTGTCCAGACTTGTTTGACTTGAGTGGCCCAAGTGGGGCACTGACTTATGTGCATACATCATTTTATAATTTTTAATTTCTTATCTTAATTAATTTAATGACATGTACACACGATCTGGCGAGCCCACTGACCGCTGAAGTGAGTTCAGTTCTAAATCTAGAGTGAAGATGTTTTTGAATGCTCATTTTATACAACGGCCTCACTACAATGCAATGGCTATAGGGACTGGACTCATCACACATGAATACAACTGGGCTCACTGATTCCACAAGAGTCTCAATGTTAGACCTAATGTATGCAATTCAAGGCTTGGCCTCTGGTATGCAAAAATATTCAAATACACAATTTTAGATTAGGCCAAATAACACATTTGTACTGTACAAGAAAAACTGCATGTTTTTTGCCCCACACTACCTGGGAGGATCATAAAGTGGGCATGTCTTTAAAAGGGAGACTTACATTATTACATTCACACATTTTGAGGTCAGATGTCAAGGGACACCTTTGAAAACGACCATGCCTTGTCAACATTAAGCCTTACGCATTATTTAGCCCCCTTCCATACAAGTTAGCATGAGGCGGTTGGTACTGATGGATTATGATACCAATATAGACCCTGTTACAGCCTCTTAAAGACAACCGTACAGGTCCCTGACTGGGGTGAAACCTTGGGTGGCAAATCAGATTTTAGGCTACCCCCTAGAAAAGCCCCTGGAGCTAGCAACCTACAGTAAGCTAGTGTACGTGTCAAATCTGAGTTTGCAGTTGCAGGACTAAAGCAACTTGTGAATGCATCCTGGAAAAGGCCAGACTCAGACTCAGACTCTCAGTGCCATTGATTTGATCAGTGTACCGATGTGAACCATGGTTTAATACATTTCTGAAAGCTAGCACATCATTTGTGGTGTTAATGAGTCTATAAGCTCCTCTTGTTTGTCTTTTCCATGTGATTCTCACCATACAGACAGACATACATATTTTAATATGTTTTGTGAAATTTTGGAAATAGCCTTTTAAATACCAGGGCCTGCCTCCCTACGTGCAAAAGTTCCCTCCCAAGACCATTTTGCAGAGGCCCCGTCACTGCTTTCGGAGTTTATCGCTGTCTAAGAGGATTGTGATTGTTTAAAGAAATGCAAATAAATTAAATGCTTTTTTTCCCTTATATACTATATGTGTGAGGTAGCCAGCGCCGGAGTAGGGTGCGACAAAGAGAGCCTACTACGGTGTTGGTAGCTAGTGTTAGCTATCAAATGAGAAAACTGAACATTATTCAGGTGGAATTGGGAGTCCCAAATTGACATTTTACTCATTGCATTCTTTGTATTGATATGTTTTATACTAAATGCTTTAAATGAGAAACTCAATACGTTTCTTTTCTAGCAATAGCACAGCATCCTTGAGCAAGCACTGAGACACACTCAGTGTGATGAGATAAGAAGCGACCGTTCCCTTAAATAGCAGGACATTGACGTCCTGAGGGCTGTTCACTAGACACTTAAACAAGTCAGTGAATTTACTGATATTTTTTCAGGAGAAAGCTTTATCTTCCCATGCTTTAGCCATGTAGGGAAGATGTGTTATCTTTATCAGAAAATGCTGGATAATACAAATATACATGTTTTTGACAGCTTGAATGACAGCTCGTTGAACAGACCACACTATGATCTATGTCAGGGTCTTACAGTATGCTTTATTATTAGAGTATGCTATTCTTTTTCTAACACATACAATTTAGGGTTAGATTTATTTGTATGTTTTACTGCACTGTAGCCTATTTACATTTTTCTTTTCATAATATTTGAGAATGTCTTTGCACTGTTTGCATAACCTAACTGTACTCAAGTTATGTACGTATAAATGTATATAGGATTAAACATCTTTATCATTACATTTTTAAAATGTGTTTATCGTTCATCTAAAGGCTCAATGAGGTGTAGCAGCCATCTTGTGGTGGAGGACGGGAGCATTAGATTCTCTTTCCATACTCTGCTGCTTCAACATTAGTTTTCAAATGAGCTGATAATACTGTTTACTGATTGTAGAATCTGGGAGAGATTCAAAAGGTATCAGAAACTGGATACCAACCAACGCTTTTTAAAAGCAACAAATTTCAATACCAGGCCAAGTCATCTTAAAGTCATTAGGATTGATTGGATCGACATCCTGCCACAAATACAGAATATTGTGGTGATTTTGTAAAACTGTGCCAAAAAATGTCCATGTTTGGTCTTCAGCCTCCATACCTTTGACCTTACACATCTCCATCACAGCAGTTTGAACACTTCATCCTGACGGGGCATAAAGAGCACCTTGGCAGCTATTAATCCTTTTGCATCACTCATTGTCAAGCGAAACAAAAAGGGGTTACTGATGCCTGTATTTAGACAGCAGGGATTTCTGCCCATACAGAGGATTTAAATCAGAGCCTTGTTATTGAAGCCAATTGATTCACTGTCATTATAATCTCACCTCAGCAGAGAGCTGAGCTCCTATTACAACACATTTGGAGTTGTTTGTTTACCCAACGATTAGCCTTCTGGGTGCACAGATGACTGAGTGGGGCCTTAAATGTTATTGAACATTGCATGTAAAATACCTGGGAGGTGAAGAGACATTGTAATAAACTGATCCTCTCCAAGTATGGTTGTGGTTGAGTATTGTTATATTGCGTTTACCCACTAGAAGTCTGACATGTTAGAAATGCACACACTTTTCTATACACAGTGGTTGCCTGGTCTAAATATTAATGGCTCCTTTTATTGCCAAGAGCTTCTTTGATACCACATTTATGACTCAAAGAAATAAATTACTCTGTGTGTTGGTTTTAATAATGCTCTCTCCACTAATTTGGAATATGCAAATATTCATTTTGACTAACACGATTCGTTTCCATAATTTATATTTGCTGGCACAATAGCCTACAAGCAGTATGATGTAAAGTTTTAGAAGATAAACTTAAATGTGTGCTGAGTATTACAGAATCTGGTATGAAGTGCAAGCATGCAACTCATTTGCTCTGAAGAGGGATAGCTTTGAAAATGTAGATACTACACATACACACACAAACACACACACACACACACACACACACACACACACGCACGCACAAACACACACACACACTTGTTCCACTGCAACGTATTCTTCATGAGAGCAGATCTGTTCCCTGTTGATGGAACTCCCACAGTGAGCTACAAGCTTCTACCCCTGTTTAAACACCATTTACGTCTTTCTCTTTCTTCTTCCACCCCCAACCCCCACCCCAATTTCCTTGACAGTGTCACATCATATCATAGTCAACATGATAGGACACAAGATTATCTTCAATCATCCTGACCTCTCTTTGATTCAGGTCTTGTCCGGTATGGCGTATAGGCGGAGAGGGGGCCGATGGATAGCAAGCAGCGTCAAAGTGTTCTGCTATGCAGCCTGAATACATGAAGACAACACGCCTGCTCTATTACCCCCTCTGTCACATTCTGTTTCATATATCAAACTGATAGTGAGGCTCGTTTGGCTTTGAGACATGTAGAATTATGCACTCAGCAAAGATGGACAAATAGAGAAGACAGATCTGTTATGCTTGGTTATCAGGAGGCTTGGGTCCTGTCAAAACATTGCCTCATCCGCTTATGAACTCCTTCAGACTACTGTTAGTTACCACTCTTGTCTTGAGAATTATGTGTAGTATTTAAATTATCCTATGGCACCCGCTGCTGCATGGGCAGGGTTTGGTAGTAACAAATACATGATTACGTATTTAATGTGCAAATTAGGGTAACTGTATTTAAAGTTACAAATGGTGGAATTCTGTATACAGTCTTTAATAATAGATTTATAGAAAGGATTACTTTATAACCTCTGCCAAGGAGGTTATTTTATTATTTTTTCCGCTTTGATTTGTTTGTAGGTTTGTTTGTGTTTGTCAGCAGGATTCTGGAAATACTACTGACCACATTTTTGTAAACATTGTTAGACAGGGCATGGCCTTGGTGGAAGTCTATGATCTTGGAGTGTCCTCCTAGTAATTGCTAAATACATTTTTTTAATGTATTCATTTATGTGTGCACGGTGCACCTGCCAAAGGACAGTGGCAGAGGAGACACACCGCCTGGACACTGTCAGGAATATGGCATGGAAATATAAGATCCAGACAAGAGTATTCCAAAAGTAATCCAAAGTATTTAGAATTTAATATAATATTTAAAGATATAATCCGTAAGATTTTCATCTAGTTAAATGTCTGCTAAGTTCCTATTTATCAAAGAGTGAGTTAAAACAATGGCGACTGATCATATGACCCACTAATGAAAGCACTTGCTGCCTTTTTTGCTTAGTATTTCAATCTGTGTGTCTGTAGTGACATGTTAGTGACGCTGCATACAGAGGTTGGTCTGCCGGGCGCACTCACACTGTCCGTCCGTACCCTGCCCCGTGCTTTAGGGTACTTGCCCCCCCCCCTCCCTCTCCCCCCCGCGGGCCAGGCCTGTTTGTACTCACACTGCCGCACACGTCATCACGCCGTAAGATGTCACACGCATTGAAGACGTCATCGCGATGCGTTGCTTTGTATACAAATCTTTCCATAGACCAAATCTGCAGTAAACGCTCCACCTCCGCATCAGACCAACGTGAACCTTTCGCCGGACAGTAAAATGTCCGCGCATGGTCCGTTTTTGTTTTTTTTCAATGTCCAAACAGGTGCACATAAAATGACGTCAGAGCCGCCGTAGGCCTCGTGCTCATGCTCGTACACGTGTGCTCGTATGTGCAAACATGCTTTACAAAAGCCCACCTCTCCCAAACGCTCCATGGCCGGCAAGCTGGCCGCAGCTAGGCGCGGTGCGGTTGCACTCACACTGGTCAAACAAACTAGGCTTTACCCGTAAAACCTGTTTGGGCACGGTACGGATGGACAGTGTGAGTGCTTGTAGTCATGCTTGTAGTAAGGGCAGAAGTGTAATGAGGGTAACATATAGGGGGTGGACCGGAAGTAGAGAGGTGAATGTGTTTCGATAAAGTTTACAAAAGAGCAACAACAAAAAAACAGGTTCGCCTGCAATTAGATCTAATCACCAAAGAGGCTGCTAGAAACATGGTATCTCAAATCTTACGGTTTATTACTTTCATTTATTTAGAATACATTAAATTTAATCTAATGCCATACATTACAAATTACATTTGAGAGCATGTTTTCACTAATCTCTAGTGGAATATGTTTCAAATTTAACTCTCCCAACACTGTGGATGGCCACTGAGTTCTGCCTAATACAACGAAACCAGAGGCCATTTTGAGCACATAGTTGCCTGCATTGTTGGTCGTCTTGTTAAGGCCTTAGCCCTTCACATTATGACTGATGGTCCCAAAATACTTGCTATTTTGCTCAAAAACAATGAAGCAGGTCCTGTTTGCTGAGCAGAATATTAAAGTATTCACATAGGAGTTATTAACTTCTTATGTATAGTGATGAATAAATGATATACCCATTAATATTTGACCCAATTAACTTTCACCCTGGAGGAATGACATTGAAAGCTCTTGGGCGACCTCGATTACATATTGAGGTTTTAAATTATGTAACATAATGTTCTGTATACTAATTGAGACCCCCTGTGATTCTGGCACAGTCGGTGTTTTCAGAAGTAATCCAGCCCAAGCACTAGGAAAGAAGGCAGCAGTCAATGTTTAAAATTCAACAGAAGCATCAGAACTGTGCAGTGTTGTGCTTTCAGCAACAGAGTCATTTGTAGAAAATTGTTTGTTTGTATTAGTATTCTATGTGAAAGTCACTCCTCATCCAAAATGACCACTATTGTCTCGTATCGAACCACAAGTCTTAATGATATATTATTCCTCACCCTCCCTACAATTTTGACAGAGAACACTTTGAACAACACTGTGTGCATTACTGTATGTTCACAGCATTAATCTCAGCTGCAATATGGGCTGGAATCCCAGCTGTGCAAGAAAAGAGATTCACTCAATGGGTGGTTTCAAGTTCAAGTATGTGATTGGCTTCATTCTTGAAATTAAATTACATTTCAATCAAATCACACTATTAAAAAAAACACTGGTTATTCTGCAGCGTGAGGATTATGCAGAGCAGTGGAGTAGAATTGTGATGCATTTATTTTCCTTGATCCCTGGTTGTTTTATCCGCTTCATTTAACATCAATCATCAATGATCACTGTAATTTGGTGTATATGCTAAGGACGCTCGGGCCCCTCAGGCTTACTTAAATTGCTAGACCCAGCATGGTTGCTGTGAGGCAGTCTCAACAAAACTCCAAGACATTGAAGAGAAAAAGCGAGACTCAATTTGACATCGAGACCTGGAAGAGGATGTGGAACACCCAGCTGTCTCCTTAGCTTTGATCTACAGGAGGTTTGAGAGTTGACACATTGGTCTGCCAGTTAGTTTAGTATGTCACTGCTACAGAGGAATAAAAAAAAGAGCTGAAAAGATGCTGTAAGTGTCTGCGTTCTCCAATTGCATAAATTATTCTGACAGCAAATTCTTCAAAAGATTGTGAAGTGATTTCAGGATAGAGCTTGTCTTTTTAGCGCTTGAAAGAACAGGTACAGTTTCAAGCAGAGACTAAACCTCAAGAAAGTTCACCCTGCTGAAGGGAACGTCATGGTTTTGTCTACTGTGAGATGAAAGGAAAGCAGCAGGGTTTCGATCCAGACTCAGCATGCCACCAGGAGTTAACCAGGCCATTCCTCCAAAGCTCATGTCACCAAAGAGATGAATTGGCTTGGGTCTCTTCCGAGTATTACTGATTGGCTCTTACAAACAAAGAGGCCTTTATCTCATTGGCTCAGGCACTGCCTTGGGTAGAATGAAAAACTTCAACCTATCAGCAGCCCCAACGTCCAACTTAATATCTGACAGCCCTTCCATGAGTCTATTTTGTCTCTGAGTCCTCCTAGTGTAGTCTATTGCTTTGTTCATGTCTTTGACGGGAAATTGCTGTAATTCTATGATTTGAGTTTCAGCTTATTTGCCAAGACACAGATTCTGTAAGTGCTGTTTTGCAATTTCATGCAACCAGCTTATTTAGTATCCTCTTTCACACATTCTGTAATAATGATATTTCTATTGAACTTGTAACATTTAACAGTTCAAAGAGTAATGCTTAATTAATACTGATAAAGAATAAGTTGACATGTTGGTTATTGGGGTTATGAGAGTAATGAACAACTAACATGCTGATAAATAACATTGCAGGAGTTTTTCAGTTATCATGAGCAATCACAAAAAAGAATGATAATTATTATATTAGAGGGAAAAGGTCCGTATTATCACTAATCCTATTGATATAGGGTCGAAGGATTCAGATTTTTTGTATACATTTTCACAAAATATATTTTATTGTAGTTCTATTCTATGTCCTTATTTTTCATATAAGTATTATATCGTATATGTGTGTACAGCATACGGCTGCATTCACACCAAATTAGGCATTGCAGTGAAAACGTCTGTCTGTCTGTCTATCCATTCCAATGAGCGGAGTGCGTTTAGGCTGCAGTGGTGTGGACCGCAGGAGAAGCTGTGGTGGTCAATCACGTGACCAGCAATCAGATGAAACACAACTGGGTGCGACATCATGTTTAATGTGTAGTCACTTAATTTGGCCTCGTGTACCAGTTTAAACCCCACCATAGTGGTAGGAGGTATACGAGCAGCGTGGCTAAATGTTAGCACTATGAGGAAAACAATAGAGCTTCTTTTTCTTCTTCACTGCTTTTATTGGTGTACTGTTGCATATTACCTCCAACTGTAGATCAGGTGAACAGTATGAAACCTCTGGCAGAATGTTTGTAGTATCACCTTTATGATATAAATAAAGACATTAAAAACAGCCCCATAATGCTAGTAGAGATCAAAAACTCTAAAAGCTCTTAAGCTGTAGGTAAGCTATTGCTAAACTGTTTACTAAATCAGAGGCTGTGCTGCATAACTTAAGGTCTTGTGCTTTGTTTTCAACTTATTATACTTGTTATTCAATACATATGGGAGGATATGTGTCACAACTGCAACACATACGGAAAATAAATGAATAATTCAGTGAATGCATAACACGAATAGGCTAATAAACAGTATGAATGATCATTTTTAATATTGGGGAATGTATCATCTGGTGTTAATGATTTGTTTTCAAAAAGTTAAGGACAATGTCCTCAAAATGAGAATATTATTTGTAATTATCTTTCAGCAGTTGGATGCTCACAATATCACAAGATCAGGTGAAATTTCATCTGGCATAGGTTTAGGTGTGTCTGACAAAACAGAGAGGGGATTATTCATTCAAAATAACCCTACGGAGGCTAGCATAAATGCTGCAATAGCATCAGTTATATCAGAACTGGAGCGTATGGCCTCTCATTCGCTCCAAGGTGGTGCGCCTCTCATTTTCAACCTGCAAAATGCACTCTGTCTGATCCGGGCCCATCTCTTCATTGAAAGAAGAGCAAAGAAGGTCACTGTAGGCTTTTTCTTGAGGGAAATAAAATATGCTATATATATATACTGTCACTGTTCTCCTTCCTGGCTTCGGCAAAAGTTGATGCTTCATCCAATTAGCTGCCAAGTGTGTTTTTAAAGTGCCTACCCTTTTCTGAACAATTTCCAATGATGGCTTCTCAGATGGTTCTCTGTAACAAACTCTGTGACGTGTCAGATTAGGTAAAACACAATTCCACCTCAAAACTTTATTTTAGCATAATAAAATACACATTGAACAAATTCAATGTATATTTAGTACACATTTTTTGATAGTGTAGTATCTATTTGTGGGGTTGCCATTGTGCTCTGACTCCAGCGCTGTCCTAGATGTTTAAAAAGAGTAGCACTTGAAGGCTGAATGGCCGAAAATATTTTGTGTGATGCTAGAAAAATGATCAAGTAAATGTTGAATGCCATAATTTCATTCATGAAGCAGCCCCTGTCAGCAGGGGTTGGTCTACCGCTAACATGGCGGCTGTGTGTCTTTCTCAAAGAAAGCCACACTCCTTTTTGAGGTATAAAAAGTTTATTATAAAAACAACAAAGGATTTAATGCTTGGCCATGGCCTCTCTCTGACTTCAGAAATCAGTCAGCGGCGGTTGTCTGTAACCGCTGAGAACAAAAGCCCAGAGCCTAACACACACAAAGAGTTTATACAGCAATAAAGTTCATGCCTATTTGTGATTGGTTAAGAATATTGCTGAGGCAACCCTTGTCCAGACTCTGGGCCGTCCATCACTCTCACACACACACTTCATTTACTGCTGCTGCATGAGTTGAGTCCTCCATCCCTGGACACACGATCCTCCTATGAGGAGCGAGTTCCTGTTGAAAGAGCCCTACCTACTCTGTAACTTTTCGTTTCCTGAGCTAAAGCACTGTTATGTCTGCAACATTCTTTAATTATGTCTCATCTGTATTATCTCATATCATCTTCAACCGCTTATCTGTGTCTGTCATCTCTTTAATTAAATTTTGACAAAAATAAACACTTCATGTATAAATATCTCCATACGGCATACATACATCCAGCTTGGGATTGTCGTCACAGACATATTCATGGACAGGATATCGAGGCGTAGTCGTGGTGGATGGGGGTTGCACACCGGTGGGCTGAGGATCTTGTCTCTGCTTTTTGCAGATGATGTGGTCCTGATGGCATCGTCGGTCAGTGACCTTCAGCACTCACTGAATGGGATGAGGATCAGCACCTCTAAATCTGAGGCCATGGCTCTCAGCAGGAAACCGGTGGATTGCTTACTCCAGGTAGGGAATGAGTCCTTACCCCAAGTGAAGGAGTTCAAGTACCTCTGGATCATGTTCACGAGTGAGGGGACGATGGAGCGTGAGTTTGGCCAGAGAATCGGAGCTGCGGGGGCGGTGTTGCAGTCGCTATATCGCACCGTTGTGACGAAAAGAGAGCTGAGCCGGAAGGCAAAGCTCTCGATCTACCGGTCAATCTTCGCTTCTACCCTCACCTATGGTCATGAAAGAACGAGTTCGCGTGTACAAGCGGCCGAAATGGGTTTTCTCAGGAGGGTGGCTGGAGTCTCCCTTAGAGATATGGTGAGAAGTTCAGCCATCAGTGAGGAACTCGGAGTAGAGCCACTGCTCCTTTGCGTTAAAAGGAGCCAGTTGAGGTGGTTTGGGCATCTAGTAAGGATGCCCCCTGGGCGCCTCCCTAGGGAGGTGTTCCAGGCACATCCAGCTGGGAGGAGGCTTTGGGGAAGACCCAGGACTAGGTGAAGAGATTATATATCTCCACACTGGCCTGGGAACGCCTCGGGATCCCCCAGTTAGAGCTGGTTAATGTGGCCTGGGAAAGGGAAGTTTGGGGTCCCCTGCTAAAGCTGCTGCCCCTGCGACCCGACCCCGGATAAGCGGTTGAAGATAAGATGAGATGAGAAAAGGGAAGTAGAAGTGATTTCATTAGTGGGTCATATGATCAATCACCACTGTTTTAACTCACTCTTTGATAGATAGTAACTTAAAAGACAATTAAATAGATGAAAATCATACAGAGTACAACTTAAAGTCATTCATCCTCAATGAGAAGCAGATGTCCAGCTTCTTTTTTTTAATCACATTTACATAAACACACAAAAAACAATAGAAGCTACACACAATAGAAGCCACCTCATCAAATCTTACACTCTATGCACCTGCCAGTATATTAATAGAATATAGAATATAATAGAATAGAATTACTTTAATGATCCCAGACTGGGAAATTATTTAGCAGTACAACTTTCTTTGGTGGTAGCTAATTGTACATCTAATTCACCGATTAGTCAACCATACCTGAAGCAACAACTGACATATACAGTATATATATATTGACATGTTCACTTTGTCTGGTATATCAGGAAATGGTTGGTTTTGCACATATTTGCAGACAATGCAATAATCACACAGATAACATACTTTACTCTTTATAGTTTAAAGCTATGTTGATTTTGCTGAATATTTTTTGGCTTACAATATGTGGCTAAACGTACGTAGACAGACATGGACCAATTTATGCCCAAAAATCTTGGACTATGATGTTCAACAATCACATATGGATAGAATGCATGGGTGTCCACATACATTTGGCCATATATGACAGATATAATCTTTTCATTGCTTTTTTGGCACCTCACTGTCGTGTCAAAAAGATGAAGAAACAATAAATCAAAAGCTCTTTCATGCAAATCCTTGTGTGAAAGACTTCATGGTATAAAAACCCCACTGTGTTTCAGCAGACCTTAAACCACAGGCATATCTGAAAAACAGCATGACTTGGCTGGATGTTGATTGGATATATAGCAGATATATTGGTCTGAACCTTTATTGTTGGATTTGTCATTAAGGTGCTTGTGAAAGGGAGCAAACCAGCGATTTCTATGTGCCAAGATTCTCCCTCCACAAGAGCCATGGGGATTCGGCAGGTATTGACCTCCATATTGAAAGTCACACTCTGAGATTGAAATGTCAGCTCTCACCATCAGAGCACGACAATAACCATAATGAAGACTTTGTTACCATGGCTGTTAAATGTTCATCAGCTGATGGAGTGTGCTGAAATCTTCCCTTGGAAATAGGAGGTGGGGGCAGTCCTGATAAGAGCCACAAACGGCGATCTTTATTGATGATCAGGCTCCTGGATGAAACCATCAACATCCCTATTTGATGGAGATTGCACTTGATGAGACTTTAAGCCAAATGTGAGTAGGTTCACCGACAGGACATTGTTGACATCACAAAAAAGCATATATCTCCCCAAGGTATTCTTGCAATTATATTGCGGTGAGAAACTTGATATTATTTCAAGCTAATCAGTTCTACAAACGTTGTCAGATATGAGATAATGTTAAAAATAGGTAAAAATACATTAATTTATAAAGGATGCTGTAATGACAGTGTTTCTGAACCACTCTAACGCAGTCAGTGTAAGTCCATTAGGTAAATATAAGATGACTAAGACAAATACAAAAATATATACACACTTGAGCGCATCCACAAGTGGCAAGCCAGCGAGGGCTCTAACAACTTGCTGCTTAGCTGGGGTGCCTGTGTTACGGGTCCCAAGGATGAGGACCGTGGTGACAAATATGTTACCTGTAGAAGCAGGTGAAAAGCGGAGTAATAAGGACACCATGCGTCTCCGTTTTCCTCCAGAACGTGTCCGATTTATTTTTACACAAAATATTAACCATGTAAACACTACACAAGTTTTCACTACGCAATTCAGCTGGTTCTTAGTTCTTAGTCATTTACACACTATTCCACAATCTCAGTGAAATATGTTCTCTTTAGCTATTTCAATTTCTCTAATCATCACATTTATCACATTTCTTCTCCTACACAGTTATGTTCAATAAACAGTATCCGTAAATTCATCACATGTTTGTCCAATTCAGTATATTTGATGGTAGAAATCACTATTCACAGTGTATCATGAAAATCCAGCAGGTTGGAATAACCCTTTAATTGCATGTTAGCTACACAAAAGTGCTCATAGTGCTTGTGCTACACTAGCTAATAAACTCAGTCACTTTTAAACATAACTGTAAACATTTAGATTGACAAAAATATATTTCAATAAAAAAGATAGAAAATATAACCCTTTATATTTATTTTTTAGAGTGTACAATAGGCACAGACTCTCCTTAATGAGCATTTGACCTGAATGAACTCGCCCCGTACTGGCGGGCGCTCTGGAACTTTCTCCCGTTTCTAGTGCATTTTACCTGTAAATAACTTAAGTAAACCGTCTTAAACTCTCTTGTTAACAGTAGCATAGATAAAAGGCGAAAACACAAACAACATTGTCCGGTTCTCACACCGTTTACCGACCTGTAGAAGCAGGTGAAGAGCGGAGTAATGAGGACACCATGCGTCTCCGTTTTCCTCCAGAACGTGTCTGAGGTAGCAGCGGAAGGTGGGGCTCCTTTACCGTACCCCCCAAACACCTGGAGCACCAGCAAATGTCTCGCCACTTCTATTCAAAATAAAATGACCCCTTTCGTATGGTTCTCGATATTTAAATAAAATCAATGAAAATAAATACATATTTTAATGAAAGTGCCCATGACATGTTATACAAAATAATATTAATGTGGCCATTCCCTCTCAGGGGTGCCACACCTGCAGTCGGAGTGGAACTGGGTGGGAAAGCATGGCTTTCTTATTCATTACACCCTGTGAAGCACATTGCTGGCCAGTAAAAGGAAGCAGCTTGTGACATGTATCATAGTGATAGCACATGTCTGACTGCAGCCCTCCTCAGGCCAACAGAAGGGTTAGCATTAACTAGGACTTCAGTGCAAAGGGAACTGAGAATCCCATGGTAAATTGCACAAATAGAAAATGACAAAATACACACACACAAAAGAATAAATTGATATGAAAGCTCCGACAGCAAAAGCCCAAATAATGTGAAGCTATGTTGATCCTGTCACTCAGTCAAGGTCATATTCAAAAAGAAGCCTTGAACTGTGCCATCACTTAAGACACAATGCTGGTCATTTCTATATTGCTTCATCTGTCACTGAACCACAAACTACATCACTGTTATATGACGTGCCATTGTAGAAATGAATACTTTTTCTTCTCGTGTAATGACCTTGATTAAATAACAAGTGATTGAAGAGAAATTAGGCGCAGCACAGGTTGACGATAAAGCTGAGTGATTTTCCACATCATTTCCTCTCTTATCTAACGACAAAAAGATTCAAGCCTCTTTGGGAAAAAAGGTCTTTGCTCCTTGTCATTCACATCAACTGCTCTGGGTGGGGGCGCCCTCTCTGCTGGGATAAGGTTATCTTCAATAGAAGAAATCCTAGGAGGGCGGTATTGATCCAGCCCGCTATTTCACACAAGGCTCTATGTTCACCATAAAAATGTTGGCAGGAACACTGTCATTGCTTCTCATTTGGGGCTTAACAGATCTCAGGAAAAGCTGGCCAATAGCTTCACTTATTCAATATTCAGTCTACCTTTGGGCCATATCATAAATGTCATCATATGCAAAGAAGTATCTCTGAATGCCTGGCTGTATAAATGGAGCTGAAAGGGCTGAACGCTGTCCTTTATCACTGAAAACAAATATGGCTTTATTTGGAACTGCCTTCATACTACAGATGGATGTAGTATGTAGTATGTAGTATGTAGTATGTACAGTACATACTGCACACTGTGTTTGTTCGTAGTATGTAGTATGAAGCTGTTAAATCAATGTTTTTTTGTAGTATGCCAGGCTCAGAGTTTCAAAAGCACTTGACATAAAAATTGTCAAACCATTATTGCAATATTATGAAAAAATACAACTTATTGAGCTGTTGACCAATTTTTGTGTACTCTATACTTTCCTTTTTTATAATGTGAATTGTGGGGTATGCACACCCAGGGACGAAAGATGGAAATTAGTTATATCTGGTACAATTCATTTAGACTCTGTTTCCATTTGGTAAAGACATCCTATCTGAGTGATCCGATCAAGTGGACAGATCTCAGTCTGTGTTCACACTATAGGGTATTGCTATTATCAAGAAGGGGACATTGCTCATGACGATACCCCTAATGCCAGTCTGATGAATCAGAATCCCCTCATGCTATCAAGGGAAACTGGGCATGTGCTTTGGCCCAGCTATGGCCTCCTCTGCTTCTTAACTCCCTTGACCCTTTAACCCTGAGGCAAGCTGTTAAATGTAAAATTTAAACAAAATCTGCTGGAACTGATTACAGAGTGAAGTAAATGACTGCTTACGAAAAGAATGCATACTGCATACCTATTGCTGGTGTAGTAGGCAATTTAAAATACAGCTAATAAGATGGATTGCCATACAATTTGGTACAAACTTATGGTTATCTCATGACTTTTCCTTTAGCACTATCATTATGGTCAGCCAGTGTTAACATGAATAACTAATGGGCTACTCACACTTGGCCCGGATGATCTGAGCCATGCTTTAACATGATTGCCCCCCTCTATCCTCCCCCGTGACCAAGGCCTTGCCTGTACTCACACTATTCAAACAATCCAGGCCTCAGCACAATTCCCTCTAAATTTTTGTTTCGTCCAACAGTTTTTGAATATTTTCATTCGATCAAATCTGCAGTAAACATTCCACCCCTGCATCAGAGCGCCTCGAACCCTTCGGTGAAATCTTTTTAAATGTCTGTCTCAGGACTGGCGTCAATGCTCATGCTCGTACATGTGCAACCGTGCTTTACTAAAGCCCACCCCTCTAAACAGGGCCGCGGCCGAGAAGTGTCATGCCTAGGCATTGGTCAAACGAACTACACTTTAGCCATGATTCTAGCTTGGGCACGGTACGAATGGAGTGAATAGACCCTAAGGGCGTGATCACACTATCCTTTTGGCCGCGGCCAAAACCGTTTTTTCAGCTAAAGTCTAGTACCTTTAAGTAGTGTGAGCGCACCCGCTCCGCGCTCAACTGGGGCCAGCTGGCCCTCCACGGCCCGCTTGAAATAGGTGGGCTTTAGCGGAGCCGTTTGCACATGTACGAGCACGAGCGTGCGCACGTGTACGCGCACGAGCACGAGCCCTACGGCAGTAGCGTTATGTCCGCCTGTTCGGACATGTAAATAGAAGGACGGACCATGCGCGGACATTTAACAACAACAACAATGGCGGTGAAAGGTTCATGTTGGTGTGATGCTGAGGTGGAGTGTTTACTGCAGATTTGGTCGGATGAAAATATTCAAAAACAGTCGACAAGACGCACAAAAACTCTGAGGTCTGTGGAAAGATTTGTAAACAAAGCCACACACACGCGATCAATGCGTGTGACGTGTTACGGCTTGAAGGCGTATGGACAGCAAGAAGTATTGGCCGAGGCCCTGGTAGTGTGAGTACAAACGGGGCTGGGGCGCGGGGGGGAGAGGGAGGGGGGACAAGTACCCTAAAGTCCGGGTCGTGGTCCGGGAGGATAGTGTGATCACGCCCTAAGACGATGAATATGATCAACATTTCCTGCCAATCCAGACCGTCCTCTCCGACCATATAGGTCAATTGTGCAACTACTTATGACCCATATTTACGTTTGTTGCAACCTCTAAATACATACATATGCCTACACTTACACCTACGCATGGATAAATAGAATAAGGTAAAGTATTTACATAGGGTATGTTTGATTTTTTTCTAGTTGCATAAAATGCAACACATCTCCAATCCAGTGAGATTGAATGCTACGTTTTGGTCACATCATTGTGAAGGTGCATATTCACATAAGCATTTAGCTCAAAGCTGTGTCAAATTACAGCCTCAAAGAACTGCTATTATGGCTTCAAATTGAAGAGCTATAGAACAATTAACTTTATTTAACTCCTGTTCTTATCTAAAAAAGGTCTATGTATTTATTACAGCAGGTCTACAAATAAATCAATGTATGATCAAAATAAGGCATCAGGAAAATAGGATTACAGTAATAAAATGTTACAGTAAATCAAAATTAGGCCTTGACATCATCATTTCATTTCAAACATTCACTTCAAATTATACAATCAAAGATGCTTTTAAAAGCATGGCTTTGTCCCGAGGAAATATAGGCTGGAAAACACTGGGTTAGAATATTATGGTTGGAGCTTGGAAGCAAGACAATGACATTTTATACAATGGTTTAATGAAGGATTTTAAAACAAAAACAAAAAAGGGAAAAGACACCTGATCTGCCTTGCAAATGGGACAGCTCAGCCAAATCTGCATTTCTTATATAGGAGCTTTCTAACAACGTGGCAACAAAGAATTTCATGCTATTTCAGACCCTGAGTTTGGACTCTATGTGACTGTCTGTCACTGCAACCAAGCCACAGACCCCCAGGTAATTTTTCAAGGATTTCCCCATGGTAATGGATCAAAGACTCAAGATAATTTCATATGAATAGATGTATTCTACCTGACCTTGAGTTTCAGTAATTTATTCTAAGCTTTCCCAGGAACTAGCACAGAGAATGACATTAGCATCTGTTGGGTCAGGGATCACACCTAAGTGCATAATGCCGCCTGTGATTTTCTTGCAAGAGATGCATTCGATTTAGATAATTTGAAAGGATGTGTAAGACTATGGTCACATAGAGCAAAGTGAAGTTCCGCACAACACAAGGTTTCATGAGCTTTAATCCTTACATTTTGTTCAATATTGTACAGTAACAAGTAATGTTGCCATGTTTTTCAGTGATACTGTGAGTACTGCTTGTAGCAAATGTGCCTGTGTGGACAACAATGTAGGCTGTCAGAATGATAGACAATATAGCTGCAGATCATTTTCTATTGACAAATAAGTTTGAGATGATGTTATTAAAGGAAGCAAAACACAGACCTTCTTGACCATAGATCGTCTGCCAGAGGTATTTAGGGTTTTATTGATAGATTACAAATCAATGGCAGCTGCTGGTCTTTCCAGGAGGGGAAGCTCATTTTTCCGGCCTACCTCATAAATGTGTTTATTTATATGTAAATTCTACCCTTCGTTCCTTTTCAAGAAAATGACCTGTGACCTTGTCGTACCAACTAGACGTCTTTTCCAGGGACTTGACCAGTGTTCTCTCAATGGCCATCAGAGCTAGGCTGCATAAACGGCCCTTGCCCAGCTGGAGCTGCTTCGCCAGGCTACTGTGAAGTGTGACCACCTGTGAGTGTGAGTGTGAGTGACGGGGGAGAAGCTCTGCAGCTGCCGCTGCTTGTTGGGAAATGAAACCGCAGAGTGACAGAACAGAGTCGTTTTTAACAAAGACAAAGTCACTGGGGCTCGGTAAAGTCTCCGGATCAGTTCAGAACAATGGAATGAAAAACTTTGAAAATGCTCCAGTGAATGTTTATTTTTCAAGATCGCTGATTCGCTCATTTAGCTGTCAATCAAAAAAGGATTCCGCTTCAGACAGCTCATCCAATCATCATGCAGAAGCCGAGCGTCCGGCCAGCCCACTGTTCCATAGACCCCCAGAGACGCTGAGCCTACGCTGGGCGGGACAAAGCCCAGCATTTATCCAATGACCGTCTAGTTTGGCTGCAGTGGAACAACCCGCTCTACACTCCCCCATTGAAGTCAGTAGAAGCTGAGCGCCGACTGTGTAAAACGCTGTGGTGCTGTGGGGATGAATGAGAAGGAAGTTGCGCCTGTTACCTGTGATAAGTAGCTGATTCTGAACAAAAGATGAAGGCTTTCTGGTGCGTATTTAGTCAATGAAATGTACACATAGCAGTACATATATCACCACTTTTTTTTTTGGTGACATTTAAGCAGTCTTGCAGCACATCGCCACTGCTACAAATGTATTTTTGCCCACGTGATATGAAATATCAGCTATTTTCTTTTTTGACATAAAGAATGCCATTTATTCTAGCTTGAAATATATATCACTAAAATATTTTCATCCAGCAACTACTTTGTTAAAGGGCAACTGTCACTTAGAGAATTCATAATGATTCATGTTTATATTTAGGATATCAAAGTAGCTAGCAAGGAAAACAATGTACCATAGTTTAAAAAGTCCTGTGTAAAACATAAATAAATCTACTGCTACTTGTAACATTTCCTTCAAAACAAGGTGGGTTGCTAAATGCAACCACTGCCATCAGAGGTATTACTTTTTAACTATGCAGAGAGTATTCGAAGCTCATAAATACCCCGCAGGTGTCATTGTAGACTAGCCAATGCAGAATTTAACAGCTGATCATTAAGCAGTAAGGAGGTTAGTACCTTATTTCAGGGAACCTCAGCAGTGCCCGAGAGATGAACTGACACCTCCAGCCACCAGAACACACTCCATACATGGTCTGTGCTGAGATTTGAACTACAAACCCTCCAAGTCTCCAAGCCAAGAATCTGCGGACTGAGCTACTGTTGCTCCTATCATTATAATTTTGGTCTATAATTTTTTCAGCATTGGGATGGAAGTAGGAATAATTTTATTGACTGCACTTTAACATAAACCTTTCACTTTTTTAAGTATTTTTTTTTCATTACCCCTGAGAAACATTTAATTTCTAAGGAATGCTTCTGAAACACAAATCGTATGCATGCAACTTCAGACAACCTAGATGGTCAAAAAAAGGATTTAATGAGTGGTTGTCTGATTAATACAGATTTAACTGTGCAATGTAACTATAATGTCCTTTTTGACAAGCAATGAAGCTCATAAAAAATGTATGTATCCGAAAATGCAACAACAAACCCCAGTAAAGCGCTGGCTGTGACTTGGTATTTAAAGTAGGCTAGATCAATTGTGACCTTCCTTCCTGAAAGAATCAGGTGAATCAAGTTTACACTGTAAGCCAGATCGGCTACACCCGCCTATGTACTATTTAAAATGTGTTCATATGGCAAATTGTGTTCATCATTCCTCTACCATCAGTTCATGACTGCTCATCACAGATAAGTGTGCTCCAGTGGAACTGTGTTTCCAAAGAAGCCAGTAAGCGCGCCTAATCCTATTTTAAGGAGCTCAAATGGGTGGGAGCTAGCTAATATCCACTCCAGCCTGGAGATGCTGATGCTCCACTAGACCCTGCAGATCTGGACAAGAGAGATGGAGAGTAGCTGAACTGCAATCTGCAGATGGTCTCAGGGCTATTCAGCGGGTGCCACAGTGGAGCTTGACTGGAGGCATCAACAGACTAGTTGTAAATACAATATTTGCGGCCAAAACTGTAGGCTAGGATGGGATCATGGAAAGGCACAGATTGGGTGAAAAAAATGATAAAATGCACTTCATGCAGAAGAAGGAAAGAAAGGACAAACAGTCGGAGCCAATTAGACTAAGACAGTAGTGATGGCTGGTGAGGAAGTTGGAGGCTGTTTCTATTTACTATCCATCATTACAGTCACCAATATAATCCTATCTACTGCAGTTACAGAAACATCACTACCTTCTAGATAAAGATTAAGCAATTATTTATTACAATGTAAAAGTAGAAACCCCAGATAAGCGGTTGAAGAGGAGATGATGAGATGAAGTAGAAACAAAACATCTAATAAACTGTAATAGAATAATATATTAACACTAATATTTATATGTCTATATACGGTATATTAAGGCTTTCAATCAATTAAAATATTTGACTGCATACTTGCATGTCCATAGTTAACTCGCAAGATTAAAAGCAAGGTAATCACTCATTTTTTAAGTCTTTTCTAAATGTACCTTAAAGACAATATTTTTCAAGTTTTTAATACTCTTATCAACATGGGAATGGACAAATATGCTTGCTTTATGCTAATCTGTGTTTATTATTATTGCAATGCAAAACAATGACAAATACTGTCCAGAATATTCTCCCAAATAACCTCAAAGATACTGCATACTGCAAAAATGTGCTGAAAGGGCATATTGACCTGAATGTAACTGTCAAGACTTTCATTTTTTTTCACTTTAATTACTCACTTTTATTTTTTACCATTTTTTGTAGCTCTGAGTAAGTTCTTTAAGAGTTTTGTACCTTTTCATTTTATTTTGAAAAGTCTGCGTGACTTCCGGTGTAATAGATTGCGGCAGTTGCATCCGGGTTTTGGCAGAAGCACGTGGCCCGTTGGTAAGCTGCGGCTGAGAAATAGCCTGCTAACAATAAGTGATATGAGAATGAGAATGTTATTTTGCACTCACAGTTAGGGTTCGATTAGCGCAGCTAGCATGTGTTAGCATTTTTGCTTGCTCCCAATTAGCATCCTAGACTAACTCCATTGGCATTCTAAGCTTGTTTAGCTGGCTGTTGTTAGCATTTAGCTTTCAATGTTAGCTGGTAATGTTGGTAGTGTGACACTGTGTTTATTCATTTAGGTCCACTGTGTTTATTGCAGTTCATTACTTTAATTCATGAGAAGACATTTTATTGATATATATTGAAAAGTCTATGTTTTGTTTAAAGTAAAAGGTATTGTAAAAGTAAAAATAGCAATTTAAAAGTTATAAACTAAATTACTGTATGTAACCTATTATATTTAGTTAATCATTTCAGGTTTACGACCTGTGTCACCTGTGGTCACCTTGGTCATTTTGTAATAAGATAAAAGAAGACCAAGGACAAGACACAAGTTATAGCTTCAGTGTGCTTCCTGTCAAGCCTTTGACTAGGGCTAAGAATTTAAAAAGCTGAACAGTCATAAACCAAGGCCCAAGCTCTACAGAAAAAATAGACTGGATAACCTTGAAACACGGACATATCCCGAAGACTGTTTAACCACTAAGCTAACAGCCCTTCATAACACTGTCTGCTCATCTGCTTACTAGCCAAGGAATAATAAGCTAAAGCCCAGCTAAAGAGGAACCAGTTGAAGCGGTAAAGTAATACCAAGATGGAAAACAGAGCAAGCCCAGTGAGGAGGCAGCGCCCCTTGGTGCTCAACTTAACCCAGACCTGTACAACCCTGGGAACACTCAACTTCCCGTAGGAGGCATCCAGCCTAGCTCGCCCAACCAACCCCCAAATCTCAGCTACAGTGTATTTCCAGATGCCTCAAGCATTCCACATGGAACTTTCAACGCACTGCAAGGTGGTTCTAGCACGAACTCCGCGACGTACGATGTCAAGGCCCTGTCTGGAGCGAGCACCCCTGCCTGTATTCTTTTGTGACATGCAAGATTACTACCATTGGAAAGCTGAATGGGAAGACTTGCAGTGGCTGGGAAACCCGCATGGATGGGAGAATGTGAGGAAATTACACCTTCTAGGAAGCCTACAAGACAAGGTTAGGAGGGACCTTGTGGTGTCCAGTTGTGGATCTGCCGTCGACGTGTTCAGGATTCTGGACAATAAGTATGGAAGAAAAAAACAAGCCAAAAATAGTGCTACTAATCTAAAAAGAAGTTCAAGAACATCCCCCCAGAAAGGGAAACAGACCCAGAAAGACAATTGATCTGATTTGGCCATGGATAGAGCACTTCATGATCTCCAAGTCCTGGCGGAAGAAGATGCTGTAAAGACTCGAGTAGTAGCACAGTCAATTGAGAGTAAGTTGTCTGATTCCTTAAAAGAAAAGTTGCTAACTCAGAAGAATGAAACCCTGCAAGCGGCTTTTCATCTCCGACCACTTTGACTGTTTACTGCAGTACCTGAAAAAGCAGGAAGATATTCTCGAGGAGTTAGATCAACTGCATATACTGCCCAGCCCAGCGAACAACCTGATAGGTTGAGGGAAAAGAGAACATTCACCAGGGCTACATCTGGGAACACTCAAAACTCTCCTTCAAATTCATGCATCATGTGTGGAGATCATGCGCATGCAGGCAAACTGTTTGCCTAAAAAGTCTTCAGAAGGCTCAACTTGTCTAGTAAAAAGTAGTGATGTCCAAACGAAGCATCATGAACCATTTTCATTATTTCCAGACTCCACTAGATAGAGCTCTCTGTTCAACAAAGGGTTGAAAACACACTGAATTACCATTCATTGAGCCCATTTCTTTAAACCAAGAGTTCCATCTAGTACTCTTAATACAACTAATGGTTCATGAAGGTTAATTTGGACATCAGTAGTAAAATAACTCACCTAAAGAGAGCAGGAGCATGCTTCAAGTGCTTGCGCCACCGTGGTGAAGATGGCGGTTGCACCCTGAAGTATCTCTGCTGAAAGGATGACTGTAGAAGAGGAGGGTCCTCAGATCACAAGTACTTGCTCTGTCTGAAGCCAACGATCAAAAAGAGGGATCCAAAAGTGGAGAAAAAAGGACTTGGACTGATTGACAAAGAGGAGGAGCTTCTTGCTAAACTGAACTGAACTGAAGGCAGAGTTCAAGGAAGATTTCTCAAATAAGGATTCAACAACAGTATATATATATATATATATATATATATATATATATATATATATATATATGTAGGACCTCATGAGGAAGAGCTATTTAAGGAGTTTTTGTGTCTGGTTGTCTGCTCAGCGTCGTAGGAAGACAACAGTAGATAAGACATTTGTATGCTTGTTTCGATAAGAGATAGTGAGAAGTGTGGTTTACAACCTCGGACCCTCCTAGGGTAATAAAACCCAGAACTTCAGGATTAAGGACCTCCTATTAACCTAAATCAACGTCAAATCTGACCGCACTTCGAACTGGAGGAGCTGTCTCTGTGAGACATATGGACTTTCATTAATAAAATCTAAGCAACAGAACTTTGTGTAGATGTTTGGAAAAACAGTTAAAGTTCGATGTTTCATCGCAACTGGCTGTTCAAAGACATTCTTGCAAGTGTGTAACAGTATATGCATTATTTGTATCTTGTTGTGATTATGTTTATGTGGTTTCAGAAGTGCAAAGTCTCTATCTAATTCCTGAAATATTGTTTGTGTTTTAATAATAGGCCCGTCACTCAGTATCTGTATCTGTTAAAACTGTCTGCCTAAAGATTTTGGTTAAATTGGATATCAAGAAGATTAATAACGGAGAATCAACTTGAGATAGTTTAATCTTCCCTGTTAGAATTCCGGCATAAAAAGCAGTTAAGTCACTCAGAACCAGAGGACTGGGTCAGAAAGAGCCGCCTTCTCAATACCCACGTAGATAAGAGAGGAACAGCTCTTGACCTCTCACTCTCTCTGCAACTTCCTCCTGCACCTCTGCACCTCTTCTCCCCTCTTCGTTCCCTTTGTCCTTTTGTCTAACTTTGTTAACCCAAAGTTAGCAAGAGACGTTGTTTTCTTAGTTAAGTATTTTTGTTTATTAATCTATTTTTAACACGCAACTTTATAAGCTTCTACGACACGTTTTTAATTTTCCTAAGTACAGTAAAACCCCTCGTGCCGTCTTTTCCTATCTGTCTGGCCGACAAATTGCATCAAACTCTAGTTCAGAACCGGTCAGAATTTTTGTCAACCCACAAAAAACTTCCAGAGGCAAGCCACCTGAAGAGCTGAATTCAAGTCAGGACGGGAGCAGACGAGCCCGCCGAACCAACCACGCAGCTGACCCAGTCTACAGAACCAGAACTAAGGTCCGCCAAACACCGGGACGCGGACCTACGAACCTTCGGTACTTTAAGACGCCAGGGCGACTGTAATATCAACAGCAAAGTAAGGTTGGCCTTTTAATGCAACTCTTGGTTAAACGTTGGTGACTTTAAACGTTGAATTCTGATCCGAGTTCCGTTGACAGTTGAATTAGAACCAGTTTCGGTCCGCCAGTAATATTATATGTCAGCCCGTAGGTCAGAATCACTCTGGTCTTAAACTTTTTCATATAGACATTTAACCCTTTTTCTCTTCTCTATTTAGTGTTGCACTGTACTGTAATCTCTTTGTTAGGTAGTCAAATAAATGTTTATAACCTTACGTCGTCATGAGAATCTTCCGTTCTGTGCAGAAAGTGTTGGTCACTGATAAGGCTGTGGTACGAACTAACGTGTTCAAGACGAGACTGATAAAATTTAACAAACAATTACTTAAATATCCAACAGGTATTAAACCTTCACCAAAGTATAATAAACATCCTGTCTTAATTTGGTGTGGTGCCCTTACTTCGAGGTAAAATAAATCCTAAATTTTAACAAGTCGAGTTAATTCATAATTAATTCAGCGACTACGATATTCTAGCCATAACAAAAGTAGGCTTACTCTCCTACATATATATATATATATATATATATATATATAGACTGACCTCCTACCCTCCTTCTCTTGCCCATAACTCGATTTTGGTAGGGTCTAAAATGATGTCCACCTACATTTTTTTAAGTTGAAGGTCTCAAGATAATTGTGAGCCACAAATAGGCGAGTGCTACTTCGCCGCTAAGTCCATAGGAACACTCGACGAGTACATTTGTCCTGGGGACCTGGTTTAAAAGGGCCCACTTTTATCATTGTTTTCCTTAATTTATGTTTCTCAGTTTGCTAATGGTAAAAAAACCAACCCTATTTCGTTTATACATCAACCAGTAACTGCAACAGAATATGAGCTAATCAGGCCAATGTCCCAAGTACACTGTGACCTTGTCCTGTTATTCACTTTCTCAATCATGTTTTCTTCCACATGACATAATTCTATACTATAGTCTGGAGTGTTTGTAATAAACATGGCATCACCAGACTAATCGCAAATGCATATTAGTCTTGGCCCTCTCAGTTCGTTTTTCAATGTCCAAGAGGCCTTTGTAACGTTATAGAACAAAATGCTTCTGGAAGCAAGTGACATACACCCAATCGGAGCAACAAAATGGCAGAGCTTGGTCAGTGGACAACAATGGCAGCCAGGTGACAGCTTTTGATGATACACTGAATTTTCCTGTAGCACCACCACTTTTGTATATTTCAAGTATTGGTTGTCATGAAATTTGGTGCAGAGCTTCATGCTCTCAAGCATGAACTGTGAACATTTTGGTGATCCTCTGACTTTTTCTCTTGTGCCATCAATAGGTCAAAATACTTATTTGCCCAAAACTTAGTTTATGACTAAAAACCTTTCAAAATAATGACACCTGTACTTGAAATTTTTTTTTTTTTAGCTCCAATTAGTTAATGTTAGCATGCTAACACATTAAACAAAGATGGTTATAATCACATTTTGAATGTGATATATTTGCATGAAATTAAACCTTTTTTTTATTCAGTCACTGTTGTACCAGTTACAGCTGAAGCAAAAAAGATTGACTTGCTCGATGTCTACTGAACTTGTTAACAAACTAACATGACCTTTTGTTACGACATTTGTTGGTCGGTTCTGTAGTGCACACTGAAGCAGGCATCTACTGGCCTTGTACTACCTACTCATTAATTACTTTTTATATCTCAGGCCCTAAAATGTCTCACCGTTAATAATCGATTTTTCCTGCTCTACAAATGCCTCCCTAAATGTTCCGGCTCAAGAGCATCACAGAGATAGTGCAGCAAATGACTCCAAGTTTGGAGATAAGAGTTTTCTGATTGGTTAAGATGATAACTGCAGGTATTCTGTATATATACATATACACATCCATGCATCTATATAAAGCCCTAAAGCCCTAAGCTATGAGCAGGTTTGCTGTATTTTCTTTCCATTACGGATATAAGGAAACCAACACCCACTGATGTTTAGAAAACAGGAAAATAAGATTAAAGCAAAATATTTACAGACCTTGTCAGCAACTTAAATGCTACCACAATTTATGCTGCCAGGGAAAACAGAAATTTTCACTTTCTGCAGAACACTCATCTCATGACACAATGCAAGGACTGCATTTGCATGTTTCAAGGGGTGACAATGTAATTTGCATAAATTTAATGAGCCTTCCAGAGGCGGAAAAAAAATCGTGGACACCTGCGGAAACAAGCTGACATTGTTCAAAGGCCTTTTTTCCTTATTACTCACAATATTGGCCTTGGCTTGCAGACAAAGCACTGTTACACAGATAATCAGGAGGTTTGACATCTCTGTCACAGAAAGGTTTTTGTCTTTGGAAGAAAAATGTGCACAGAAGGTGGAATTTCATCCACTGTTAAATGGATGACATAGATGGTTAGGACGATACAGGTATGAGGACTTGTTTCTCTGGGAGGGGCTGGAAATCACCATTCCCCAGGGCTACTGTGTTGCTGCTGGCAATTTGAGGCACCTCAGCTTGTGGTATTTTGATGAAGTCAGTTCAACTGTCAGCAACCAAATGGGCAAACTAATTACCAGTGTAAGCTGATTTCCTGGTTCAGGCCTTCTACAGCAGTGGCTCTCCCCAAGCACTGGGTTAGATTGTTAAACTGAGAAAAGGTACATGTTCTGGGTAGATACAACAGAGTCTGTATAAATGAATGGGATTGAGTGTATGGAAATTAAATAAATGTGTTCCTCTTATTGGCAACGGCTCCGTGAATTCAAATGAGGGGAAGATGGTCTCTGAGGCAAAGACCGCAGATTTACATCCTCTCTGTCAGTCGGGCCTCTAATGCGGATCCATGGCGTGATGCCACTCATAGTAGCAGAGAGCTATTGCCTTTATATCGGCAGATATGAGACGGAAGTCTATGTGAGCACTCAGAGGTATTTGTGAAAATTGTCATGGTCATTTAAATTTCAGCAGCTCCTCCTGTTTGTTCAGCTACAGTCAGAAGCATATTGTTCTCTCTCCTGAGTAATTTATTAAATACTGATGAAACAATGGTGACACAAAAGCTCTCTTTTGTCAGGCCTGAGCTAAGTTAATTAATTAGCAAATCCATGCCGCAGTGCCAGGAGGTTGTTGATTGTATCGTTCTAAGCTGTCATCCTGTGTAAATTGACTGAGATTGAGATCTAACAAGGCTTTGACCTGGATCCCTCTCTTACAACCTGATGTGTGAAACATTGATGAGGGGATTTAGCTGGAGCAGGCTGGAGGACATGTCATCTTTAGCCATACAATCAGCTTCATTAGCTCAGAGGAGCGGATACAGCAGTTGGCACTTACTTATGTATTGTTATAACTGTGGTCTTGGTTTGCAACCTTGAAAAGTGCGTCCTATGTCCAACCATGTGTAGTACAAAATTATGTTCCTGTACAACTAAACTGCATTCTCTATAATGTTGTGAGGGAAATGAGTCTCCTGTCAGATTAGGCTTGCTGTTTTGAACACATCGCAACATTGTGAATTGCGACAAAACTTATTTTTTAAGGTTTGGCCAACAAAACATCTTGGTTAGGAAAAGATTGGTTAGATGGGTTAAAATAAGCATGTTTGTTATGTAAAGAAATAATAAGTATGTTTGTTAAAAACAACATTAAGGTTTGGTTTCAAACTGAACATGAACCGGAGCCTCCTGGGTGTCTGTGTTTTTGGGAACCATCCCTTTGCGGACTTCAGAAGACCTTGATTGGAAATATTCTTGTAATTCATCAAAAACAAACATAATCTGTGAGAGAAAAAATAGCATCTTTCTTACAAACGTAAGATACGTTGTATGTGAACGTAATTTTCAGAAGACCAGGCTCCCTCGTTCATACCTTGTGCTGAAATCTGAAAGTTCTATCTCACATAGCCACATATTCACCCAGTTAAGTTTTCATAAATGGAGCTGGCCAATCAGAACGTGCCTACCTGAATATGTGTCCCACAGTACTTAAGGCAGTAAACACAACTGTGTAGGTGCTCGGCTGTGTCTGGCCTTTAGCTGGTCAGGGCTAGTATGGTCTGGTCGATGTCACGTTGCGACAGGGTGTTCGTTCATCAGACTCCACCCACTGTACCAAGAAGTCCAGTAGAGGGCGGAGCCTGTGTGAGATAAAAAAGGTTATATTATTTAATTAATAAATAAATAATAATTATTAATAATTCCCCCCGGGGATTATTAAAGTATTTCTGATCCTGAATGCCCTAGTTTTAATAATACAGGCGGTGTCCACTACCTAGAGGCCCTGTCGCTCCTGTGTGCCACGCGCTGAAAAGGGTGAAGGATAGCAGACAGTGGTATGTACTGCCTTATATACTGTGGGAAAGGTATATAGGTGTGCACGTCCTGATTGGCCAGCTACATTTATGCAAATTTTAGTGGATGAATGTGTGCCGTTATCGGAGGATTACCCATAGAGTTTAGTAGAAGGCTCCTCTTGGGGTAATAGAACTATGGTTACAATGTGTAAGACTTGATCCCAGCACGCTGATTGAAACACAATTAAAACGTGATATTGAAATTTATTTTTCCGTTCCAACTTTGTCTTCCACTATGTCCTTTGGTTTTTTGAGTATGTTCCCATAGCGATAAGCTCCTCTGAAATAATTTAGATAGCAACAAAATAGCTTTAAGCTCTTTAAATTGCCATTCAACTGTAGTAAGCAAGTAACAATATTCAGAAGGTGTCTTGTGACCTGCTCATTCTTTTAATGAAAACACAAGCACAGAAATGCATAGCAATTGGTTCCATATCCTCAGCAGAAAAATGTGACATTGGTGGTCACACCAAAGTGGTTTATGAATGCACTGCCACCTCCACGGGCCATCCACTGCCGTAAGGCACACTGGCTGTTGGGTGAGCAGGCCCCATGGGTCCCAGGGGCTGGTTAGAAGTCTGTTCACTCTCATTTCACATGCTCTTGGACAGAATAACAAGCACAGCAGCTCCCTTCACATGCACATGCACATGTACAGCCAGATTAAAAAAATGTTCTACACATACATCAGTACAATAAAACACACATTTATGCTATGCAAGTTGCATATTCAATATCTTTCCAATCAATGGTCTATTTGTTGCATTACAATGCACATTACAGGACATTATTGCCCTGTACACAGCTATACATGTATGTACACTGGGAGACAGACAAAATGTTAGGTACACATTGCAATACAATCAAATATATGCCTAAAACATGTGCTGTACAATCTACAACTTTACAGTGGAAATACATGTTGTATTAAGTTATTGCATTAGAACGTATTTTGTCTTTCACCTTTACAGTTTATAAGGGATGATGTAAATCAGTGTTACAATGAAAAGGGTCTATAGCAAAGTCAGCAGGACACATGGGCTGGACAACATAGATATTTGCCCCAGATTTTGGGCCATCCACATGCTGGAGGAAAAGTCAGAGGTTTTCCAAAGTTGTTAGAATGTATTCTATGGTGACATTGAATATCTGTTGTAAATGAATGGCACCAGAACAATGCAACCACAAATGTAAACCTCATGGAGGGGCTAAAGGAAAATTCAGGAGATCATGAAAGGCAATATGATTCATCCTCTGGGAAACATGAATGTCTGTATAAAAAGCCATCCATCTCTCAAATTTATCAAATAGATGCTGGATCGGCAGACCAAATAGCTGCTGGATTGGAAAGACCAACATAGCAATCCTTTTAGCCAGGCATGGGTAAAATGGGAATAACAGAGGATAGACTTACAACTGTAAAGATACAGAACGGGAGATTGTTACTGTTCCTGTAGAGACTATTGTTCCCTGAATGAGACATTCAGAAAGCTCATGAGTTAATAAGAAAGCTCTGACTACCCAAATATAATATCGAAAAACATAACTCTGAGGTCACACTCACATCCTTCCTAATGTATGCGTACTGCACTAAATAATAGTAGTAAGAATAAGAATAAATAAAATTAAAAAAAACTTCTAAATGAATATACGATTAATTTATCAAAGTTTATTTATTCTGTTTTTGAAGGTTTTTGTTTTTGTAAGGCTTTAATTGGCCTCTGGTGCTGTTGGCAGCAGTCAACTAGTCATGGATCATTTATTTGCTTATGTCAGTCGTCACAGCAACCTAGCTGCTTGTGTAAACCTGTGCCCGGGGTGACCCAACCAAAAACATAGAAACATCGGCCAATAAGGTATCTTTATATCTAGATGATTCTCCCTTAATGACAACAGGTTATTTTGTCCTTCTATTGTTCACTAATAATCCAAATTTGAAGTGCGGCGTGAGCGGTTCATATATCTTTCATCCAATGTCAGCAGCAACTCCTGGGGAGCAGCTTGACAGCGGCTGGCCACTCTGCCTTAACCAGGATGGCTGACGGCAGACATTTACTACACCAAACTAGCTTTCATCCGTAGTGTTTATATCTATTGATTCATGATTTTATTTTCCCGCTCACAACGAGTGAGGAGAATCTGCCTACAATGACGCAGACACTATCACAGACAGACTGGTAGCTGATTAATCAATGTAGATACAGTTAATTAATTCAAAACACATATACACTGAGATATCTGTGTGATTTAAAAAGTTTAGATTCTGCTTCACTGACCGTGACAAATATAAACTTTAAGTATAAAATAGCAAGGGGATCTTTGTGAGACACATCAGTGTGGCTTGATGGGCTACATTTGATAAAATGGGAACTGATTTTTCCATGAGACACTAGGTAAGGACATCTAAAACGCTTTATAGAATAACCTAAATACTATTAATTTTATTTTCATGTTTACAATATGTTATCCTACATAGTGTCACATGTCACAATAGAATGCTTGAACGTTATACAATACAAAGAACAATTTTCATAGTTAACTAGAACTCCTCTCTGTATCTTTGTGACATAATAATGACTCAAATAGTTGACTGCAATTATGAAAAACTTGTGAAACCCCTATGCATGCATGACACGAGGGGCTCTGTAAGTAGGCCTATTTGTCAGTGAAGTTGCCCAGTAGGCTTTATTGTCGGACATTAATCAAGTACTCCCCTCATTCATTACAGGGGGGTAGACCTGAGTGATGATCTGTCAAAGAAATACTAACTAAGAATTCTGCTGTTATTACTTGTATTTAATGTACTTGCCTGCCTCACTGAATGTGCTCATACCATATTATTTTAGTCAGGATGTGATTAGCTGAGCTGAGGATTCTAGCTGAGCTGAGAAATCCCCCATGCTTCCCACTGAGAAACATCAAACTGAACTGGGCCTGATTAAACAGCCTGCTTGAAACTTCACAAAATAACTTGAAAGTTTAACCTCTGAGGAAGCTCCACTGGTGATTAATTATTCCCCTCCTTAAAACACTGTAATCGTTCACACCAGGGGTTGGGGGTGTTAATTGTACCAAGGCCACAAGGCCAAGACCCTGTTTTATTCACTGATGACCCTGCCTCAGGGAAAATTGGGCAATTATGTGTATTTACTACTTCACAGCATCTGTTTATGGCATACTCTTATTTTACAGCTAAACAGTACACTAAAAAACAATTTATGCAAGAAAAAGGCAATACAGTAACAGAAGTTTGATTCATATCTGATCAGCGCTGCCTGGTTTCACAGTTTGAGTTCATGAGCAGTCATTGACACAGTGTGAGTGCGACTCCTCTCTACTCTCAATGCTTATTTTAGGTCTGCAGCGGTGGAATCTTTCAGATGCCATTAGGAGCCCTCAGGGATCAGCAGGTGGAACCAGGGTTACATGACTGAAGTGCTGTCAGGATATTGCGACAGTTTTTGTTTTTTTAAATTACAGACTTCAGCTTTAAATGAGCTGTCAGGATTTCCTTAGGTTGTGATGCTACAACTATACTATATACAGTATATGCAGAAAGTGTCACTACAGTGCACACACTGGCTGCAATGACAGTGAGAGCACTGATGCATAAGACCGAGAAACACGGAACAATCAGAGCAGACTTTTCAGACACAAGGTGACACAGGAATGTATAAAAAAATACAAGTATGTATGAATTAGTCCAGTCATTTTATGAAAAAAGGTTGAACAAATTGCAACAGACGCAAACTCAACTGATTTTGTATCCTCAATACAAAACCAGCCTTTATGTTCCTCAGACTTGGGTCACTGCTGAATGGATTTCGCTTCTGTAGATGACTGAGAACTATTAATGTATCCTGCACAAGATACAAAATTAGACAATAAACATAATTATTGTTTTAGCTACCTTTTGTCTGTGTGCATTCTCCTTACCCTTGTATCCTGGGGTCCGTTTCACAAAGCAGGTTCAACAAACTAAGTCTCACCCTGAACTCTGAGTTGATCTACTCGGTTTCATTAAAGCTGATTTGAGTTAATTTGATCAACTCGGAGTAGTTTCACTTGGAGTTAAAGTGAAATTCTGGTGTAAAATTAACCCAGGTTCTTTTTAGGCAAATTTGGTCATCAGATAAGCTATTGAGACAATTTTTTTCGTGTATGAACTATTAACGTAGATTTTCCGGAGAGTCACTAACAGCCTGCCTCGACTAACACGGATAAGCTTGGGCGGCGAGTTGGATGCAGTTTTTTAACCACTTATACTGCTCAAACTAACAACAAACCTCTGCATTAGCATAATTAGCAGTAGCATGAAGAGTCACTACATATTAACCGAAGCACCAACAACGTAGTATGGGAACACGGATTTTATTAAAATAGTGTTTTGAAAGACTTACCTACTATCCCCGGTAACAGCTGCTCCATTCAAGTCAATTACCAAAGCAATCCAAAAGGAAGCAGCCCACTGATGATTTATTCCAGCAAAACACATAAACATTGTGCTTTGTGGCAGACCCGGTAATCCCTCTGCCTAAGTGTCTCGATAGGTGTCTCAATGTCCAGATTCAAACAATAAGCCTCTGGTTTATCAGAGCACGACCATTGTACCGCAGTGACAGCCTATGAAAAGTTTCTGGGTTGTAAGCTTTCATTTTTGTTTCACATCCAGGAAAGATACAAACACGAACCATTCTGTCTTTCTTCACTTCAAGTTGCAGGCTAGTCGTCTTTCCCTGAGCGTCTTCCGGCAACACACGCCCCCCGCCCTTGACCCCTGCTCCCTGCCCCTTGACCCCGGGGATCTGCGTAATGTTTTGGTGCTGCAGGGAAAGCCGTTTGGGACATTTCACCAAACTGACACAAACCACAACATTTACGTGTTTTGCTGGAATAAATCATCAATGGACTCCTTCTTTTTGGATTGCATTTGTGATCGACTTAAATGGAGCAGCTTGTACCGGGGCCAGTAGGTAAGTCTTTCAAAACTATTTTAATACACTCTATGTTCACATACTACATTGTTGGTGCTTCGGTTAATGTGTAGGGACGCTTATCATGCTACTGCAGAGGTTTGATGTTATTTGGAGCGTTAATAGTGGTTAAAAAAATACGTTTTAATGCGTCCAACTCACTGCCCCAAGCTTATCCGCTTATTAGCCGCGACAGACTGTTAGAGTCTCTCCCGAAAATCTAGGTTAATATTGTATACATTAAAAAAAATTCTCGATGGCTTATTTGAATCCAATTTGCCTAAAAAGAGGGTTGGGTTGATTTTACAACAGAATTTCACTTTAAGCGTGTGCACCACAAGTATAAAAAGACAGCATCAATGGAGCACCGATTCGATGAGTCACAATGGCAACAGGGAAGAGGAAGGCTACGTTTTTCACACCACTGGAATTGGAAATATTAATGTGCTCATACAGTGAGTTTGAGCATGTTTTTAGACGAAAGTGTAAGTGTGGGAGAACATTGCTGCTCGGGTCAATGCATAAGTTTAACTGTAGTCCTTTGTAATCACAATGATATTACAGGGGACAACTGCTTGAGTGGTAGCCTATTAGTTTTTTTCATTTAGGTGCATTCCCAGGGGGAGAAGCGCACTTGGCAGCAGCTTAAGATGAAACATAAAAACATTGTTCAAACAGGTAAAACCTCGACATAATCTCATGGGGGTACCTCATTTGGATCATGTTTTACATTGTAAAGTAAATATTAAGTGGCCGTTTGACTGTACAGGTGTTTCATTCCCAACATAATGCTGTTTTCACACACATGAATGTCTTCTCATTTATATCATGTTCTGTTAATTAATTAAGCCTAATAATTAAAACCTGTAAACCTATTTAAAATAACGCAGTCCATATATATATATACAGAGTCAACATGAATATTTCAATTTCACAGTGCATATCAAAATATATTATTGGCTACTAATAAGAAATTAAACTTGTCATGTCAACCAGATGAACAGATCTCCCATAATCCAATCTTCAGTGCTGCAGTTTTCCTGTATTAGCAACAGGTGAGTAGAATGATCTACAGATTACACAGACTCTATTTACATGTTGATGAGTGGCAGGTTACTGGAGTGTGAGGTAGATGAAGGCCTTCCAGCTGGATGCTGTCACATGTGAGAGGACTGTTAACACAGCATGAATTCAAACACTAACGACTTGTAAATAAACAGGACAATATGGTCGGGGCATTGCACTTTTCTGCAGATATACTGTATATATATACTTAGTTATGGTGAAATCAAGTCATCGAGACTTCACATACAGACTTAGACATGGTGCTGGCTGTGATGGGTTTGCAAATGTGTTCTTGTTTCTTGTGGCTTTATTTATTATGTGCACTTCTGCTTAAGTTATTTTTGAGATTCAAACAGAGAATTGTGGGTAATTCTGTAAAGAAAGTGTGCAGAATTGCATACATGAAGAGATATTTTGCTGATTTAAGTCCAGGTCCGTTTCATGGCAATGCGGGCACTGAGTTCAGATGAACAGTGTTTGGCTTGTGAAGGTGTGAAAAACGTAGTTACATGTCATCACAGGGTCATTCAGTGGATTTCTGCAGATCTCTGATGCTCTGTCCTGCTGGGACGTCCATCACAGGCCAAACACAGTTCATCTGAACACAATGCCCACATTCCCATGACACAGACCTGGATTAAAATGGGTCCTTTAAACTAAATGTGAGGAAAGGGCTCAAAAAGGCTTGAAATAGATTTCAGAGTGGAACAGCCTGTTATATGTGCAGGTGTCAGCAAAGCATGCTAAAAAACAATCAGTATTCTGAAGTGTTTTGGATGTCAGTAGAATGTCATTATGTTTGTCACAACCTCAGCCAGGTTTTAGGTTTTTTCATATGTCCGTTTTCTGTGGCAGTTACAGTGCCACACCCATGCCTGGCATGTGTATTACAGTTGTGTTTTTAGCCAGTTTCACTGGTGTGGACACTGGTGTGGGATATTTCTTGAGCCAAGTTCGCGTCGATGGAAAACGTTTTAAGAACAACGGAGACAAAAAAGGTTGTTTGGACGTACTCTGACTCTCATATCATTTCAGACTCTGCCACTCCCTCCTGCTCTGCACTACCTATTGATTGCATTCACCTGACCTGCCCCACCTCCACACTAACCTGCTCCTCATCAGCCCCTTTTGCAGAAACAGAGTTTTATAGAAAGCAGGGCTCAAACCAGGTAGTCAGTCAGCGTGGCAAACAAATCCAATGGGTCCAGGCAAAAGGGGAAGTCAAAAATCCAAACAGACAAGTCGAGGCTCAGGCTCAGGCTCAGGCCAATTTTATGTTGGAGCGCTAGGTGAGACACTAGACAAATCTGGCAAAGAACTGAGGGGAAATATATGTGTATATATACCGGCTTTCTATAAAACTATTTTTCTGCACCTGAACTGTTTTCTGTGTCGTGCTATTGGGTCCTGCCATTTTGTAAAACCTGACATGTTACTTATTGGGGTGAGAGGCATGTGGAAGCATCACAGCTCTTTTTTTTTCAGTATTTCAAATAGAGTGCCTTTTAATTAAGTGGAATTGTTATTTTTTGGTGAAATACTTTGTAAGAACGATGTAAAATGTGAAAAAAATGTGAAAGATGTAAGAACAGCTCACAGGGATAACAGGCTATTTAAATAAGAAAAATCATGACTGAAAAAGAAAAGAAAAGAAGACAATCAGCATTTTATTTCACCACTGTATCTTATTTAGCCTTTTCATTTTGTAAAACAGGGTGTTGATTGGACTGATTGGTGTGATAAACCTGCCAACTGTTGGCTGATCTACAGTTTCAGAGCCTGGTTACTTGACATATATCTCCCTTTAGCAAGCTTGAGTCCAAGAGCTACACAAAGCTGCTGTGTAAAACACAAAGGTGATAATTGGTTAATACCTGTTACAACCTGTTAAACAGTGAAGCCTGTGTGAAGAACACCAGCATGCATACACTTAGCAAACAGCCTTTATGCCATAGCAGAGCCATAGATTGCCTGTTACCAGAATTAAACAGCTTTCTTACTTATGACATGTTAACATGTTCACTCAAGTTTAATAGACTTTACCACTCTCCCCTGAAGTGTTGTGTAATGAAATCTGCATGTTGTTCAGCTAAAAAGGAAACAAAACCATGGGACCCCCCCACCCATGCACACACATACCACTTATAGGCCCTAGTGCATTCTTGGATTTTTTCTTTCACTCTTCACCTGATGACAACAAATTGATACTTGTATCTGCAATAATACAGAATTTGGTGCAGTGATTTTTTTCTGATGCATATTGAAGCAATCATCAGCCAATCATATGGCATTAGTCTGTTCTCTTAAAATAGGCAACATCTTCTAAAGTTGATGAAGCCTTTTAATAAAGCCCTGTTAATTCATCAAGTAAGATTTTAAACTGTCAAGAACTATGTTCTGGTCCTACTTAATATTCAAAATTGAACATAGTTAAAACACATTATGTAATAATGACACATAACGGCTTACCCTAATTTTGCACTCTGTAACCAATTCGCAATTATTTTATGTAAATTTTTCAGCATGATCCAGCTGTTTTTGTGTTTTAACAATGTATCCCTCAGTCAACCAATTGACTTGTATTTCTTAATGGCTTTGGTTAAAATGTGTGATGTTTCTGCATATATATCGTTCATTATGTCCGTTCTGTTGGGATATCTTAAACTTACGTATTTTATGTTATCCTCTATTAACCCTAGCTAACATTTTTTCATAATGCATTACTTTCATTGGAAATGCTTTTCCAGACACATTTGAGAATATGTTTGATAGGCCTTGATATTCTTTAGTTGTGCTAACCTCAGGTTCAAAGATGAAACAGACTCTGGCTTGGATAATTTAAACCTGCTGCTCTGGAGAGTCTATCCCAAGACGGTCATTTGGATGGTTTTTAAATGGTCGAGAGATGCCTCCAGTTAATTAAAAATTAACTGCAGATGATTAATTGACATCCTTTATAAGAGGATCCTAACAGGCTTCCATTTGTGGGAGTTGAAGATTAGTATTTTCCTTACAGGAGCCAATAATGATCAAAAAAAAGTTTATTCCTCTTTTAATTCCCATTTTTGCTAATGATTGATCTTCCTAAATTGCTTTCCATTGTTCTGTTATGTTTTATGGATGTATGTAATATAAGAAGTGACAGTATGGACATGACTTTCTTTGACTTACTATCTCCCTTATCTATACCTACCATAAGCCCTGTCTTGGTGTAAGATTTCGACACCAGAATTTGACTAAATCTTCTTAAAATAAAAATAAAAAACCTCACTAACACCCAAGAACAGTTTCTGTCTTGTGGAAAACATAAGTGACATCCATTCCAGGACAAATAACTCTGCAGTAGTTCCAAGTGTGTATCAGCTCCAGCTGTGATCTGGCAGGATGCTATGACATACCACCAACTTCGGTGACTCTTTGTCCATCTCTGTGCAAGCAGCGCCCAAACATTGTTCCAAATTGGCCACCGAGTTTGAAAAAGAGACAGAATAAGTAACAGAAAAAAAGTAACCCCCGTAACATTTTGACGGGACTCCATGCTGCGTTCTACAGTTTACTAACCCTGTTTCCCGGTTTGTTGTTGACATTAAATGTGACACACCAGACTTAAAACCAGACAGAAATACTCATCTACTGGCAATGGGAAAGGAGTCTATTCCTTTTTTTAGCAGATTTTCTCACACCAAGCATCAGCATACTACATACCTTGACTACATTAATATTTGTTCTTACAAGTAATATCTAAAAACATCACACCTACAATGCAGTGTCAAATGAACACAGATACTGGTAACATAATATTCCAGCCTTTTGCTGGTGTGCCAGACACTATCGCCATATCTAGCACAAATCATTCTATTATCTGTTGTGTTCTTCTCAAGGAAAGGCAGAGCACTACTCAAGTTTCAAAAGTTTATTATAAAAATCAACAGCATAGAATCTTCAGCCTGGCCAGGGACTCTCTCTGAGGTCAGAAGCTGGAGACATCCTGGCTTTCAGCCAAGTTCTCGCTGCAGCCACAGAGGCATAAAGAGCACCAAGCCCCTCCTTCACAAAGAATTTATAGCGCAATAAAGTTATTGTTATGATTAGTTAGGCAGTTCCTGCTTCCATTATTCCCAAGACTGGCTCTCATTCGGTCTGACCCCTTTATTGCACCTAGTTTTAAACTGGAGCTTATCTGCAACATCCTTTAATTATGCCATCTATGTTAAGTTAATAATAATGTGAAAGCATGATAAATCATTTTTATTTAACTTCTATACGTGCACAGTGAGTAATAAAATAACTTCATTTATATTGTGACAAAACTCAATGTTTAAAAATCCCCACATACTTGCCTTTCCTCACCTGTGCCAATATTTAATAAGTGAAAAAGTCAAAGCCACAGCAGAATAACAGACTCCACACCTTTAAATCCCTTATTTCCGTACATCTTTGTATGGCGTACATTAAAATCCAGGGAACTGAGCAGATGGAAGAAGAAAAAAATCTGTGACTTGTTATATCCCTGCAAAAACACACTCCAAGTAGTCTGACTCATCAGATATAGATTGTTGGGATAAAGCAAAGCATGTCCTTGGCCGCTTATTACAGCTGCACTCCCCTTCCACTATCTCCACTATGTCCGCAATCTATCTTCTAAAAGCACCCTCGCTACATCTAGGACTTAGTGTCACCCAAGATGATTGTGGTTGTTTTAAAGCTTACAGACACCAGAGATTTTTCCCCCTATCCCAGAATACCAAATTGCGCGGCCAGACTTTTTCCAGTGCTGACACAAGCTGTGGCAATGTGAGACCTCATTCAAGTGAATTACTCAAGAATTTTAGTAAAAATTAATTCCATACAAAACATGCTTGCTTTAGCTCTAGAAAGCCATGTGTTCCCATTGTTTGTCAAAGTATCCGGAACAACATCCCATTATAACTCCTGGAGAAAATAGAAAAGACAGTATCACTGTTTCAACAGCAGGAATGTAGTACTAAACCATTTCACAAAAAGCAACAGAAGATACAAGGGGTAAGGTGTCAATATGTACACAACTTTGGTCACATTGATATCAAAATCCAGTAAAGATCTACCAAGATATTACAGTAAAGTGTTTTTCACAGGTGAACATCCTGGTTTCTATGATAAACCCTTATCCCAGTTTCAAGACAATTGAATGTTGGTTTCAGTTGGTACAACCACAATCAGAAACTGAACATGATCAAAATAAGCATAAGAAGCAAAACCAGGAGATAATGTGCAAGTAAACATAATTGCAGACTCCACCACGTTATTGACATTTAACTACTACTACATCTTAAGGCAGTTCACAAATTCTCATCAGCTAAAACTAATGATGACTTAAGGTGCCCCCACACCACAGTCCTTATTTGTGTATTCACTGGAAAAGCTGATAAAGTATATAGTTTATAGTAAATACATCGTGCAATACCGAAAATGTAAGCCAGGATGTGGGTATAGTAGTATGTTGTTATGGTCTGTTGTATATAAAGATGGACGGCTGAAAGCTCCCAATATTAAAGCCAAAACTTCTTGCAGTAAAAAAAAAAAATAGCTCCTCCTCCATGTTAGCAGATGGGATATCGGGCAGAGACTTCGAAGAACACTTCAAATACATTTTCTCTAAATATGGTTTCTATCATTTTAGTTAGTTCCTGTCAGGCTAATGTATGTTCACAAGTTTTTTTTTTATCTGATAGGATTGGTGTTAATTAGTTATTTGATGCTATAAAAACAGTCACAGTCGGGGTGTACGGGCGGGCCTTTGATACTGTGGCTCCCCCTCCCCCCGATGAGGGTGAATGTCTGGAAGCTACGTTTTCTCAACAACAGGTACACATGATATCTTACAAAAACGTATGCTGAACAATTCACAAGATAGCTTAGTCAGTTAGGTTTAAGCACTACAATATTGTAACCCTAGTTCTATTAGTACAGGTGGAGCCGTCTACTGGACGTATGCATTGACACACTGAAATTTGTATAAATGTAGCTGGCCAATCAGGACATGCTTACCTGAATATGTATCCTACAATATATAAAACAGTACAGCCCACAGTCCTAGGTAGTTGACTCTGCCTGTACAAATAGAACTAGGGTTACAATATCATAACCCTTGTCCTTTCTCACTCAGGCTCCTCCCTCTACTGAACTCTATGGGTACAGTGAGTGGAGCCTGATGAATGAACGCCCTGTCATGACATGACATCGACTCAACCACACCGGTTAAAGGCAAGACTCGGCAGCTCACCTACCCCTGCATAACCTACTCCGCAACAGTGGAGAAGTAGAGGGCCGTAGCCAACCCAAGTCATATGCGACTAAATTGATCCCGCTCTTGCTGCCTGGATGGTCTGTAGAAACTGTCCAGGCCCCCCCAGTCAGTCCCAGAGATTTTGGCCTAGAGTGGGAAAAGCGCCACACCTACCTCCTGAGACAGAGCACCCCCCCCCCCCCCCCCCCAACTGGGGGATTGTCCTTAGTTGGGCTGCTGCCACCATTTTATTTTGTAGGTAACTTGTGTTGTGTACTATGTGTATAATCACAATATTACACAAGGCCAGGTCTGGGCGCTTTACTCAAACATCACAGTAAATCACATCCTCTTGTGTAATATTGCTTAATCCTGCTCCCAACATTCAGTGTTTTCTTCAGCCAATGGTTGGTGGAATACTCATAGAATCTCGAATTATAATATGTAACTGTCATTCTCTTTTGTGTGGGTTTCATCTTTAAGAGCTATGCTATTAGGTAAGGTTGACGCTGATAAAGTCATTGCCCCCTGTGAAACAGACCACAAGCAGCCATCATACATCCATTCATACATTCACACATCACTGCCTTACAGTCCACTAGTCTGTAATAACCGTAACATGGGCAAACCATATCGCAACAGACAAATTTTGGTCTTGGTGGCCAGCTACAGCAGCCCCCTACCTGCTGTCTGCTATGGATAAAACTGAGTGAGACAGGGGGGATTGAGACAAATTGCACAAGTAGAAATGGATGAATGGACACGGAGAGGCCCAGGATGCCGCTGCGCAAATCTCAGCCACTGACATCCCTCTGAGGAGGGCTGTGGACAACGACAGAGCACTCGTGGAGTGTGCTTGATCGCCACGCATAAGCTCCTCTCCTACTGCCTCATTGGCTTGAGTGATGGCATCACAGCCTGACGTTGAAACGGATGTTGTTTTGACAGAGCTTCACCTAGAGAATCCTCTCTATAATGACTAAACAGCTAAGACATGCACTGGGAATGGTCGGTGAGATGCTTCCTCTGCATCATTGTTATGAGGCAGGGGGAGAAACCTTCAAGGTGAATGATTCTTGGCCGAAAATAATTTTCCATGATTTTACAGGAGAAAATGTTGAAGTCAGAACCTTTTTCCAGCTGAAGTGCCATGATGGCATCAGCCAGCCGCTGCAACACCGCCGTCAAAAAACACAGAAAACTGGTAGGAGGCTTGTGGGTTGAGAGCCAACCGGGCCGGGGCATGCTCAGCACTTGGGATGAAGGTCCGATGTTGGGATATAGCCAGGCCGGCAGCCTGTACAGAGGCAAACACTGCTAAACGTCTTCATCTTTGCTCATTAGATCGTTCACTGCTAGCTTACGCTGAAGACAAACTGGGTAGCAGAACTAAGGTTACAGTACTCTTATATACTGTAGGTGCGGACAGGGGCCTGTGCAAATCACAAGGTTGTGAAAGAAATCTATACAAATGCAAGTTTGAGCCTATACAAAATAGAACTATGTGTGTTACCGCCACCTGTTGATCAGTGGAATAGCATTAAACCATTTGTAGGACTCGTGTGTGTGTGCAAGACAGGGATTTACTCACTGAAAAACAGTCCCATATTAATGCTAGAGGTCTTAAACTCAACAGAGAACCTTTAAAAAATAGATAAATACAATATTTTAGCTGCTTTGCTGAGGCAAGGATATGAAGATCAGGATGGTATTTTTCTGCCAAACTGTGAAAATTAAACATCAGTTAAATATCCAATCAAAACTTTTATCTCATAGGATCAGTTCAACTGAGCAGATAGTTACTAATTAACCTGCTCTCCACTATTAACGTGCTGAAGCAATACAATCATTGCTGATGAGAGCAGGGATTTTGTAGTAGAGCCTTTTTATTGGTCAGCATACTCCTCAAGAACACTATATTTCTATATCGCCTTGTCTCTCTTTACTGATCCTGCATTGTAACCACCCTTATTATCTTACAAATAGAACCTGCAACGCACGTGTCAAGTCCTGTGAGAGAATCAAATAAGATAAAATAAGATAAGATCAGCCTTCATTGATCCTCAGAAGGAAAATTTATTTGTTGCAGCAGCATAAAGAGATATCTTAGTAGACTATTCTGTCCTGGCTAATAGGTGAGCTGTATTTGTAGACAGATAGCTAACAAGAAAGACGCAGTAGGCCTGATTCCAGGTTGAGAGCGTTTACTGAATCCAATTTATTTTGTAAATCTGCAACACAATGAAATTCACACAATGTTACAACTGAAATTAAATGCAACAACACTGGTTACACTTTTCTTCTTACTTTTGAGGTTATAAATCAGGTAAGTACAGCACACTACTGAATAAGGAAAACACACTAACAGTATGCTCTCAAAGGTAAGTAACAGCATATACACATTAAATAGCAATAATGGTTCACACATTAACATAGCATATAACACGACTGAGGCTTGACAATGAGCTAAATTAGCCATAGCAGCTTAACTAGCCTCTTGCTAACTAGCTTTGTGGCTAGCATTAGCATAGTTAGCACGGATTTCGTAACTTAAAATAAATGCTTCAAACACCACCTTGAAGATCACAGTGCCATGAAACAACTAACATAAACCATTGCATCCATACTCCTTGTTAGTTCCACTCCAAGGCTCAGACAACCAACTCTCTGTGATGGCGCATTTGTAGACTATGCATGAACACTGGAAGTGCCTGGTAATTAAAGCTGCAGTAACTCAAATCGCCACCAGGTGGAAAATAAACTAATCCCAGTCACTGACAGGAGTCAGAACATAGACAAATATAGATGTTTAACTAAAACCACAATAAGAGACACCGCCTTTGTTAATGGAACTAGGGTAATCAGGATCAGAAATATTTTAATAAGCCCTGGAGGGGAATTATTATTTATTTATTTATTTAATAATATAACCTTCCTTTTTTTATCTCACGCAAGCTCCGCCCTCTACTGGACTTCATGGGTATAGTGGATGGAGTCTGATGAACTAACACCCTGTCGCAACGTAACATCGACCAGACCATACTAGCCCTGACCAGCTAAAGGCCAGACGCAGCCGCCCACCTACACAGTTGTGTGTACTGCCTTAAGTACTGTGGGACACATATTCAGGTAGGTACGTTCGGAATTAAAAACTTGGAAAATGCTCCGTTGGATGTTTATTCTTCAAGATCTCTAATTCGCTTATTTAGCTGTCAATCAAAAAAGGATTCTGTATACTTGTTCTACATTGTTTGATTTGATTTAAAAAAGAGGGTTATGCTATTCTATTTAGTTTAGCTCTTTTTGTTTGAGTTCAACAACTCACCCTCCGGTCCACTCACAATGTGTTTCCCTTATTTGTCACTTTTCTTATTGACAACTGTATAAATAAAACAGCAGTTGACATATATCACATTTTGTTTTTTTTATGTACATCCCTTTGGGGGCACACAGCTGGTAATGAAGTCTGTTCAGTTCACAGCAGTTTAATTAGATCAGCTGCAGTGACCGATGAATGAACACATTCTCAGTGAAGGGGTGCTTCAGTTCCGTAAAAGGCTTGTAGCTTGTAGCTGTAGTGTGTGTGTGTGTGTGTGTGTGTGTGTGTTATCTGTATTTTAGAAGTGCGCATTGCATGCATATGAAATAAAATTCTGACGTATGTGCGTGTGACGTGTATGTACATATATATATATATAGTGCTGACTTGTTAACATTATATCCTGCTGTAACGGAACTCAGTTTAAGTCAGTTGCTCATCATGTATTGTGGTTGCGGGAGGCTTTAATGCTTCCGCACGGTATCGCCGGTGGAGTGGGTTTGATCGTCAGCATGAAAGCGCACAGATGCCGCTCTGAGTTAAGCGTGCTGAACATTGGGCCTTAACCGCCTAGGAAACGCTCTAGATGTCAGGTCGTAGCCATTTGCCACAGTGTGGCAGCAGTTATGTTAACCTGCAATATTTGTGAATTTAAATGCAGCGCACTGACTGAATACCTCAAGCACTGCAGGTCACACAGACATGATAACAATGCATTTTTCGTATGTGGTCATAAAGATTGTGGACGGAGGTTTTCATCGTTCAACTCATTCAACAAAGGAAGCACTGTTAATGCATTATGAAGCTGTTAACCTGTTTGATCACACATCTACCGTTCCCGGCTTGCCAGGGCACACAAAGATGGCAGACAAATTGCCAAGAAAAGAAAAAAAGGCATCAAAGACTTCCTTGGCTCAAAAGGGATATGACTAGCTGAAGGTGATCCAGTACAGCTGATATCTGGCATAGCAAAACTCTTCAAGGAAAACCCTGATCACATAACAAATGAGATAGGTTTAGACTTTTTGTTGTAGTTTTAAAGATATAAATGTACATACGTAAATTGCTTGTATGCATTTAAACCCCAGATAATGAGCTCACCTGAAGATACATCAGTGTCATTTTTGTCAATTTTCATTCAGACTTTAGACTTTCTTGGTGCTGTAACCACAACATTTTAGAAACAAAAAAAAAGAAAGACATTTACATTCAATAGCTGAGCCTCCGAGTCTGTGGCAAATGCCGTGAACATGACTCTGGTGGCAATTAAATGTAATTGTTACCACCTCTTGGTGTGTTTTCAGCATTACTACTAACTTTAATTTAATTAATTCTTACTAAACATTTATGATTATGACTGACAATTATATGTATGGAAAAATACTTTGGGCAGATAGTTCATTAAATTCTTTGATGTTTCATTTTCCAACAACAGGACGACACAACTTGCGCTGGGAATAAATCCTGAATGAGGGTCAAAGGCTGAGATGAAGGAAACAAAAACGGCACCACATCCCTCCAAGACTGCTGAAGTTCCTGTTTGAGCTGAATAACTTACGCTATGCACAATTCCGATTCATTGCTCCAATCCGATTTTTTTGTCTGTTCACAATACGTCTTTGAATGTGGCCTGTCTACGGATTGTTGTGTGAACAGGTTACGCTCCTTAAGTGATCAGTTGATTATTGATGACATCACGCCACAACTGTGTTTATGGAAGCGAACATGGCAACAGCAACCGGTATTGTAGGACTATATGGCTTCATGCTAAAAACAGCGTGTGGCGGCAGTCGGCAAAAATTGTGAGCTGGTGACATCAGGAAGGATGTAGAGGAGGAATTATGACTAATGAGATCTAAAACTTCACTCTCCCTCTACTGGCCGCCTGCTTCACTGCTGTCCTCCATGTTTGTTTTGATTCTGTTCCTGGCTCCAACCTGTGGCACACTTTTTTTTTCCAATCAACTTTATTTGTCATTCATTTACAAAACAGTGCAGTGTGGGTCAGTCTGATGTCAAAGTCACATTAAATGTGACCTGGCTGTTCAGATTGCGGACACATTAAAAAAAAATCCGATATGTATTGTATAAGTGGCCTTTTTCTGATTTGAAAATGTCAGATTTAATGTGACTGGTGCTGTTCACACTGTCAAAAGCAAATCCGATATGGGTCACATATGAGTGTGAAAATCAGATTCACTTGTACCTGCAGTGTGAACGTAGCCTTTGAGAACCCATGGCTGGTTTGAGGGTTTTTTCTGCACATTGAGCCCCGCCTTTTGCTTCATGTCCGCTAATGAGGATTTTCATTCAATCTGATCACGCATCTTGACGCGTATTACTCATATCATAGTCGTAAAAATGCTTTATCCGTACCGTATTGAATGTCTTTGTGTTGATGAGATCATTATCTGGTATGTAGTAATATGCAAATGATACCCAGCACAGCAGTGTCAAACAGTTTGTATATTTCTACATTATTGATTCAGACATGATTGATTGGCAAGTGACTTTTTCATGGCACTGCAAAAATAGCTGAATAACTGAAACTTGCTTTATTGCAATTTATTTTCAAACTCTGAACCATTAAGATATAGATGAATGGAGGATTCATTTATAACATTGTGTCAGTATGCCATTATGAATATTCATCAGATATTCATAAAACATCATCAAATCATCATCACTGAGAGCTCAAGGAGCAATTTAATTTAATTTAATGTTCAAATTTAAATAGACATATAAAACAGAAGCAATTTTCTGAATGAAAGGCCTAAGCAATAAACCCTTCTTCCTTTCTTTTTTCTCAATCTATCTTGTACTGATGGCCAGTTATTGCTTTCACATCAGAGGTTTCTTTAGACACCTGTCCTTGTAATACCAGCATGGCACAGGGCTAATGGTGGACTGGATCCCTGCTCCACCCTTTTACAGAGCTCCCTCTCTATGCCTAAAGATTCTGAAAGGGAGGCATCTGAGTGCCTTTCTGCCAACAACACTGTCATTTCAGCTCGGCTCAGAATGCAAGATGCTCGGGTCAATCTACCAATGACCTGCCCCTCCAACAATAACAACAACAACTAGAGTGAAGCAGTGAGGACAGAATAGTCCCTCAAATTCTTAAAACAACCGTAAATTGCCACCAGTCTAACACATTGCAGGTGAATGGAATTTGGATAGTAGTGCTTCTGTCTGTATCATGGCAATGTGGGCAGTGTGGTGCAGATGAATGGCTTCCCTCTGTGGAGTGTTTGACTCTTGGTGGTCCTGCTCCGAGATCTGTGCGTTGTGGCCATGGAGGGAAGTCAAAAACTGATAACTGTAGACGCTAGGGGACAGCAGTGTGCTTGAAATCTGTTGACATGATTGAAGGAAAATACACCCTCCGACCACCAAGTGGGTTCCAATGACAGAGTGGCACTGTCTGTATTTCTGCATGTTTACTCCACAGGAAATAAGCAGCTAAAGAAGTAACATGACAGTGACAGCTACAGTTAGCTGGAAACAAAATGGGCACTTCAGTTAGTGTTAATGTGGCACAGAGTATTTAAATGCATTTGCTCAGCTGTTTTTCTTTATACAATATATTTCCAGATACAATCATATATCCACGTGTATTTGCTGAGTAGTGTATACATACTACAGATTTAATTTTCATAATTAAAGATTACCCCAATTTAATTTATTTTTAATTTGAAGATAAATGCTTACAATCATCCAATGGTAGGTTAAATCAGCTGTTGATTTGCGCTGCGTTTTTCGGTTGGCCGTTGGTATTGTACAGCCTGAGTAAAACTGGATATCGTTTTTAAAGTTGCCGTTTTTCATATGATTCATTGTATAGTCATGCAGATGTTAAACAGAATTACGTGATACGTCCGTGATTAAATCTGTCTATCCGCCCTGACGACGTGAAGCCACAGAACCGCAGATTCTGATTTTTTCCTTAATTGAGATCTGCTGTTAAAGTGATACTGGGGATAGCCTATTGTAGATATGTGGGGGTTGTTGATGGTAAATCAAACCATCAGTCTGAACAAAAGGATTAAAAAACCCGCAATTAATCGTAATTTATTTTTGCACAGTGCGGAACATTGCTCATTGCACGAGTTCCCGCCCAGCCCGTGATACTGACGCACAGGACGCAACACCAGAGTAATGAAACCGATGAGAAGCAAGATGATGAGTTGCTGGGTTCAGTGGACAGACATTTTAGTTCTAAAAAACAACCAAGTAGAGACTGTATGCAAATTGTGCAAGAAAGAATTTGCCTCCCACTGGAGCTCTTCGGCCTCCGCTCCCACCCCAATGTCGACCATGTTGCAGCTAACGTTAGCACAGACAACGCTGGAGGGACGGTCATTAGTCCATGGATCATTTTTGTTTCTATGTTTCCAAAACATGGGAGAAAAAGCACTCTATGTTTAACTGTTTATTTTATACCAAGGATAGTGTGAGTTATATTGTAGTAATTATAGTGTGAGTTGTATATATGTAGTTGGTTATATTGCTCTGCTGCTATTTGTATGGACTTCAAAGAGACAGGTCGGATGGAGCACTGGACTGGTTTTATTTCTGCAACGTGGGACAAATACACAACCAGTGTGCCGTTAATAAATCTGTGAAGTCTGTTCCCACTTGAACCACAGCATAACATTGTTTACTTCTGAACAGTGATTGAATAGTGGTATAAATTCTTAGAAAAACACACTAGGAAATAAATTACAAAAATTCAAAAGTCTGACATCAAATCAAAATTGAATTCGTAAATTAGTACAAGGACTTTCCATGATCAATCAAAAATACCTCTAGCCTCAGAATAGAGTAAATAGGTCTCAGCTGTAAACACAATAGCTGTAAACAATAGTTTTCAAAAGTGGTACTGCTCTGCTTCAGCATTTACAGATATCTCATTCAAACTCAGAAATGCCAAAAAAAAAGTTCCAAATAAATCTCCAAATTATCACAGACATGAGTCAGTGAACAATTCAGCATGACACTTTCCCTCTATTGTTGCCCCCATGCTTGTTTTCATTAATTCCCAGCATCTACAATTACACAAGAACTCCCAACGCCCTGCTGAGCCACTGTTCATAGCCACTGTTCATAGCCACTGATGCATTACAGAAGAAGAGTAACAGCATAATCTCCTATTATACATGCAGCTCAGTATGGTTTTCCTCTGCTACGGCCATTCCATCCCTCTCCATCAGTGGACTATTGGGTCACAGAAAGAACAATTAAAGAAGACCCAACAACTCTGGACTAGCACAAAAAGGAGATTCTACATAATGCTCTGGTGTTATTACATCCTGGACAGGTTGCATGTCAATTACAGGGCTAACACAAAGGCTACTTCCACGCTTCTACTTGATCTCTGTCCATACAAGTATCAGTATCTCTATCAAGTATTTGTCCACACCATATCAGAAATAATCTCCATCCCTCGCTGATAAATGCATATGAAAACCATTAATGCACACAGGAGGTAAATTGAACGTGGAAAAAACATAGATGTATAAGATTAAAATACAGAAAATACTTCAGAGGACAGCAATCGAGAAAAGTAAGACCAGAGATTTAGTTGCTTGGGCCAACGATGAGTAACTGTTACAGAAAGTAACACGAGTATTGGCGGTAAAGCTCCTTTCAACCAGCCTGTTCAATGTAAGGCTGTATGTGACGAAGATGGCTGGGTGTCACAGCGCTGCAGTCCCTCTCTGTCCTTCTCTCTCCTGACAGTCATGCTGCCATAATGTATAACACTGGCGGTTTGAGGGTCCAAAGGTATCCAAAGATGTTTCAACCCGTTCAGACTAAAACGTAACTTCATCGTTTTTAATCTCCCCTGCAGATCAAAATTAAAGAACACATTATATATACTTGATTTATTTTGAAATACTGTGGTTTTTTATTGTTCAGAATTTAACGGAATATCTGCAGTAGCTATATCACTGCTATACTAGCATTCTCTTAGAGAATATCTGGAAAATCCTTGGCAACAACGTAATGGCTAAGAAACCCACTACAGTTACTGAACTGTCGAAGAGACTGCGAGAAGAATGGACCAAGATCAAACCAGAGCAGTGTGAGAAACTAGTGATGTCCTGTGGGCGCAAATGTGCTGAAGTCATTCAAAGCTGTGGCCTCTACACTTCTATTCATTTTTTTTCCTATAGCCCTAAGAAAAAAATGTTTGAATCTTCTCTTCTGACACGATGGTTACTGTTTTCTAATGTTGCTCACTGCTTTTTTTTCACAAAATAAAGGTTTTTGTTGAAGTGCCTTGGTTATTTAAAAAAGCATGCTGGTACAGCAGTGCTATAGCCACAAAAGATATTCCATAAAATTCTAAACAATAAAAAAACAGTATTCCAGAATAAATCAAGTATTAATAATATGTTCTCTAATTTTGATCTCCAGTGTATAACAGAATTATACAGCTTTTACATGTGTTTCCATTTTAGGTGCTGGTAAACCCTAGAGTAGTGTGGTTTTCTTCTGGGTGCTTCGATTTCCCTCCACAGTTCAAAGAAATGCAAGTTCAGTTAATTGTTAACCAGATTTTCCATAGGTGGCAACCTGTCAGGGGTGTACCTCGACCCTCACCCAGTATGTGCTGGGACAGACACCCTGCACAGGATAAGCACCCTTAGGTAGGGGGCGGATTGGGAGATTTTAAACGGTGAGCAGTGACTATATAATATTCAATATGTCCATATTCAAGTAATGACATAAGCAGTCACCTCTCTGCCCTTCTGTTCCCTGCCTGACATTAATAATACAGAGTGTGTGTGTGTGTGTGTGTGTGTGTGTGTGTGTGTGTCTGTGCGTGCGTGCGTGCGTGTGTGCATAAACTAACTGTTTCCAGCTGACACCGTCGCACAGAGGCAAATACAATAATCAGAATTCAGATATTGAAATGTTCCCTATTCTTTCCTCAAATCACCCTCTCAAATACAACATGTGGTGTGTTTTGGAGAACCAGTGGAGGAATATGTAATGTAGCAGAGACAAAAAGTCTGCTGTGAAATTGATGTTTCCAGTAGCAAATTCATATTAATTTCTACCTCCACAGGTATTGTACCCTAAAGCTGGTATGATAATGAGATTACACTTGTCTATTTCTGTTTGATGTTTAGGAGTGTGATCTGAATCTGAATTCCATCTTCATTACAGTCCCACCATTGTAGAAACCTCACATAAGAGTTGATCTGGAACATTATTTATACAGACATTATATATAATCATTCATGCAAATTATTGCATTATGTACAGTCATTGTTAAGCTTGATATCCAACAATCCAAAAATAAATATAGAATTGAAAATGTCTTTGTCCCAGTGGTTTCAAGGGTAGCAAAAATATTTGATTAGATATGAGATATACTACATTCATAGTAAAACAGATGATATCAACTCCTTTGTTAAACCTGACTTCGTGCAGGACTTTTCAGAAACCAATCAAAGGGGTTGTACTGCACTTCCAGGAAGGCTACAAGGTACAAAGTCAAAGCACAGATGACTTTTAGTACCTACTCTAGTAAGAGTAAGAGATAATTTCATCAGACTCTCACTGGCCCAGATGTTACTCAGGCTTTCTGTTGTAAACATTTAAACTAACTAATCCCTGGTGACATCATTAGGAATTATTTGTCACAGATTTGACAGAGCTCTTTGAGAGCCATATAGGGGACATTACATAGTACAACTGTTTTCAAAGGCTCATAAGTACTGATGTCCAAATGGCGCCTTCATGGACCATTTTCATTATTTCCACTAGATGGAGCTCTCTGTTCATCAAAGGGTTGAAAACACACTAAATTACCATTCACAATGGTGGTGGGGTGGTTAGCATTGTCGCCTCACAGCAAGAGGGTTGCTGGTTGGAATCCGGGCTGGGACGTAGGTGTGAATGGTTGTCTGTCTCTGTTTCTCTCTATGTGCCCTGCGATAGACTGGCGTCCTGTCCAGGGTGTACCCTGCCTCGCACCCAATGTCAGCTACCATTCATTGAGTCAATTTTTTCCAAGAGCTCCATCTAGTGGGCTCAACAAATACAAGTAATGGTTTATGAAGCTTCATTTGGACATCACTACTGATAAGTACTCCACTTGACTACAACCTCAGGTGTTAAATTTGTTGTAAACTTTAATGTAAAATGTTACGATTGAAAACAGAAGGGAAAAAGAGCTAGAAGGTACATACCCATTGAACACAACTTTGAGTCACAGTGAATGAAGTCTTGGGAATTGTTTTTCATGTCAACATGAAAGACCTACATGCTATAAATAACACTTTTTGTCAGGCTGGTTCATGCTTACTTGTGTTCAATTGAATCATTTTAAATTAATTCAGCCTCCTGCAGAAGGCTGCCTTTACAGTTAAAATGTACCAAACACCAATTGATAATTCACCACTTAATGTTATAGAGTACCACTTCATATGATTATTTTTCAGACAATCTGAGCGACAAATACTTTTCTACAAGCTAAAAGAATAACTGTAATCATGAGCAATCAGTTTCTTATTGCAAGTGTAAAGAGATGAATAAATAAAAAGAAAAATCAACGAGCAGCCAATCACTTTATCAAATCATTCGTAGCAGGATCTTTGGGGCTGTTAAAATGATTATTGCAATTTGAATAAAGAGGCTAAAACATGCAGTACTGATATTATTACTTTTCTATAAAAGGCAAGCATATGACATTTAAGAAAAAAATGTAAGACATTTTCTAATGTTTATTCATATTGTGGGACTAAGTTATTGATATACACCCTAAGCAGAATCATTGATGTCTGAACCAAATGTCATTGCAGTCCAAGTAGTTTTGGGAACTGCATTTCCCTACACCGGAAAATTCAACCTGCTGGTGGAGCTGGAAAAAAGGCAGGAGATCCCTTAAGTCATTCACAGGGGAATCCATCATAAAGTTTTTGTAGTTTTTATTTAATTTAAAAATGATTCATTTTTCACAATAAAAAGAACTAAACCTGGACCAAAACAAAAAGAGTCATAAGCATAAGGGTGCTCTGGCCAACCACACAATGGGCTGTCGGACCAGAGACTCTGAACTGCCTAAATGAGGAACTAAACTTAAAACGAAACCATGAAAACAGTAATGCCAGTCCCATCCTTGCCAAGCATTATATGATTAAATTAAATAAAAAACTACATAAACAAAATTATGCAATGCAATGAATCCAACCAAAATAAAACACCAGGCTGCTGCCACCAGCCTGAGAGGGGAAAGAGAGAACCAGACTGTGAGGGCACAGCTCTTGTTATAAGCTGAGGCCTCATTAGGCCAACATGGTGCAGTTTGGGCCAGGAGCATTCATCAGCCAATCAGAGTTGTTAACACAAGCAGAGGTAGCACAAAACAGAAATACACAGGAATTAAAGTGTGCTGATTTCATCTGTAATAAATACATAAATACAAAATAAATACAAGGGATAAACACAAATTACTGTGCATTACTTTGTGTAGTTCAAAAAGTGAATGATAACAGCCTGTGTAGAGATATTTCAGTTTGGACCAAAGGGTTAGATGGACTACTGACCAATGACAGAATTGGTCATCACTAGAGTCGTAGCTACTTCATAGTTACTTAGTTACTCGCATTTACTCAAATGTCAGCATAACTGTATGGCTATGTCTGATTTGGATAAAAAAAATTAGGTGTGCAACTTTGGAAAACACTGACATATGGAGGTAAATTTGGTGCATAAATAATTTGTAGTCACATGTTATCAGTCAATTTGTAGTTGTAGAGAAAAATGCTTTAGGAGTTGCAAACTTTTAGATTATTTTCCCCACTCCGACAAACACAAAACTACATTAACACTTTCTCAAATACTTCATCATAGGTGCACAAATCCTTTTCTATGAATCACAAATTATAGTCATACGGTGCCATTTTTGTAAAAATTTTTTGCCGTGAATATGGTGCAAAACACATTTAAACACTTGTATCAAATAGTTCAAAGTTATGTACAAAATCCTCACATCTGCAAGTCAGTATGTGAATGCGTACAATGAAAGTTGTACACCTGTAGAAAGTACAGTTTCTTGCTTACAAAGACAAATTACTTTTGCACCAAATATCTTGCTTTGTATGTGTGTGTGTGTGTGTGCTTGTGTGTGTGAGTAATTTGTTAAACCATGACCACTTCCGTATGACGCGGGTCCCTATGCAACATTTTTGGGCTGTGATTGGTGGATTGCTGTGACAGTGGCTGGGCAAGTTTCCGGCCAAGCAGCTTGCCAGTTTGCTAATTCAACCACATGCTGTGGCTATATAAATATAACAATCTATGATTCCACATAAAAAACAATAAACAGGAAGCAAAAAACTCTAAGTCAAATATATACGAGGTAGATGTAAGAACACAGGTAAAATTAAATTCACAGAATGTTAAATCAGATAAGTTACATGTAGAGAACATGTTGAGTAGGGTAAGAGTTAAGCACCAAAACTATTTGGTAATGTTAGGTTTGTTAAGTATATCAATTAAAATTAGTCTTGTGAATTTTGGTTTCACAAGGGCTATGGACAAAGGTCTCCTGGGTGAAAATCCAGTGTTTGATTGATTCATCCATCCATTCTGACATCCTGCCTTTGCAAACTTTGGCGCTCTTTATCTCTGTAAACTTTAGCACTCTTTATATTACATCATCTCACTGCTCTACAGTCAAAGCATGGTACATTTAATACAGATGCTAAAGGGGGCCTTGTGCGTAGGTATTATAAATAATAATGAATAACTTTATTTATATAGCATTTTTAAAAAACAAAAGTTTACAAAGTGCTTTGACTGACAGAGCTAAGGCAAAAGCACATACAAATCCATACACATGCACATAAATACACATCAACAAGGCAAGAAAAACGATAGGACGCCTTTAGTGAACAGTAAATACAAAAAATAAAATAAAAAGACAGTAAAGATACAATAAAATAAAAATAAATAACAATAAAAAGATGACATCACATAAAAGCAAGTCTATACAAGTTTGTTTTGTATACAAGAATGGATTTAAAAGAAGGGAACCAGTGAAGTGATGCTGAAATTGGAATGTTGACCTGTGAGACACTGGCCAAGCTGCCATTTTTGACAAGTTGGGAGTGAGAATGGGTTGGTGTCAGATCCTTTCCCACAGACATGACAATCAGTTTTCAGCATAATGTGCTATAATAATATCAAATAACAAAGGAGAAACACTGAATGATTAGTAGCTGCAAAACTAGAATCTATAGCTTAGGATTTATGCAAATTTAGTTGCATTTCTGAAGTTTAGGCTCTTTGTATGCATATTTAGACTCCAGATTATACTGAGATAGACTGCACATTAAGAGTACGCCATAAAATGCAATATGTTTCACTGACATGAAGATATTCAAAGACTCCTAATTGGTTTGATGTCGGCTGAATGCAGCTAGCTATAGGCAATAAGACACTTGGGGATATAATTTGGAGTGGAGAACACAGCACCATCTTGGTTTCTTCTTCATTTGAAATACTACAACTCTCAGATGACTCAAGTGAAATGACTGTAATGCCTCCAAGGCAAAGAAGGCATGTATCTGTCAAAACTGAATATAAACTGATGGATTGGAAAACAAATTGGTTTAACTACACTTTTACAGCATAACCACTACATACATGCATACACTGTAATGACCTATTTTATCTTTTTTGTTGGGGTGCAAAGTATGTCCACACCTTCCTTGAAACCAGACAGTGAATGTACAAAAAATTTAGAAGATGTAATTCATAGGTTTTTTGTTTTTGTAAATTAAGATTAAAAAAAAAGTCTATATTAAAATGAATGCAACTTCTACATTAAATTGTTTATTATTGGTCAAAACATCAGTATATTATACAATGTTGTATCTTAGTATCTCAAAGAGAATCGCACAAGTTTAGAGAAAACAACACCTACTGATACTTATACAACTGTCTAAGTCTGATCATAGGTCAGAGTAGGGGTTAACATTATACATATAAATGTTAGTAGCATATAAAGCCTTAGGGACGAAAATTTTAAATTGTTTGCTGCCCAACCAAACGTCTTGCAATATATAAAACCCTTGGTTACTCTTCAGAAATATTTTCTAAATATTTCAAGAGATGAATCTCAGGTGGAAATCTACTCCTGTGGGGTTTCAGGGCTTGGTGTTGTGCTTATTCAGGGATTATTTTACATTTGCCATTTGCCACACTGAAAAAAGGGAAACTACTGTGTCATTCTTTCAAAGTGTATTTTAAAATTGGTCTAATGAAAAATTATGAGTTCATGTTTAAACCTGATGTTTTCAGTTTGCCCCACAGCAAATATTCCTGTGGATAAAATTAAAAGAAACACTTTCACGTGACCACGTGACGTCACGTCAGACTTCTCTTTTCGATGTTGAAGTCTGCCATTGTCATTTCCTTGCATCAAGTGCGGACCAAGGACCACAAGAGTGGACCATCTGTCCTATGTGGAAACTTGTTAAAATGAGATAAGAATTCAAAATTGTACTGTTTTAGTGCAACATGCGCTTTCCGTGTACAGTGGCAGAGTGAACAACATCATTTGATGATGAAAAATTCCTTATGAAACAACATAGAGCTGATTTCTCCACTTTCTCAAACATCACAGTCATGGTGGTATATAATCCCACCCAGCTCATATATTTTCTGCTCCCTTTCTTTAATGTATGTTTATTTGGTTTCAGTAATGATCACTGCATGAAAAGTGGGATTTGCAGCAGTTAATGTCACCGTAAATTTCTGTGAAACTCCTGTAAGTTTTAGTCAGTTCCTGATGACTGCCTGGAATAGCCGTAAACTTGCAGTCTAAGGGCGCACTCACACTGTCCTTCCGCACCGGGCCAAAACCGTTTTTTCAGCTAAAGCCTAGTGCGTCCCCCCGCGCCCCAGGCCCGTTTGTACGCACACTGCCTGGGCCTCGCGCAAATGCTTCTCGCTGTCCATAGTCATCACGCCGTAACACGTCACACGCATTGATTGACGTCATCGCGATGCGTCTCTTAGTTTACAAATCTTTCCATAGACCTCTGAGTTTTTGTGCGTCTTGTCCGACTGTTTTTGAATATTTTCATCCGACCAAATCTGCAGTAAATACTCCACCTCCGCATCACACCAACGTGAACCTTTCGCCGCCATTGTTGTTGTTGTTAAATGTCCGCGCATGGTCTGTCCTTCTAATTTCTATATCTAATATTCTATATAGGCGCACATAAATAAAGTCAGAACCGCCGTAGGCCTCGTGCTCGTACACGTGCGCATGCTCGTGCTTGTACATGTGCAAACGGGCTCTACGAAGCCCACCTCTCTCAGGCGGGCCGACAAGAATGCTTCTTGCGTGTATACGTCATCACGCCGTAACACGTCAAACGCATTGATTGACATCATCGCGATGCATCGCTTTGTTTACAAATCTTTCCATAGAACTCTGAGTTTTTGTGCCTCTTGTCCAACTGTTTTTGACCATTTTCATCCGACCAAATCTGCAGTAAACACTCCACGCTCGTGCTCGTACATGTGCAGACGTGCTTTACACCTCTCCCCAACGGTCCGTGGCTGGCAAGTTGGCCGCCGTAAGGCGCAGTGCGGTTGCACTCACACTGGTCAAACGAACTAGGCTTTACCCGCAAACCCTGTTCGGGCAGGGATGGACAGTGTGAGTGCGACCTCAGTCAAAAGCAACTGGACTTTGTTATTTGTCTAGGAAAACGTTTCACCTCTCATCCAAGAGGCTTCATCAGTTCATGTACGCAACTGACCAGGCTGGGACTGGTCCAACTAACTGGTGTGGAGATCCAGGTATTTAACCTCTCACAAGGCCGATGATGTCACTGGAACCCTTTGTGCTCCAAGTGCCAACAACCATCGTTAGAGTGACAGTCGTTAGTGGGAAGTTGGTTTCAACTTCGTTAGTGCTCTATTGAGTCTTAACGACAGTCGTTGGAGACACAGGAGGCCATTTGTGGACGGCAGCTTGCTGGAAGCGAAGATCCAGGAGCTGTCTGAACTGTGTTCGGTTTGGCAGTAGAGACAACCCACCAGAGAAGGCTGCATAGTGGGCCACCCTCAGCGAGACCAGCTCTGACATCATATGAACCTGGAGCAGCCAAAAGACCCTTCATTTAAATGTTTAACTGTGTGACCCAGACCAGGGGAACACAATGGTGACGAACCAAGCACCTGGCTCAAGCAGGTCCAGTAACAGCTTGATGCAGTGATTTAGGAAGCAGAGATCCAAAATGGGAGTGAAATCACTTGTCTTTTTGGAAACCAGGAAGTACATGGAGTAAAACTCCTTCTGTCATTCATGAATGAGGATGACAAACCCTGCCTGTTTCTGCAACAGGTCCTGGATCTCAGCTGAGAGGTAATCTATTTCCTCCTGGAATGCTCGATTCACCTCCTTGGTAGTCTGCACAGTAGCAATAGGGCTGTAGTGATATCAAAGTGACATCCATTCACTTAACCGACCATTCGCAACTTGATCACAGCTGTCATTAATGACGTTTTACCCTGTTTTTATAGCATCATATAACTAATTAAAACATTGGGAAAAATGTATTTAATTTTTTTACTTCTATACTTGTCTATACTGACCTATACTGCAGCCAGTCACCAGGGGGTGACCGAGATGCTTTGGCTGCACTTTTCGGGAGCCGTCAAGCTCTTTGTTGTTTAATACAGTCTATACACCAGACCCTCCATTAATGGAAGGCTGGCCCATGGGGGGCAAACATTGAAAGGGCTGAGCCAGTGATGAGGTCCAGCAATGCATAACTGCCGACTTGGCTGTAAAGGATGCAGCAACTGACATTGTGTCACTGTTTATTCTCTCTAGTCTCCTGTGTGGTCATTGGTGAGGGAAAAAGCCGCTGCCCTGCATGTTTTAGGTTTCTCCCTGCTGAAACACACCTGAGTCTAATGACTATCAAACCTGTGACAAGCTTCAGCTGCTTTATAAAGAGCAGAGCATGAGACTCAGGTGTGAGCACCAGAAACTTATTGTGTTGAGAAATTGACACATTCATTGGCAAACAAAATGGAAGGATGTAAGTTGTCATGAACGGTACAGAGATAAACACAATACAAGTACAAACAAAAGTTTAATAATAACTACACACAAAACGTAAAACACTACAGGGAAACAGAAATACTAATAACGAGACGGTCGAGGGAAAAACAGGAACGATGAGACGACGGATGATCAGGGAGACGGACGAGGAAACAGGAACATGGGAAACTACGGAGAAACGAAACAACGATTAAATATACTTATTGACGGGGAGCTTAAAAAAACACAAACGAGAAAGGAATGCCAATCCAGGAAGAAGAGTTTACCGATGAAGGAATACAACAGTCCGGCGCTGCATGCCTGTCAGCCCAGGTGATTGGCGTAACAGGCTGCAGCTTGGCTGCATATAGAATATGGTATGCAGAAATTTCTTAAATGGTGGCAGCCCAGTCCTTGACCATATCCCAGTTCTGGAGGAGTCTGTCTCAGAAGGCGGGTGCAATAGGCACTTTTCCCACTCTAGGACAACCTCTCTGGGCCTGGCTTCTGAGAGGGACAAACTGAGGAGGGCTGAACATGTTATACATGTTATGCAGACCATCCAGGTGGCAAGAGCAGAATCCACCACTACCTGTTACAAGGCAAAGTGGCAGGGGTTCAAGCGCTAGTGCAAGGAAAGTACGCTAGATCCCTTGTTATGTGCAGTTGGCTCTATTCTGTCCTTTTTTCACTTGATGGATGGAGGGCTTTTTCATAGGAGGGCTTCCTTTTAGGTTGAGGGTTAAACAGCTGGATGTGTCTTGTCCTCGACCTGAGATATTTGACAGTGTTCTCTAATTTTAGTCCGTTCATATGACTCTAACGTTGACATGTCAGGCTCCTTTTTAGGGCGTGAGCTCGCTAGAACGATACAGGACTGGTAAAGGGATGGGTGTAGGTCAGTTGTGTTACATCGGCTCCCCTCGGGCATTTTACACATACACATTCCAGTTTAGTTGCTCGGGTTGGCTGGGGCCCCCTACTTCTCTGCTGTTGCACTTTATGTCATGCAGGGGTAGGTGGACTGCTCAGCTGGCCTTTAGCCGATCATGGCAGGTGTGGTTGAGGAGATGTTTTGTCACAACAGGGCATTCGTTTATTAGCCTATATGAGATAGAACGAAGGTTGTGATATTGTAACCCTAGTTCTATTGGCATACAGTGGTGTGTACTGCCTTATATATAGCGGGGTCTTCGCCTATTCAGGTGGGCATGTCCTGGTTGGCAAGCTACGTTTATGCAAATTTGGTGGGTGAATGTTTGCTTGGAGGAGAGTTTTGCCCATAGAGTCCAATAGAGGGCTCCGCCTTTGCTAATATAACTAGGGTTACAATATTGTAACCTTTGATTGTTGAACAGTTTCTCCCTTTTGCTCTCACACACACTTAGGATCCGATTTCAACTTACACAACATAGCTTACTTCAATATTTAGTTCGAGTGTAGAACCAAAACAACACTGAATTGTATCTGTATATTACTTTTTTGCCCACAGAAGGACCACATCACTTGTTGGGACATTAGTTATTTGGTGTTGTCTTTTACATATCTCAAGAATTAGAGGTATTGTGTCCAGACATGATTTAGAGAAACAAATTCACTTATTCTAACATTCTCTTGTCTGTTTAATGAATTCGATTTTAAAATGATGCTGCTAATTTATAAATCATTCAGCAATCTTATGTTCAAATACATTTCTGATCTATTTGAAGAATGTACTCCCCTCAGACTTTTAGGAAGTAACAGTCAGCTGGTTGGGCCTTGACTGTCCTTCCTGATGCACTCAATGCACCCAAACTACTTTCACATCTAAATTGAAAACTCTGCTGTTCATCTGTGCCTTTGATGGATTGGTTACTCTACTGCATTTTTATTTCCTTTGTTGCATTTATGACAACTTAAAACTTATAACATCACTGTAACTAAACCATAACGGCTCCATCAAATCTTAAAGAGCTCATAGTACCGTATTGCCCGACTAGATTGCTGCGCTCTGAGAATACAGGGCTACTTGTCATTCCTGGAGTCTCCAAAAGTAGAATGGGAGGCAGAGCCTTTAGCTACCAAGCTCCTCTCCTCTGGAACCAACTCTGAAGTGTTATTCGAGAGGCAGACATTGTCCCCATATTTAAGAGTAAACTTAAAACTTTCCTCTTTGATAAAGCTTACAGCTAGGGCTTAAGAGCCCTTAGCTATGTTGTTATTTTTAAGCTGATTTTGTCATGCTTAATGATGCTGCTATAGGCATAGTCTGCAGGGGATAATCCTGTTGCTGATTCTCTGAGCTATTATCCTGTCTGTATCATTCATGTCTCATCAATGCATGTAACTAATTCAAATCCATGTTTGCCATCATAATTATTATCATTTTACTGTTCTGCTGTATTAACTGCCATAACTTGTAAGTCATATTCACTTTGCCTAAGCTATCACTGTAGTCACTGTTACTTTGTGGTTGCTTGCATCACTGGAAGTGTGTCTGTCTTTATCTCTCTCTTTCTCTGTCGATCTGTCCATCTTTTCTCTCTTTCTCTCTCCTTTTCTTCCTCCCCAACCAGTGAAGACAGATGGCCGTCCTCCATAGAGCTGGGTCTGTCCGACATTCCTGCCTGTTATAGGGAAGGTTTTCATTGCCACCGCACTCTATGGAGGAATTAAATAATATAAATCATAAATAATTCACAGAGTGTGGTCTATACCTACTCTTTAAAGTGTCGTGAGATAACTTTTGTTATGATTTGGCTCAATAAATAAAATTGAATTGAATTGAATTGAATCAACTGTATTCCTGATCCATTATTATTTTGTCTATTTGTATATGTTAATTGTATGTATTTTATTACATCCTAATTTATTTAATTTTATTTTGTAGTGCCTATTGTTTCCGAATGCCATTCTAACGTATTTCTTTGCCTATGTAAAGCACTTTGAAATGCCTGTTTGAAACATGCTACATAATTAAGGTGGCCTTACCTTGCCATCTGTCTCTTGCTTTACTTTCACTCAACACAAAATCAGCGTTTGTATGTTGATATAAGATATAATTCAAATATTTTGTATGTATATATGACTGTTTTGGACTCCCTGTTATATTAAAAAGGTGTTGAGCCTGATTGATTGCTATGGCAGGTTGCAAAATTCTGTGATTTAAGAAATATTAAAGAAAAAAGAGTTTACTTACGACTGCAGAATCTATAAAGTAGCTACAGGCTCTGTATACAAACATTGAGGATGACAATCCAGCCCAATGGAGCAGAGAATCTTCCCTGGCTGCAGAAGGCAATTCACTATAGAATTCTTTACAATGATAGCATAAAGACCAGCAACTAAAACTTTTAATTATTCAGGTTCAATTTATATTTCAGTTCATATTCCAGTCCATAAGTTCAGAGTCAAAATCAGATTCTTGATCCTTCTGACTTGTGCTAGATGTAGTTACAATATACTGCCAAATCACATACAACTGCACAAGACCATTCATGTTTTTTCTCTTCTATTGCTCAAACAGTTGAATAAGGAGTATCCCATATGGTGCCTGCAGTAAGATGAAACATGCCATTTATTCAGATCTCTTTGCCACCATATGCCTTGGTTGTCATGGTTGCTGAATTAATTGAAATAAGTCTTTTCTGCTTTCCCTCTGTCTGGTAGGGTATCGATGATATTAAAATGGTTGAATGTTTGGTTCCGAAGGAGAGTTGTAAATTAGCTTGAATTGTTATTATCTAGGGAGTTAAAGGTTAAACTCAAACATGATTAAAGGTTAAAGTCTTATAGAAAATAATTTCCCTTGAAAGATATTAATTTGACCTTCAACTGATTTTTGTTTCCTGGTTAAGAGGTCCCCACTTATGACTATTCTTTTGTTTTCTTATGCCACATGCATAACATTCTTTGTAGATTTACAGCTGTCACTGTGCATATGCACAAAGACAGAAATATACCTACACATTCTTTGCATCAGATTTATGAAGCCACACGTATGCCTGATTCTGTTTCCTAAATCTCAATCATTGTGGAGCTTGCTAAGCCTGCACAGGCCTCATTTCCACACTCACAGTCAGTTATAGTAGAAACAGCCTTTAACTCAGTTTACATATCGGAAGTTATGCCCTGCTCCACCACTCATTAGACATGTCTATAAGAAATACAGCAAACAGAGTGTGATGTCACCTACTGCGTCACAATGGTGAGATTCTATAACAGTCTGTCATTATTTGTAGTGTACTGTTAATTCATACATTTCTGCAAACCATCATTGCGGTAAAAAAAGTATTATTAAACGCCAACCCACCATTCTTTCTTTATAAATACCAGTTTATGTGAGGGAAAAGGTGTAAGCAGACTGAAAACCAGAGGTGACCCAGCCTTTGCGGTGGCTGCCCCCAGGCTCTGGAATAGCCTGCCCTTGCATATTAGATCAGCCCAACCCCAGACCCTAGAGGTTTTTAAGTCCATGTTGTACACTCACCTGTTCTCCATGTCTTTTAATTCAAGCTGAGCAAGACACCTGTCTACTGATTTTCATGTGTATTTTTGTTATTGTATTGTATTGTTTACTGAACAGTACAGCACTTTGGTCGACCGGTGGTTTAAAAAATGTTTGTTTAAAATTCCTGTCTGTCATACAGGAACATCTAAGCATATATATATATATATATATATATATATATATATATAGCAGAGTTTTCAATGCAGCCAAAATGGATGCAGAAAACGAATACAAAAAGAAAGGAAAATACACTTGACCAATCAATACAATTGGGATACTCTGTGGGACAAAACAAGACTTACAGCAGATGGGTGTAAATATGTTTGCAAATGACCATTTATCACACAATACACAGTGAAATTAAGGAATATTTTGTCACTACATTTAGAATGGCTTCTCTTATGCTGATGTCATGAACGGTTCAGGTAATAACACAGTGAGCCGGACCCAAATGCAGATAAGGAAACAGAGAACGGTTTAAACAACTATTTAATAAACAAAGAAAACAAGGAAATACAAAAACAGGGGAAAAGGGACAAAACAAAACGTGACGAGACGGTTGAGGGTAGGCAGGAACGGGATCTCGGGAAACTAAAACGAAAGTTAACAAAGAAACAATAATTAACAAACAAATCTACAAGCAGCGAAAATACCATCAAACAAAAAACGGGAGCCAACCGATGAGAAGTTACCACGTAAATGAGGAAAACGGTCGAGCGCCGAATGTGTCCCACATCCGGCTTCTTATGCTGCAGGGAAGGTAATTAGTGGAACTGGATAAAGCTGGGCAGAACCACGCCTCCCAGCTCCAGACAGACAAACACTGACAGGGGAAACACATGCAGGAACAACAGAGAGGGAGACAATCACAAGCATGAAAGGGGATGACTGCCAGGAATGGAACCCTGACAGCTGAGCTCTATTTGACACAGCAAAAATAAAAAAGGTATGCTAAAACCTGGTGATAAAAGGGGAAACTCAGTGGGCTTTAAAATGAAAATGTTCACATTCACATCAACAGAGAATCCTGAGTTTTACCTGTACATTTAAGCCCACAGCTCAAGAGATGGACACATGGAGATGGATGCATTGAGTTCTGTGAATCTAAGGAGTCATGGGCAGGGATCACAATTCTAGTATCCACAGTGACAGACCACAATATTGAACTGAACTTCCACTGACTGTCACCCCTCATTCCTCTCACAGCAGAAAGGGGTCAGAAGCTCAGGTGCTTGCTACCATGCTTTGGGGCTCAAATAACACAGAGAATCCATGGGTCAAGAAAATATATAATTTCCTCAACATCTGCTACGACAGCAGGTTTTTGCCTCCTGTATGCTGGCAGTGTCTTGTGTGACTGACATGAAGTGGATTTAAACCAATAGCACGATTATTGCTGCGGCTAGAAAGAGCACGGACTTGCCAACTGTGAATATGATGCAGGGAAGCAGGCTGCTGTTTATGATCGCCTGAAGCTTAAAATGCTCCCACCTCACAATGTTTCAGATGAGGCCACAGACAGGCGAACACAAAACACAGTGAAATGGAGAGCTAAACATGAGCGCTGTTTGTTGCGTGTTAACATTATTTTTCTGTCTTGTTTGGATGATTTTTTTGTAGAGAGGAGTACACCACACACTATCGTCTGCAATCCATCATGCATAATGGTCCATGGAGGTGGTCAGTCTGTGACTAACAGGTCAGGTGTGTATGAGTTGAATCCCTCCAGCCATGCATGTTTGGCTGTATCAGAACAAATAATGTATACAGACTCCTCTGTTCCAGTCCACCTATTTTATTTCCCACCCATAGACTGTATTGCTGAGCTAGGGAATGGTTATTCTGCTACATTCTCCCCTCCTTTTTCCACTTTCCCTCTCTAATTTAGTACATCTGAGAGGCAGTCTACAGCAGAGCTACACTGAGACCTCTTAAGGGGCAGGTGCAGGTAAGAAGAGACAGAGTCAAAGTTTTTTGACACTGCTAAGAAGAAGCACACTGTGACTGACCTGATGTAATGCTCAGCTAACTGGTTACATAGGGGGCTACAGCCAAGGCTGAGGGAGAAGATGCTTCCACGAGACATGGCTGTTTCACACAAAGAGCTGCAACTAAAGAAAAGAAGGCACCAGAATCAGAAAACAGGTGTTGGAAAAATAAACTGAAGAAAGGACTTACTGGCACTTCAACTTCCAACCCTGTCAGACTGTCCCGCCTGGGTCCTGTCCTAGTGGCGCACCTGGCAGGAAGCAGACATGTCACGCGATAACTATGTGAAAGACTGGTCATTATGGGACTGAGGTGAAATGGCTAAAGGTTGAGGTCATTTTTCATTCTAGCTAATTATTAATTATTTTTAGGGTCATCTCCAAAAGAAAAGGAAAGGAACACGGACATATTTTTGGGCACCCTGGACTTGGGCAAAAGGGGCAGGTTCTCTAGCATCCTCCGCTCCATCCCCATGTGGCTAGATGGAGTGGCTATTTTCAAATACACACCATCTATTGAAGGCAGTTAAGAACATATTGGGATTAAGTTGGTCAAATGAATTTGTCATATCTCTTTTACCATAAATAAGTTGTCTAACTAACACAGCAAGATACAGAGGTAACAACAGTTTCAAAGAGTGTAGGCATTTTATTGCATTTATACTATGAACACTTGCTGTACCCTTTCATCGCTAACATTTCCCCTGGAATAATCCCCTGGAAGTATTGTTGCTTTGGCTCCCGGTAGACTTTTTACATATTGCCCATTGATTTTAAACACTGTTGACTTACAGATGTTTGAAGTTTAAGAGACACCCTCCTTTTCATCAAAAAACAAATCACACAAAAATAAATAAATCATGGAACTGTAGATAAAGCCCCACAAAAGGGCCACTTTCTTGCTTGCTCCAAAGACTGTATTTTATGGTACAGTGGAAAGCTATAACCCCAATAGTGGCGTCATGTTGCACTTAACAACTTGTGTTGATTCTCAATTTTTGTTTTTGTCCCTTGACTATGTAAAAAAAAAAAAAAATTTACTGGCATGAATGTTCCATAATCTATATGGAAACTTATTTTACCCTAACCCTTATATTATGAGAGAATGGAGAAATATCTATATCTCTCATAATCGCTATCCCTATTTTTGAATAACAGCTTGTTTAATTCAAAGATTATACCTTATGCCAAGGAAACACTCAGACATTCAACGTCAATTATGCACTCAGATACCAATGGCTACCTTAATGCGTCCAATTTGGGAAACCATTGGATAGCATTAGTTTAAGTCTCAAATTACTTCAGTCTTTTCTGATGTACTATTTTGTTCATATTGTTAACAGAAAATATGCTGTATGTACATTGGCTTAGTGCATACCAGAGGAAGCTGTCCTTATCTGAAGCTTTTTGACAAAGCATACAATGTTAAAATAGAATCCATTCAAATGATATTAGATTAAAATTAAATATCAAAAATGTTATCTTGCTTGAATAAATAATATAGGGTTATGATACAATCAGTTAGGCTAGCAGCTTTATAGGATGACTGTAAGCACTGTAAACTAAGAACCTGTATTTCCAATATTAGTTGCTTGGTTTCCACAATGTTAGGCTAACAACATGCAATAACATGGATGCAGAAACTCATCGCAGTGTTCTGAGCAGACTGTCTATCTAAGCCGGGATTTTGTATTGTATGTATATTATGAGTAACTGTTGAGTGTTTTTCTGTGGTCACTGTATACATTTACTGGCAAGAATTGCTGATCTTATTGAAAAGGCAACACAGAGTACTGCTAGAGTTTTATTTACCCAGAGTTTACCCAGAACACTGAGAGTCCACAGTATCAGTGATATATGAGAGGTATCATACCTGAGGTATCAAAGAAGACCCACTGAATCAACTGTAACTACTTTTATGCAAATATGATATTTTATTATTGTATTGCCATCTATGTGTTGAAGCAGGTCACATGAGTGAATTTCTCATGTATGCAAATTATGCTGAGGAAGAGTGGGTCAGGTTAGAGACCGCTTTGTTGTGTATAATCTTGTTTGTTTCCTTCTACTTTGTTTTTTGTTCATTCTTTTGCTCTCAAAAAAGCACTTTCCAATCCCTTTAAAGAAAAGTACCCTACAGTCAATACACGTGTCAAGGTGTCAGAATTAATGGGAGAAAATGTGCAGTTTCCTATCAACACACAGTCTTTAGCACTGGATTGTAGAAACACAAAAGCTGTCAAAGAAAGAGTGGGGCCTCCCACAGATTCATTGGCCAATTTTACTGAAAGTACAGCTTTCGCTGTGGGGGCTTCCCCATCGCCCCCAGTAATTAGTCAAAGTTTGCAAGGACATGAACACAAATGGATGGAAGTGGGTAACAAAGCTTCATAACGCATTTAGGACAGAGCACACACGTTCTTAAACACTTGGAAATAAAACTGATACATGAACTATGTCAATAATATTATCTGGTACCTCTGATTTCTAAATTATTTCTACAAGGTCAGTGCGTCTACCTTCCACACCAACCTCCTGATTTATGATCTTAGCTAACTCTTGGTCCTTACTGTTTGCGGTGTACTGTAATATTGAACATTGTGAAAGGTATAATGGTAACAGTTATGCTTCTAGAAAACATGTGGTCTTGGTAGTAGTATCCATCTTTTTTGTATGAAAAAAACCCAATAGAGGTTTGATGATTAATGCTTGACATTACAGCCATTTCTTTATTAACACTTCGACAGTTGGACATTGCTTTCTGGATGAAGACATTTTTTTTTACATCGTTTGTCATAATGCTAGTTGGTATAATTTTATATGTAATTGTTAGACTTATATTTTAGTAGAGTTGCATGTATGTTTTGTCTTAAGGGCCCTACAACTCTTGTCATCAGTTATTTTTTTGTGGAATATTTTAATAATAATTCCAATTTTTGGACTTGTGCTGTGAACCTGTGTACCTGTGTGCTTTGACTTTGTGGTACACAACGCCCGATAAGGATTAAGCCTGAATCTAAACTTCAAATATTTTCAATTGATATCTGCATTAAACTTAATTTTAGTCTTACACTAAATTCCAGTCCTGACTCAATGGACATTGTCCAAAGATCATATGAGAAAACAACGTAACAATGAGGAACTGAAACCATCAGTGTGAGTGTTAAGATGTTATTAGCTATGTTGGTGCGAAGTCGCACCCCATTCTTCCTCTCTTAGTTTACTCTACGTCACTCTGCCTCTCACTACACATGGAGAAATAAGCAGCTTTCCTTGGTGCAGACTGAGGTATGAGTATGCAGGAGCTGTTGTTTATAATGTGAATACGACTCCTGCCGTTATTGATTCTGTCCGAGAGATGAGCCCTTTGGGTTTTTCTGATGTTTATGCAGGAGAATGGTGAGGCTTGCTAAGTGGAAAAGAGACAATAAATCAATAGGCAAGGTGAGGGGAGGGGAAAGCCAGACATCACTTAGTTCAGGACGAGTTTTCAAATTTCAGTTTTTCTTTTCTTTTGATATACTTTAGGGGCTGGCTCTCTTCACTTTTCCCAGTGCAGCCGAGTTTGATCACTGCTGAGCTGGAGGTCTTCATTATTTGTAGAGTGTTGTCTGGTGAAAGCATGGAGAAACTTTCATTGTACTGTACATATACTTATAATACTTTACCTCATTAACTCTGCTGTAATAATTTCGTTTTTTATTGAATGAGACTATTGTGACAAGAATTACAATTAACATGTTTTGGGTTTTAAAACATGTGACAAAACCAATTCTATATCTCCTCATGATGCAGACGTTTTCTTTATCTTTGCATGCAATGTACAGCCCTGAATATCTTGTGAAGATACTTCCCTTTATCCTGTGATACAAGTGGAACTGAAATTTATAATAATGACTCTGTGATACTCACAGAAACATCTGTATTTAAAACTCTCCAGAACCTGACCTTGGGGGCACTCTTCGAGACGGGAGCCGTTTGTGCAGTTTGAAGAGGGCTTTCCTTGCAAGAAAATTATTTGGAATAAAACTCACAGCTGATCTTGTTTCTTCATCTTTCTTGATTGACCCTTATGGGCTCATTTTCCCACAACACTATCAATGTGCACAATTACCACTAAAAAAAATAAAGCTGATAATGAAAGAACAATTACTGGGTCACCAGAATTTTTTACGATCTAATACAGTTTCCAACAGTAACAGTTTTTTTTACTATACTGTACGTGGCTGGTAATTCAACATTATAGCACTGAAGTTCACTCTTGATCCTATGTGTGACAAACTAATCTCTGTGTACTAACCTTTCTAAGTTGTCAACATCATCTGATGGCAAACAATTTTAATTTGAATAAAATGTTTGAAGAAATGGTGATGACAAGGACATGAAGTTGAACTGGCCTAATGTAAGTCCAATTCTTGAAACTCTCTTAACTGCACAAACTTGTTGTAAAATCACTCACTCCAAACTGTTGAATGTCAGCTGATCATGAGGTGGTGCACATTTGTTCGATTTCATCAATAAAATGTTTGAAGAAATCAACACCTTCAAACACCCCAGAAAAAAATGCCAGTGGCCAGAGCTTATTCTGCTCTGTGGGGAAAATGTAATTAAAAAGATGTAATGTTATGTTAAACATTTTTAAAAAGCAAGGTGGTCCAACACTTAGATGGGAGCCGACTACAGGGATGTGAAAGTCAAGAAGATGGACGAGAGATTACATAGCAAGTTGGGTTACACCGTTTATGAAATTACAACCTGAACATTAACATTGGCAAATAGATGCATTGTTAGTTGCAATACAAGTCCCATTTCCTGATTAATTTAATCACCAGTAGGAAACATTGAATATCCGGCAAAGGCCTGTTATTTCACAAATTAAAGGCACACTTTATGGACTATAATCAAACAACACAGCTATAATAATAAAACATGAGACTGGTGATTATTATAATTATTAGTGTCAATAACTCCTCTACAGCAGGTCATTTTGTGCTTAGAGATTGCTTAACATGATTTACTTGACCTTTCCTTCATCTATTTCAATATCAAAATCATGTTTTGGTTAATTAATAGAAGTGAAAGAGTGCAGATTGCTTTGAAAAGGTTTCCGGGTCGGGATATACAATGTGTTAAAGAGTGGGACATCTGTAACATTTAACTGCTGAATAACCAGATTTTAGCTTCTGAAACCATATGTTCATTATTATTTCCACAGCATCCAATTTGTTTTAGTTTTTTCCATATTTGTTTCTACAAACTATTTGGTGAATGCAATGCTTTAAGGGAGCCGATGTTTCTCAACTCTTGGATGTCAGAGCTCTGCATGGGCACATGTTATGCTTTCAACAGGATAACTTTGATATGAATGACTCATAAAAGTGTACCAATAGATAAACCATTTACATCACTGGTATGGTACTTGCACATGAGCCCCGGAACATGACAATACTATTTATACCAGTGATATGGACTTGAGTTGACTCAAATCAATATTTTGATAGCTAAATAAATGACTTGAGATTTAACTTCAATTTGGAAATTAAAGCCTTGTGACCTGACATGTAGTGTTGCTTTCGTCAACGAAAATGATGATTATCACGTCACGAAAACTAGACGAGACGAAACAGAATGCTGGGCATGTGACGATGACGATGACTAAGACGAAATATATAATGAAATTTCGTTGACGAATAAAAACGAGACGAAATGTCTCTTCATTTTTCGTTGACGAAAACGAGACGAAATAACGTCTCGTTTAGTCACGTTATTGTGATTATTCTTATTATTATTTTGAAGTTTCTCTCCCAATCTCGCGTCTGCGCGGCGTCACTTCCTCAATCCCCACATGCGCATTGTTTAGATTCTGAAGATGCCGCTACTGTGGGTCAGCGTTATTGTTAGGGTTAGGGTTAGCGACAACTAACAACAACGACAACTTAGGTAAGTCAAGTCATGATGTAACGATACTTTCTGTTTTATTAAGCTCATGCGACATGAGGCTACGGTTAATGTGTCGGGTTTTAACGCTAGCTTTAGGGGTTAGCCACTGGAGCTGAGAGAGTGTGTGTGTGTGTGTGTGTGTGTGTGTGTGTGTATTTGTTTGTGAGAGTGTAAAGTGTGTTTTTAGTTCCTACCTGACTGACTCACTCTATAAGTGCACTAAACTTCCCGTTGATGGCCAAATACTTTCACTAGTTTTGTATTTAACAGAGCAAACAACACTGAACTGAATTTGGCATCAACATAAATTGGATTACTTATTCTAGACCTGTACATGCATGTAAACTAATGATATCTGCATGGGTTTGGCTCAAAGGAAATGTTGGTTCGTCAATACTACTAGGTACTTTTATAATATTGATTAAATATAATGCATTACTAAAAAGAGACTAATATACAATTTCCATCGACTAAAACTAGACTAAAATGCTCAGACTTTTAGTCGACTAAAACTAGACTAAAACGCTCAGACTTTTAGTCGACTAAAACTAGACTAAAACGCTCAGACTTTTAGTCGACTAAAACTAGACTCAAAGGCTCAGACTTTTAGTCGACTAAAACTAGACTAGACTAAAAGTAAAACAGGCCGCCAAAAACAACACTACTGACATGAAACAGCTGTTTCTCAGTTGAATAAAGGCAATCGTTTAGTGAGCGCCACAGGGGGACTAATGCCTTTGTCATGCTGTTGTCAAGCTGTGTTCACATAAATAAAATGTCTTCTCAATACTGCCTGACATGATACTTTGTTTTTACTTCCCTCTGCTCCACTAAAAGGAAACTTTGCCGATCCTCAACCAGCTCTGTATCATTACATCTTTCATCTGTGCACACTCCAATGACACAATGCTATTTGAAAATCTGCTAAATTTCTGAATTAAACCACAGCAAAACCAGTATTTTAGCATTGCTTCACCCCAGTGTAGACTTAGGTAAGGCACAATCAATAAACACTGTATAAGCGGAGAAGCGAATGATGTCTGACTTGACTAAAGAGGGCATTCATAGTGTTGCCAAAGTACTTGACTTTAATTTTGCAAACATATATTGAATGAGTCATGTTCAGTTTCCCCTTCCCTGGAGGTTGAAAAATCCAAATTGCGCCCAAACACTTGACTGAGTAGCTGGTAGCCTCCTGCAACGGTGTTCTATGAAAGCTTCAAAGTGCACACGGTGAGACGGAAAAAGAGTTTGTTAAAATTGATTTTTAGAATTGATAATGAATCTTAGAAGAAAGGAATCAGGATTTTTACATGAATTGATTTTTTGCCCACCCCTAATATCCACCAAATAACAATGAGCCAACATCGCTTGTTCAGTGGATACATTTCTTAACTTGACTCCGCCTGATGGATTGAATTGCATGATTCGCATTTGATCAGCATATCCATCTGGGAACTCTCGTTTGGAGATCATTCGGGAAAGGGCCAAACGGGTTGTTGATTGGATAAACCATCTTTCTATCGGGCCAAATTAACCAATCAGATCAGTGAAGTGTATGACGTACGGACAGAGCACCGAGGCAAAGCTCAGAAAGTAAACAACATATCGGTAAAGGATATTTGCCGTTTATGTAACGCTACGGATTTACGGATAAAAGGCACAATATCCAGTGCCTGGTCCATAATCCAACAGAAGGACTCAAGAGAAAAAAAGCATTAGCGAACGGCTAACAGAAATAGGGATACCGCTGTCTGAAAATGTATCGAAATCAGGTTGGATTTGCATGCATTGCATCATGCCTCGCTGATTGGTCGTTCGCTTGGCAAATGACTCCAATTTTTCTCCCTCCCACGTTACCAGACTGATCTGCGAGTAAAATACAATGGGGCTCACGAGATCAGGATGGTCTCACAAGGCTATAAATTTCTTCCAAGGACCCCAAACTTTAATCTTCACAACTATTGAGAACTGGACATGGGGTAGCAAGGTTTTCGGTAAGCACTTTTCTCCCTTGTGACAAACCATGGTACTACAAGAAAAAACCTCTACCACCCATGGACCACTATTTAAGAAAGAGATGAACTCTGCAACAAGATCCTCACATGTTGAAACGCAGGAAACCTAAATCAGCACAGATCATCACATTTGATTAACTTAAAATAGTTCACTGCCTTTAATTTCTTAGTTGCAGTTGCATCAGAGCCTTCCACAGTGGTGCAGATATTCCTCTTCATCTCTTCCTTGTCTTCATACAAGAGAACCATGTCCTATTACAACCACATATTTTTGATTTCTAGATAATGGGCTAATCTATGAAAACATTAACATGCATTTTGGAAATGGCCTGTGTCAATATAGTGGATTTCCACTGGTGCTGTCTGTGCTACACAAGTTTAATATGGAGGACAATTAAGGAAGCTGGAAACGGTGACATCTATTTGTACCCTCATCAATATGTGGTGGGCTGAATGTACTGGCAGATCCAGCCGATAGCACAGACAGATGGAGAAAGGGCAGGAGTGCCGCTGCATCCTCTGGTTGCCATGGTGAGGGAGGAGGGGAAGTGCGTGGAGAGACAGCCATTGTAAGTAAAGTAAAAGGAGACTGAATTATCATTCAGCAGGTGGCACAGACACAGTGTCACTACCACCAGGTAAAGAATAGTGTTTTCCTTCCTGCACATGGGGGACAGCCACTTTTCTCTGCACAGCAAAAAGACCTCACACTGTTGATTGTCAGGGGTGTTGCCATGTGAACCCCGGAAAAATATAAGAGTTCTGCCAGTCTGATCACAGGTTGACTAATCTGTGTTTGGATCTGCTGTGGCCTAAGAAAGGGACACACAGTGGAAATAAGCCCCCTTTATTCAATATCGATTTACATTTTTTATAAAAATTACTTACATTTAATACATTTCTCCAAAATACAAGCAGCCAAACAACATATAAATCAAATACAAAATTATAAAATTTCTTATATTTATCATCTTCCTTTTCTGAAGTAACAGATGTGTTTATAATATCTCTTAATAACCTTTTTGTAGCTGTGGTAATTATCTTCCTTGTCTACATCTGTTGATATATGAGACCTAGAAAAATATGGTATTCAGTTTCTGTCTTTTCAGTGTACAGTACAGGATCTGAGAATCTGATCTGAGAACATTCAAGGTGGGCTTCAGTCGCTTTCACCAAAAGATAAGTTCATGTGGTAATTACTGCTGAAACATCGTGGATGAAGCTGGACATCCACGTTAAAGGAAATAACAGAAGACCAAAGGAATTACATATTTTGTGAGAAAAGATTATGTTGATAGCATGGCCTCCACTTCAGGTATCGACGGATAAAAAAAGACAAAACCTCAAAAATATCACGTTTCACTGCTCACTTTTGAAGCTTTGTGGTCCTTACCTCATATAACATGTAAAAAAGAAAAGAAATAAAGCCTTAAAAACCACCCACTCAAATCCTCTCTACGATACTTACATTTGTTCAGAAAAATTGAGCCAACCTGCCATCGTTACCTTCACAAAACGACACACTGTCCTTATTTCACTTAAACTAGAAACAAGTATGGGTACAAATTTCAGCACTGCATTTTAAGGTTTAAACTGTGCACACGTGTGGCTTATGGTGTTAAAGTTTTTGCAAATCAGCAGCTTTACTCAGTGTCATACAGTATACAGTATAGTGCTGTATAACTTGTGTTTGACAAACATTAGAAAGCAAATTGTAAATAGAAAATAAATCTCTTCAGCACACCAACAAGGACATTATGCTGATGTTAAACCAGTAAAACCTAAGAGCCTCATAGGAAATCGAAAAAAATCTTGTTTTCTCGTTCATATTATACATTATACACTGTGGTAAAAAAAGAAGTACAAAGTGTAAAGTTAGGCTATGCGGCGGTTTCATGAATTGTCCCCTCTAGTTTCTTTGGGAGTAGCTCTCTCCTCTCGTCAATACTGATGACTGGCTTCCGGCAGTTTTGCCCGTCAATATAGATCTTTGCATACACTGGGTTGGAGTAATTCATGGGCTGTAAAGGAAGGAAATAAAATGGAAAAACAATTAAATATGTATTTATCTAAATTACCATAAAACAGTGGGAGTCTTAAAGCTGCATTAATAGCTTGGTGTTGTTTTGGGATAAGCTGAGAACAAAACATATGACGGATCATCTTACAAAGAAAGTTTGGCAAAAATGTTAGCAAATATTTTAATGAAAACCAGCATCATCATTCATCTGGAGCTGTGTTTTTTCTATACCCGATGAAGTCTGATACAGTATCCACTCTTCTTTTAGCTCTGTTCTGATCCCCACCAACTTATGAGAAAAACATCTGACTCTTTAGCTGATAAACACACAACGTTTTACTAGTGTAGCTAGTTGGGGGATCACCATAGACTGTATTAAACATGGATGCAGTCTCTGACATCACCCAGACTTATGAAGAGCCAATGTAAAGCTCAAGGTGGGTGGCTCTGGCCATCGCCATCTTTGCAGTGCCGGACACTGCCTACTCCCAGTTAATCCAAAAATAGAAAGTGGCAAAGGAGGTGAGGAGGATTGAATGAAGCCTATAGTCCATGCTAACCAACTGGGACGGCCTCCAACTGTTGCTCAATAAATAACTTGAAGTTTTCGTCACTTCTGTGTGCTTCATTTTTCAGCCCTGGAGGTTGCCACTTGGTGATAAATCTTTGTGGATTTATCACTACAGGCGAACTCCTGTTTATATTGGTGATATTGGTCATCCTATTGTCATGTGCGTGTAAATGAGTAAAATACTGATTAGTGCAGCTTTAATGAAAGTCCACTGTGATTAACAAAGTTTTAAAAGTGGGTTAAATATCTGCGTTTAACTCTACTGAAAGCAATAGAAAGAAAAGACAAGACCCATGCATACTGTATAAGTAGATTGTTATTCAGCAAGCAGTAGTACATTAACAGACAGAAACATGCAATAAGAAGCCAGTTTAAACATAACGCCATGCAAGCCCACTGTATACATTAATAGCTTTAGAAGCTTTTACCAATTTTTTGTATATTTAAGTGCAGTTACCTGGCAAAAACATGTTGATTTACATCAACTTGTTTTTGCCAGGTAACTGCACAGTGCACACTACTTGCCTAAATGAAAGGAAATTTGTTTTGTGGAGGGAAAATACAAAGTCTGGAAAATTCACCTGTCCAGGTATAACCTCCTTGGGCACAGAATTCATGCTCAAGTTGTGAGGGTCAGTGGATTTTACACACCAGCCCTGCAACACAACAGGCACCACCTCTGTTTACAGTGCATCATTAAATTCATTATCACAGCTGACACCAAACAGACTAAAGAATGATTAATCGTCAAATTTTTCTAATCAGTCCAGTTGTGGGTTATTTGACTTCTGTTTAACTCAAAATAAAACTGCACTGCACTGAATTAAAGAACGATGGAATCGTAGGGGACCAAGAGATTGTAGTGGAATACAGAAGCTAGTCTAGATTCAAGCCAGAATGTCTCTCTTAAAAATGCAGCCAGATTGGACTGACAATAGCAGATGCCAAAGCTGGCAAGGGAAGAAGCAAAAGCATTAGGCTTGAAGCTCTTGCAGGTGAGCTGGATAACAACATCAGTGAAGGTGTTATGATTCATTTGATATGCTGAGTGTTAGTGTGGGGTTGAAGGCCATGAACAGAATAAATCACCAACCACAGCAAACGTCATTGTGGTTTATGGCACCCGTACATTCCTGCACACTGTAGCCAGCGTTTACTACATTTCTACAAAACTAAAGTAATTCTATCTGATTTATCAAATTCAATTGAGTGTGATAAGCAATGGCATAAATTGAGACCAATCAAAGCAGTTCTTCTCCTTTTTCTGCTGCTGCAATATTTATTAATGATGTGAGAGGATATGATTGCATATAGCAACTCAAATATGATTTCCTAAGGTTACGTTAGTTCATAAGTGACTGATAGATTCACATAATAAATGACCATGTCTAATAAAAAATTAGGCTCTTATACAACAAAACTGCACTCTCAATTAGTTTGAGAGAAACCAGCAACAGACGCGTGTTGCGAAAGGGTCGCTTTGTTTAGCATGGGCCATGAAGAATGGTCTCCTGGGTGAAAGTCCTTTGTTTGTTTGACCCATACACCTGACCTCCTTCCTACAGAGACTTTTGTTATAAATGTCTTTGTGATACTTCAAAGACAAACGTAATCTGGGACAAAATATGATTCCCGTGATTGAGGATGCAGGTTTTTGGTGTATGGGTACATACGTTGTAGGGGGCAGGACCGCAAATAGCCACATATACTAGATCCAATTAATGTGTTTAGTTTCATTTTTTTCCAAAGTGATTTGAGTAAAGGGGATACAATTTGCTTCCAACTCCGTAAACTGCAATATTTCAGTCTTTTTAGTATGTGGTTATGTTGTAAAGCAAGTATTGCTGCAACTATGACAAAAAATAAAACATATATTCTCATTACAGTGGAAAAATATCTTGTTTAGATCTATCATGTTAAGAAATAGTACATATGATAAGAGATAACACAAGTCTGTTACCCAGCCAGTGCCAACAGACACTGTTGCCTGCATCGATCATACAACCTGAATAGTCTGTTGCAAGCAGATGTAAAGCTTCAACTTGCTGTTGGCATTGTGGTTAGTTTGATATTGATCTCATAAAGCAAACCTTGTGAGGGTCCAATGTGAAGTTGGGTCGCAGCAGGCTGCCTGCATCAGCATGGTTGTCATGGTCCACTTCATACATGTTGTATGATGGGTTCCCAATCTCCACATTTATCCCTCCATTTGTCATGGGCTGCCTCTGGACACGTTTTCCCCTGAGGTATGCGGAGCAAGGACTGATTAACATGATACCCAACATGCAGGTCAACATGCAGTATGCATGTGCAGCTTTGCCTGCCTCAAGACAACAAATCACATCATACTACTTGGCACACTTGGAGTACATAACTTTGCTAGGCCAATCTAAAAGGTGAATTATAATCAGAGGCTCAGTGCAGAGGTCAAGTGTGATGCAGAACATTTTAAAACAAACAACAATCTTTTCATTTATAAAGCAAAGATATCCATTCATCTTCAAAGCTGGATATTTCATCATCTGCTGCTGCTTAGAAGCTTTTTTCTTATTAATATTTTATTTCTTTATTGATTTTCTTACCTTTGCCTCCGCCTGCAGATGTAAACACCTGCTACCACCATCACAATCAAGATTACCAGCAGAACCAGAGGTACAATGATAGCTATGCTCCCTGAGAGACAGACAGAGAAGAAATGGTGTGGAGAGATGAATGACGATTGAAAGGAGCTAAGATGGGCTCAGATACTGACACATTGTATTTAATCATGCCTGACTGTGGCTTTTTCTCCCTGGTCTTGGTTGACGGCACACTATACTCCATTTTCAGAACAGCTGTCCATTAGATATGGGCTACACAAAATGCATAGATTCTATAAAAAGGTGCATCATTTTGAACACCTGCAAACATCTTGATATGAAAATGAGGACTAGAAGAAAACCCAAAGGTAAAACAGGTCCTCATACTTAAAGTATAGACAGACAGTGTCTGCGGGGGTTCTCTCCGGGTTCTCCGGCTTTCTCCCACAGTCCAAAGACATGCAGGTGTTAGGTTAATTGATTACTCCAAATTGCCCGTAGGTGTGAATGGTTGTCTGTCTCTATTTGTCCTGTGATAGACTGGTGTCCTGTCCAGGTAGTACCCTACCTCACGCCCAATGTCAGCTGGGATCGCTCCAGCACCCCGCAACCCCGATTGGGACAAACGGTTGGAGATGATGTTAAGGATGAAATGGAACTACTTAAGTTTGCTGAGTTTATTAGTTTGTTTTGCTCAGAATCCAAACAAGTGTATTTTTTTTTTATTAAGCAATGTATTTCTTAAAATTATTTTGAAGACCGAACAATCACATAACTATACTGTGATCGACTGACAACAGCAGCTCCTCTAATTCAAACAAGGTAAAACTTCTGAGGGAAGGCAAATTGGCTGGGTTGGATGGGGTTCAGGAATTATTTAGTTAAGGGGCCAATCAGGACCAAGTCCAATTACTTGGAGTAAGTATAACCTGTCTGTAAAAATGTGTGGTTGTTTAAAAATGTGAGAGAAGCAATCCTTCGACTGAAATGGAATAGGGACACTGTAGAAATGATACATTATTTATACAGGAAATTGCAAGGTTTTATAATAAGACTTGAAATCCCCAATACTCACCACCACTGGTGTTGTCTGATCTGCTGCTTTTAGGGGCGGGTCTCTCACACTGTGTCCCTGCCCAATTGGCTGAACATCTGAAGGAGGTCAAAAGAGAATAAAAATAAACTACTATTAGAATATATTTCCTAGCAGTGAAACAGCTGAGAAGACAACTTTACAAAATGAACAACATTATGATGTGACCGTGGCTTACATATACAACACATTATGATTCAGTCTTGCTATGGAGTGCTTTGATCCAACACAAACAAACCACCACCTGGAGAGAGAGTACTATGTATGTACATTTTTGTCCATAAGCAGTGTGTGTGAATTTACATGTGGAACATTCAGTGTAGAAAAATATTAAAAAGGATGACAGCGGGACATCAAGTCGTCATCTTATTTGGGATCCAATGGGTGTGATGTATGACCCTTGTTAGAGGAGGTGATATCTAATTTCACACGACTGACGCAGATGGGTCTATAGAGCATGAGTGATCTGGTGCGTGCGACTGGATGATGGCGGAATGAAATTACTCTAAATTACATGCACTCTAAGAATCAGAACATCAGGCTATCAAAAATAAGGATGCAGCCCCATACATACGAGAAATGAATCACACCCTCGAATGAAATGTCACAGCGACATGAATTTTAATGGGAAATTGGGAGCAATGGGGAGCAATTGATCTCCTTTGGGAAGCATAAACCATGAAAAAAAAAAAAAAGAAATTCTCCGAAACTGTGTTGAAGGCATTAAAGACAGATTACTATGAGATGTTCAGCCTAGTAAGTTATATGTATACACGATGACTGGGCAATAACAAACATTTTCAACTTGCCCTCATGCAAAGGTTGCAAATGCACAGACTGAAGCCCACATTACACAGACAGTTTCCATTTTGGTCCCCCCGCCCCACCCCCCACCCCCCCTCCAGTGTGCTGGCTGACAACTGCATGAGATGGGTGGATGGGTGCCAGTGAGGGCCAGCAAAGGTACAGAATCATGGAGCAACTGATAATGTAATAAGTGCCACATCCGCTTATACTTGCTGTAAGCTCTGAGTAAAGGATGCTAGTTTAATATGAATAAAAAATATGAATACCTAAATCTAGTGCTACTACCTAACTGCTGTTGCTGTTATATACTAATAATAATTCATAAATTACTACAGGAATAGTTCTAACATTTTGGCGAACATCTTTATTTGCTTTCTTGTCGATAGATAAGAGAAAAAAAGGGGAAAGTTCCAGCACACTCCAGGATACTAGGATTGACACTATTTTACGGATCATTTTAATGACAGAAAAGAGCGACCTACACATTTTGCATATTGCTTCATCCGATTCACTCTGTGTTTGATTAGCTGTGCCTTTAAATAATCTGGTTCTGCTTAGTGGAGAGATGTATATTCTACATTTTAATTTCCATGAGATAATTAATGTCAGTATACAAGAGGATGAGTAGATCCATGATGTATAGTAAGTTATATTCCTATTCAAGTGCAAAGCATGAAGGGCAACACAGTGTTTGACAACAACTTTACAAGCCTTCTAATTACAGTAAGTTGGATGACCTGTTGTCCTTGGAGCCAAGGCAGTGTGACAAAACACATTTCAATCAAAATAAAGATAGTCACACAGTAATAATTTACTGAGGACACATCCCAGTCACAAGTTAAATAAAGAGCTGTCCAAAAATAAGTAAATGTGATCAGAATCTAGTGAAATAATAATGGCATTACACTGTCTTTCCATTTATTATTTCCAATCTATTTTGGGTTACTGTTTAACTTCATTTTCTTACACTTATTACATGATAAGTTGCTAGAAGGCAGGACTGTGACAAAGAGTCCATATACTGTACTGAGGCTGAAATGGAGCCAGATGGAGTTGAGTTGGGGTTGTGGACAAAAGGGGTGAGTGGGCTCTGAATACAGCTGGAGAGGTGAGAAGGACCTACTTGCAGCGTGGTTTGTTAAGAGCTGTCAATGTGCACATCCCCTCATTCTGACAGAAGTAATCGCAGGGGTTGGCCAGCTCATCACAACGTTGGTTCTTGAACCCTGACGTGCAGCTGCAAAACATTGTGTTGGGAGTGATAAAAGGGCCCAGAGAATGTATATTGTTGAACTGTTTGCTGCTTGATGAATGGAGACTGACACTCTAATCCCTTTCAGCAGCTTCAGTCATAAAATAGAATAATTCAATGTTGCGTCTGCATCAAGTAAATTATCAAAATAAATAATATGAACACAAATCAGTTTCAGTGCTCACCAAGTGAGAGGAACATCTGCAAGAGAAGAGTCTGTTACAGTGATCACACCTCTGAGATGCGTAATTTCTTTAGAAATACACAATGTGATTGTAAGAATACTAATAGAATACTAAATGGTCAATTCATTACCAAAAATAAAACAATATAAAACAACAAAGTGTTATTTTCACTCAAAGGGATGGTTAAAAATGTTTTAAGTGGGGTTCTATGAGGTACTTATCCATAGTCAGTGTATTAGCTACAGTAGATGGCGGTCGGCAGCAGTACCAACTCTTCAAAGCCATCAGACTCCTTTAGCAAGAGCAGTAATTTTACCTCACAGACCACAGGAGTTGCTGGTCTACTGCCGCCCAAGATCAGTGAGTTTGTTTCTGTTATAGTGTGAACTTGGTGAATCATAAGTGCCCCTTAAAAACACCAAAGTCACACATTAACACATACAAACTAATGTACACAGCAGTACTTTTTTAGTCTGTGTCTGCTTCTACAAACTGTGGGAGTACTGACTTTGAATAAGTGCCACAACCACAATTCACAATATCCTGCTATTCTTAAATGTTTTCTTTAAGTCTGGCTGAGGATGGCATTAAAATAAGAAAATATAAATATCCAAAATATGATGTTTTATAAATACAATCATACATGGACATTGTAGCAGATACTGTATTGTGACTATACCAACCTACCACAAATACATAAAATACAAAACCCCATTCATACTGTAATGTCAACAGTGTTGACTTGAAAGTCTTGAAATATGCCTTAAACAAAATCACAAACCTTTGAAATAAGTCAAATATATGTTCATAAAGAGAGACAAAATGAAAGTTGCAGTTTGACAACCAATGTTAGAAACTTGCCACTTGTTAAATGGATTCAACCCTGTGGGGTTAAGGGGGGTTCCAACAGTGTAGAAATGAAATCATTTGCAATATTTCAAAGTGGAGGATTGTAAAAAGAAAAATGTTCAAGAGGATTTTTTTGGACACAGTTGTTTGAGGACTTGAAGATAGGAAATAATACGAAAAATTATACATATGGTGAGAGAGTGAGCAAAACAAATTGCATCTGGAAAACTCTGTCTAGGGCCATACACAGGTATTTGTTTTTTAGTTTCATCCAAACAGGGTGATGGCATATTAGGTAACTGTAAATGGATAAGGATTTTCGGAAACTCAATACCCAGAGTATTCACAACTTTTTACATGTTTACACATAAATGTACAATTGCTCTTTCACTATGATAAAGGAACTGAGGCATCAGAATTTGCTACAAATCGATCTATGGGCTATGCAGCCAGGTAGTCTACTGTTAAAGTGTAATTCTGGCGCAAAATCATCTCATGGTCTTTTTTGACAATTATACACATCAAATAAGCCATCAAGACAGTTTTTTTTTGTGTAACAACTATTAATGGAGAAATAGTAGAGCCACTGACAGCCAGAATGGCTAACACTGATTAGCTCGGGGCAGTACGTTGAAGGCATTAAAATGGCTTTTTTAACCACTAATATTGCTGATGATTTTTTTAGGAATCGGTCGCCTCTTCCAATTTATTCTGGGGACATGGAAAAAAAAGTGTCCTGTACGGTGCAGTTGATGAGGAATGGGAAATCCTCCATAGCAGTCACACAGCGTTTTGCAGTATTCAATGATTCCAGGCCAAGGCGAAAAATGTAACTCTCTGGGCAGCATAAACATTCTTCTCCGTTGCCCATGGGCTCACATTACTCACAGGCACACTAAAAAATGCCCGCACACCGAGACTGATGCTATGTCTGATGTAACCTCTACCTGTAGCCCCTTCTGGCAACGGACATACCCACCCCCTTGCTTGACATTTTGGTGCTGCGGGGAAAGTTACTGTCTGGGACTTTTCTAAACTTTTTACCATGTATTATTAACTTATATTTCAACAAACTGCCACAAACCACAAAGTTTAGGTGTTTTGCAGGATTAAATCATCAATGGGCTCCTTCTTTTGGGATTGCATTTTGGTAATCAACTTGACTCTAATACGAGAGGAGCTGGTACCGGGGCCAGTTGGTAAGTTTGTCAAAATACTCTTTTAATAAACTCCGGGTTTGCTATCTACGTTGTTGGTGCTTTGTTTTATGTGTATGGGACTCTTATCATCCTACTGCAGAGGTTTGGTTTTATTTTGATTAGTATTAGTGGTTAAAAAAGCTGTTTTAATACCTTCACCGTACTGCCCCGAATTAATCAGTGTTAGCCACGTCGGGCTGTTAGCGGCTCTCCAGGATATCTCTGTTAATAGTTGTTACCATAAAAAAACTGTCTCAATGGCTTATTTGATGTACTGTATATAATTGCCCAAAAAGACCATGGGATGATTTTGCGCTGAAAATTATTTCTTTTTTCAGGCTTCTGATTGGGCAATTGTTGCTGATTGTTGGTTTGGCATGCTCTTTAAAACACTTTAACTTGACTTTTATTCAGCAACAAAGGAGGGACAGACCCTATTTAAATACTTGTGTACCTGTGAACTGGAAAAAAACTAAAATCTAACTGTAACAATAAAAGTCAAAAACAACTGGACTGGTTGTTTGTCTAGGAAGAAGTTTCACCTCTCATCCAAGAGGCTTCATCAGTTCATGTACGCATCTGACCAGGCTGGTCCGAACCTTTCCTAGACAAACAACCAGTCCAGTTGTTTTTGACTGAAATTGCTTTGAGGATAACGATGACCTGGACGAATGAGAACATTCACAGGCTGTAACAATAAAACTTTCTGTCATTTGATTTGAGAGGAATATGTAACAAACTGAGGTTCATTGGATCCTATTTGTCAATCCTGCAAGATATCCTTCAAAGTGATATATAGACATTGTGCCTGCTATTGCGCTCACATAGTCCAAAGTCTGATGCACATATTCAGCATCAGAAATAATTTATACTACAGATGAAAATGCTTTTGTGGTTTTCTACTGACCGACTGAAGACAACTGCTGAAGTAAGTGAGATTTTCTGCATTGTAGGAAAAAACAGAGCCATTGTATAGTTGAAATGCTTTTTAAGAAGACTATTTAAATATTTCTCAGTGAATAACAGTGAGGACTTGGATGTTTACTATAGTTGTCTTACTCATGCATTTGAAAATCAAGCTTTTTCAGTGTGCATTATCTTTGCAATTTAAGCAGTCCTGTCTTGCAAGGTTTTTGCTTTGGGAAGGTTCTATGGAATATGCACTTTGTTGAAACGTTAGTCATATAATAAAGTTTTCTGCCTGCTATCCGTGTGCTCCATTTTACTAGGGGTCTTATCACCTAAGTCTCTCCTGATACAAGATTGTCCTATTGTGAGAGCACTGGACAGGTGCACAACTTCTTCTGAAGCGGTTGAAGCGTGTCTGACTCTCCTTTTAATCAGAATATGCATTTACTCAGAGTATTAAGGGCAAACATTATGATTTCTTGACACAGACACATCCATCATCTCACATAATCTCTTTTCTTCGCAGCAAATAATAAACCACATTATCAGGATCTGTTAACCTCATCGAAAAGATTGGATCATTTGCATAGAAATTGATTTTATCCCCTAGAATTTGAGAGTGATGACCATGAATTACAGTCGACAATCAGGGTATTTAAAAAAAAAAGAGGGTTTGGCTTTTGAAATGGATTTCCAATTTCCTCCTTGGAGAGATTTCTAACATAACATCGCATGTGATTATAGTTGAGGTGGAATTAATCTTTGGGCAGCGCTGTGAGTAGTCTTTCACAATAATTCCCTGTTACGAGTTTGTGCCATTGGCTTTCATGGCATGTTCTACCACTGACGCATACCTCAGCTTCTTTTTTTTAGAACTTCTAAAACCTACTACGGTAGAGAGTCAGAGAGGCCTGACATCAGCTCTTAACTGCAAGGAGGAATACTGTGATATGTTCAGAACAGCAAGCTTTGAAGGGGCTTGGAAACCATTTTTATCTGCCTAAGAACCTTAAGCCACAGTGAGGTGTCACACAGCATAGTGATGGGCCACTGGCGCTCAGCCCCTGCTGTGCCATGACCTCCACATAGTGACATCAAACCTTCCCTAGACTTAAGGATTTCTTTCCAGAGGAAGACATCTACCATGTTCTCCAAGTAGTGAAATGGTCCCCCTTAGTGATTTTCAGTGTTGCTTCTAAGGCCAGGCTTTCTTGGGCACAGAGCCAGTATTTGAATGGAACAGTAAGTGTGTGAATAATAGAGAAGCACATTAGAATTTTTCCTCGACTTTCCTTCACCCATTAAGCAGTGACTTACTGACAGAAAGGCAGGTTGGTGTCGGGGTCCAGATGACAGGTGCCTCCATTGTAGCAATATCCGTCACACAGCTGACAGCTCGGTGCTATTCTGCCATTTGTGCAACTGGAGGGCAAAGAAATAATGGAATGCTAGCGACAAGCAGAAAACTACACTTTTAAAGGAAGAAAAAATGCTTCAGTGGTGGTTTTGTCAAACATATGCATAATTCATAAAAACACAGGAGAGTTCACATGGCTTCTAAGTCACTGACATTACCGTAAATTGCTGTTGGTTGTGTGGCCCAATACAATTTTCAGCCTGTAATCTTTGTATACAGCAAGTGAGACCTGATGATACACTGTAGAACTAATGCTTTTTCCACAAATGATGAGGACTATAAAGCTTTAGCATTATAGCAAAAGGGATAAGGCACAAGAAAAGTGAGCAGATACCAAGCACTCACTTGCAAACTACATCTCCTGTCTCCTCGTTAATGAGGCAGGGAGCTCCGTGGCATCGAAGACACTTGTCCACCTCACACTTGTTTCCCTCAAACCTGGCAGGACACACACACTCCACATATCCGCTACTAGATAGCGTGCAGGCCTTGGAGTTCACACAGTAGTGATGACAAATGTCTGTCGCACAAACACAAAGAGACAAAGACAGAGAGGGCAGTGCTGAGAACCTGGGAACATATTTTAAGCTGATTTGATTGGAATATAACAGGGCTTTAATTTTACTTAATAATCCACATTAAATTACATTTTTGCCACAGATGAAAACACATCACCTCTTGGGCAAGCAACAGTAGGAAAATACAAATGATGTGCAGTTGAAATTGTTTTCACATAACCCATTATGACAAAGAAACACAAAATAAGATACATTCTCGCTGCAGCTCAGAAATAGCCAAAGTTGTTGGAGGTGGTGTTTGTGGAAAGAAAATACTTTAGGGGTTTGTTATTGTTCCACATTCAGCTGTGAACTTTGAAATGCTTAGTTCTAGATTTTATGCAGCATAACTGAATTCAAATCAATGCCGTATTGTGACTGTTCTTGCGGCTAGACTTGAAAGGCTTATGTCAATCAAATGGAGGCCATGTGCATGGCAATAATCTGTTTTCTGTTGTGTTCGCTGCCACTAAGCAATGGGTGCAGGACTCACGGTGAAGACAACGGTCCCCAGTATATTCTGCCATACAGCGGCACACTGGCTGGTTCCCCTGAGTGACGTCGCATGTTCCCCCATTTAAACAGTAGTTGTCACAAATCCTCTTCTCACAGAAAGGTCCTGAGAAACCAGTAGGGCAATGACATGTAGGCTTACCTGGAATGAGACAGAAAAGGAAATATTAAGGAAGCATTAAAAAAAAAAAATTCAACAATGCTTTAATACACTCAAGTATTTTCTGTGTATCAAAATCCTAATATGGCGTATCCCTCTATACCATAGACCACCATTGTTGTCCAAAAACTATTGAATACACACCAATGCACTGGATGGCGTCTTCCATTTTGGTATATTTGGTATTTCTTACATACACTGTCCTGCTGCTTTAAGTACTCTCTGGAGTTTATGGCTGAAAATGGTGCCTATCACACGCATGTCCTGTTTGAGTAACATTTGCTACATAGCCCAGCTGTTTTGCAAAATGACGAACTCATTAAAAAAAAAAAACTGTGACCCATTCGAAAACAAAACAAAACTTCTACAGGTAATATTAGCTTACATGCTTATGCTTTTGTCGGCCAAAAAATAACCAGCGCATTACACTTTGTGATCAACTCTAGTATACAACTGGCCATAAATGTGTCACTGACAGTTGCATTTTTTAGGGATATCATTATCCTATAGTTCCCACAACATATGCTTAATAGAAACAGTAAAACACATCCTCTACTTGCAGAGGGTAAATGCAAAGATCCATCCTTCCATCAATCACTTTTAGACATAGATTCATGCATGGGTCAAGATGATCACAGATTGGCACCTATGGAGATAAACTGAGGTGCCCTTTGTCTCAGTTATGTCCTTCCAGTCCATCTAGGGGATAACAAATCATCCACAGGCCAGACATAATATGCATAGAATTCCTCCAGCGTGAGTCTGCACACTTTTTTCTCCCTTGTCAAACATCTGGACAGGGATGCGTTCCAGAAGCATTCTTATCAGATTTCCAAAGGACCTCAAGGGGTTTCAACAGGTAGCAGTGACTCTATTTAGTACTAGCATATATATATATATGTATGTATATATTAGTATTTATAGCGTTTTCTATTTTACATATTCTTATTTTCCCCACTTGAGAGGGAACTTCGCCCCTTTATCAGCTAGGGTACCTCCCCATAAAATACACTCTCCTGAATGTGGATCAGAGACATCTAAACGAGTAACAACCCCTCAACTGATTGCCAGTTCTGCAGTCTGATTGCTGTAAAAACACTAACAATTTAATAAAATACTCCAGCCCTGAAGTAGGGGACGGTAACTTCTACCAGTCGGTTGTTGCCTGCGCCATTTTCTTAGCTGTTGTGTGTTGGGGCGGTAGCATCAGGGCCAGTGATACCAACAGACTTGATAAAATCATCAAGAAGGCTGACTCTGCACTTATCAGTATCAGGCTAGAGTCTTTGAGTCCGTGGTACAGAGGATAATGTTGAACAAACTGTTAGCCATCATATACAATGATCAGCACCTTCTCCATCACAAAGTGATCAGACAGCGGTTTTGGTTGGTTTTCTTATAATCTGTGCACTGCACCTTATATTATTATTTGTTTAGATTTGCACTACAATTAGTCTGCTTATTTATACATTTTATTTTTTTATCTTTTAAATTGTATTTCTATATTACTGTTTGGATGTGTCTGTGTGTAATGCTGCTGTTACACTGCAATTTGCCAGCTTGGGATCAAAAAAATATTTCTATACTATTCTAATCTTTTCTTGACTAGGTCTCCACCAACTCCTGAGTCCATTGTCTAACCATTGTCTGTTCACCAGCTTTACCTTAAAGGTTGAATATGGAGAATGAGCAGACAACCGTGATCTAGTGTCAAGTCAAGATCGTAGTCACAACAACAAAAAATAATTCCAGCAGTCAGGTTGCCAGGTTCCCAGTACCAGGAGACAGTAGTCTGTTTGAGCCTGTTTGAACCCATCCCCTCCGGCAAATTGCACCATAAAAACAAGTATTGCAGAGGAGTTTGACTGACTGCAAGCATATACCTTATGGAAACTTTGCCACTTTTGAATATGTAGCTCTTAAGTTGAATTCTTCCTCCCGAGTTATGTTTCTAAATCTCTACAGGCCACCCATATATTGTGCAACCCTTTTTGAGGAATTTTCTGAACTGCTGTCTATGATCTGTACTGACTTTGACTGTGTAGTTATTGTTGGTGATTTTAACATTCATGATGACAAACTCCATGACAAGGGGACTAAAGAACTTTATTGTGTCATTGATAACCACCATTCAGCATGTAACCAAACCCACACATAACAAAGGTCACACTCTGGACTTAGTCATGTCCAAGGGTGTGAGCATTTCTAAGGTTGCTGTGATTGATGTTGCTCTTTCTGATCATCCCTGTGTTTTCTTTGAGAGTGCTCTCTCTGTGCAGAGTGAAGTTCAAAGAAAAGTCATCACAAAACGTAATATCACAGAAAACACCTGTGGAGCATTTATTCAGGCAAACTCCCTTTTACCCAGTGTCTACAGTAGCTCGACGAACAACAGACAACCCTGGCTACCCGCAATGCCAGCCTCTTTTGGCTGGTACAATGTATACAGAACGTGGCAGAAAGTCATTGTCAGACATGTAAAAAAAAATGTAAATATTAATTCAGACTAAATATATTTTCTTATATAAAAAGCTATACTTTCATACTGTACCCCTTAAAATGCCCTGTGGGTGTATTTTAAAAAATATATATAGTTTAATAAAGATTCTACATATTCAACCTTTAACTTCGCCTGTGTGCTATCCAGTGCTGAGCTGGTAATGTACAGGGGATTTATCTGAACGTTTTCTGCTGAAAACAATGAGCTGAAAGGCTGAGGGGAACTTCGGAGTCAGATGATACATTTTTTCACTATGAACGACACCATTTACACACACACAGCATTTTGATCCACTGTCAATATAAAAACATTGATTCACAGCTTTAATGTCACAGAGTCCATCTCATGCTCGGATCCAGCCTAATTTGTGAACATGACCCTAATATAAAAGTAGAAATGCAAACCACAGTCATGTGCCACAAGACCACTTAAGTATCACCTTCAGAGGAATACTTTAACCATTTCAATCCGGGTCTGTGTCATGGCAATGTGGGCATTGTGTTCAGATTAACAGTGTTTGGTGTGTCTCCATGGTGGAAGTCCCATCTGAACCATGAATCATTTATCAAACTTGCGTGGAAACGGGTGCAGATCTGAGCGCATAATTGGTCGTAGGAAGGGACCCACGTGTGATTTATGAAACATTCGTATCCGACCAATCTCAGCGTACGAATGAGCGGGCCATGATAAATGCGGCGGTTGAATTCGATCGTCATTAACATGTTACGCCCCTAAATATTCCTGGTTCGGAGGCCTTGCCCACTGAGGTCAGACATGGAGAGGAAGAACGCAGGTTAGAAAAGAAACTTTTCAGACACACAGATCGGCATCCTGACATCCGAGATGGAGCAAAATAAGGACGTGCTTTTTGTCAGTCTTAAGAGTGGAATAAAAGGGGCCCATAAAAACACCGTATGGAAAAAAATAATGGAGGGAGTCAAACCGAAGCAGCGCTCCACTGTGACCCGAGTGCGCCTGTGCGCACTGTTGGACAGGTGTGCCGTACTCAGCACCCCTGCCGTGAATTGCACCCCCTCGCATTATAGCTGATATGCAAAAGATCCATTTAATTCATTTTATAATTATGGCTGTAGTCTATTTCCACAGAACATAAAAAAGGTGTTGTTTTGTGTTCGCTATTATCCAGGTTTGTGATTTTAACTCTTTAAAATAGTTTAAAGACTGTAAGTAATCAATGGTCTGACCGTTGTGGGTTACCTGTATATAAACTACTCCTATAGGTGGAAACAACCGCCTTCTGATCCAGAATATCACCTATAATGCGAGGGGTGCATTTCACGGCCGGGGTGCTGAATACGGCACAACACTGGCGCTACCGGTGGGTCATTAGGTATTCCGTAAGAGGATACCTTTGTCATCTAGAAGAACCATATCAAGATGTTAATCGTCTGATACCTTGTTTGATTTAATGCAATTTATCGAGGGTAGCCACGAACCAAGGAGATGACTTTGGCTCTGCAGTGCGTCTTGCTGCAGCCACGCGACAACACATTCATTCATTCATTCAATGTCTGGGTCGCGGGGGGCTGGAGCCGAGCTGTTTTGATATTTAAAAGAATTGCGTGTCCCCCCCTGGTCACCTGGCCACCACGTTTAAAAGCGACAGCTTGGCATCACAAATCACCTGTACATTTATCGAGTGGTAGTTTTGGCGATGGATGAATGCTTAATCATTCATGGATGGTGCCTTCAGATGCACATGAGTACAATAAATCGCTCCAACCACAATTTTAATATTTTTTTTATTCGTTTTAAGAATCCGTTTTTATCTGTTCTTAATATGTGACTGCTTGTGCTTAATGACAGCTGAGGTTTGTTCATTATTTTCAGCCGGATTTTGTTGTGCTGCACCACAAATACACAGGCTGAAATGTGCATACACGACCTAAGACCAGACGTGAGATTTGATCGTAGCTCACGCTCACGTCCAAATTGATAAATGCCGACGTTCGCCAGGAAATGGTCGTACGCACGTTCTTCTGCCGTACGTTCGTTTGATAAATGAGGCCCAATGTCCACATTACCATGACACAGACCTGGATTGAAATGGGTAAAATATCTCTTTAAGTATTTTGTAGTATTTTTTTTTAATTCAATTCAGTTCAATTCAAGAAACATTATTTGTCCCAGAGGGGGAATTCAATGGTACATAAGGTAGTTGTATACACAAGAAACAGAACAAAACAAAGACAACCACTAAACATTGGACGTTGGATCGACGTGCAGATCATGTCTATATTGCGGCCGTCGGTCCATCACCTATCCTGGATATCGATTCGACGTTCAAACTAAGTCCACTTTTTGGATGTCCAAACATGGCCCAATTTGGAAGTCATATTGAAGTTCATAATTTTTACCTTTGAACTGGGTACATTTTTTGGATGTATGATCTATGACTGATGCAGTAAATGGACATTATGTGAGGTTTCTTTTGGTATTTTACATTTTCCTGTTTTTCTTTAACTGGTTTATTTTGGCGTTACAAAACAACTCCTTCAGTGGACCAAAATTGGACATCCAAAAATGACATAGAAAATACGTCACTCTGACGTCACATTTTGCAACAACAGCAAGAAGTAAAAGTAAAAAAAATGAGGCCAGCATCAGTTCAAAAATAATTACAGTAACATAGTTAAGGTGCAAGTATGTCCAAGTGTTAAGTGCATTGTGGGTAAAAAGTGAGCCATGAGTTAGGTGAGCTGGATGGTGGAGGGTGCAGGAGTGTTTGGGAGTTGAGAAGCTGATCAGCTTTGGGAACAAAGGTTGCCCTTCTCCTGTGTCCTGCAGTTCAGACAGCGAAGCCTGCATCCTGAGTGGAGCCACTAAAAAGCAGGGGACAGAGCATGTGAGGGGTCCTGTACAATCCTGCTTGCTCTGACATGAAGTCCAATAAGTTTGCAGTACACTTTGACTGTGGCCTGCAGATGGTTTCGTTTTTTTAGGCTGATGGAGTGGAACCAGCAGGTTATGGAGGAAGTCATGAGACTCTTGATGGACGAGTAGTAGAAGGTGATGAATTTGTTTTTTCAGTTTTGGTGACTGGGGTCTACTTCAATAAGCTTTGCTCATGTGCAGGTATAATGAGTATCCACAATGATTTACTCACACTTATGGACAGGTAGGGGTACCAAGGCTGGTTTGTGTTCAAAAAACAAAAACAAAGCAATTGTGACTTCCCAGGCGTAACTGCCTGCATAATACACAGCCAAGATGCCATGGATACAGGTTTTGCCATATAAACCACAATATACTACTGGTAATTTCACACTCCACAGCTCTGTGATTGAGATAATCTGCGTATGAACGTCCAAGAGACAATCATTCTGCCTCCAGTCACAAACTCAGTGTTTGTGGAGGTTTTAGGCTTTAAAAGCTGGCACTACTTTTAATCTAAACAAAAAGCAGAGATGAAGCTGTAGGAAAAAGGCAGCCAGGTTAACAGATACTGTAATGGATATATTCCCTGCTCCAAATAATCTACCAGTGCCATCCTTTTTTCTGCATACACTTGGGCTACTATCAGATGAGGACTAATTTGCTTCACGTCACATCTGGTTACCTGACCAGATCTCTTAATCACATTCCCTCTTACCTGACATTACCCTGGAAATAATGGGCTGAACCAGGCCATCTGTTTTCATTTTGCACTATCTTCCATGTTCTTTTAGAATATAATAACAGAACTGCTGTTATTACAGCAAATATCAGGGCTGAAATCAAATGCTGATGGCTGCAGTTTAAAAACCTGAGTCTAATCGGGTTAAGGGTTTCACAACCTCAGCCAGTCTGTTTCCTGTTTTGCCAGTCTAACTCTCATTCCATTTCAGACATTGCCACTCTTCTCTGCTTTGCTCTACCTTCTGATTGCATTCACCTTGCCTACCCCTCCCCCACACTCACCTGCTCCTCATCAGCTAATTAGCCCATTCAGAGTATGTACTGGTCCTCAGTTTTCTGCCAGATTGTCTAGTGACTCACCTAGCTCTCCAGCCTGTCCATGTTTCAACTTGCCTTTTTTGGATTCCTGACTTCTCCTTTTGCCTGCTCCTGCTGGATTTGTTTATCACGCGGACCTATTACCTGGTTTGACCCCTGCTTTCAATTAGAAACTCTGTTTCTGCACCTGAACTGTTTTCTGTATCGTGCTATTGGGTTCCTACCTGCCATTTTGTGAAAACCTGATAAAGGGCATACTCCAGTTTCTCGAACACCATGTAAACACCGGGTAACATACCTCGATAATTAGGGGTCCAAGCCTGAAGGGGCTGGGGCCATGCGATGCAAACGGCAGCTTGGCTCCCAGTACCAGATTTTTGTATTTATTTATTTTTTAATTTATTTTTCCACCTGTAAAACTCATACTGCAGCCTACATCGTACAAGTTATGGAGGTAAAACTTTGAGCTTTGGTAAGACCCCTGCATGTACGGCAGAGACCAAAAATGACATGTTCACCAGCAGGTGGTGCTATAATTTAGTTGAATGGTTTTTTTTTTGCCTGTAACTCCCACATCGTACCTTGCACATTCAAAATTAAATTACACTCAGGTGTTCCCTAAACATGTGTGAGTCTTGGGATATAGGCCACGCCCATTTGCACCTAGACTTTTCTTTCACAGGATCGCAATATATGCAAAAGCTACTTTTTCGAACTCCTCCTAGGCAGAGTGTCCGATCAAGATGAAACTTGGTACACGTAATGTTTGGATGGTCCTGACCAAAAGTTTTCAAAATAATTTCGATACTTCCATAAATGCCGAAGTTATAAAGGAACAACTTCCTGTGCTGCATATCTTATATCTTCCTCAACTTGTGTCGGATTGACACAAAACTTGGTAATCTAGTTTCCTATGTCTTACTGAGGCCTTCTACAAAATTGGCGCTGTTATGCAGAATTTATCATATCTTCTCAATTATAATTCAGATTAACAAGAAACTTAAACCAATAGTTTCTGATGGTCATCTGAGGCTTTGAGAAAAATATGACATCAATCATCCAGGAAGTGGCGCTGTTTTGAATATCACTCATACTGGAGCATTAACCGTACAAGTTATGGAAACAAAACTTTCAGGGGAAGTATAGACTGGTGCCCCCACAGAACACACCAAAAATGACACGTCCACCACAATTCGGCGCTATAATCAAGAAAAAACTTTTTCGGCCTCTAACTTCCACATCGTATATTATAAATATAGATTTATTACATCCACATGTTCTCCGAAAGGCGCTGAATCTTGGGATTTAAATTGCAAAAAATGAAAAACCTATTTTCTCAAACCCCTCCTAGGCAAGGAGCTTTATAGCCACTAAACTTTGCAGGAATTATCCTTTAGTCATCTTGATGAGAAGCTATCAAAAGAATTGAAATAGTCCAAAACGTGTATTTTATGTAGACTTCCTGTATGTTATACTCATAACAGGAAGTATTGTATATCTTTGCAATAATTAGTCCTAATCGCATCAAACTCGGACTGATAGTTTCCCTATGGATACTTCAGGCTCTGTGCAAAGTTTGATAAGTTTGATAAGTTATTATCAGACCTTAGTTGGCACTGTTACACAAAATTGAAAAATACACAAACAAGCAAAAAATATTCAAAACCTACTTTTGCAAACTTGTCCTAGGCCAAGAGTCTCATCAGCACGAAAGTTTGCACACATCATTTTTCTTATGCTACGATCAAAAGTTATCAAAAGAAATTTCATAATCCAAACAAGATGAAAGTTATAGAGGAAAGTATTGGTACACTGTAGTCAAACAGGAAGTGGTGCGTTATTTTAAAGTAGTTTCTCTGATTGTCACACAACAATTGTAAAAGTTATTTCCCAAGCTGCACTGAGGGTCTGTGCAAAATCTGACATCCATCGGCCACAAGCTGGGGCTGTTGTGCAAAATTGAGTAATGCATGCAATATGTGAACAAACACTATATCTACTAACTAAAAAACCTACACTTTCTTTTTCAAACTACAATCTGTGCTGTGTCTATGTCTATGGTTGAAGTATGTGTTTGGTTGCCAAAAGTTCCATTAGAGTGCAAACCAGCTAAAGGGACATGAGAGCAGGGTTTCAATGACACCTTGTGTTTATAGATAAAACTGGAAAATGTCCAGTCTCTAATTGATTATGAGGTTTTCCTGAGTCCCTTTTTATCACCAAAGCAGGGACTTTAGGAAACTTATTTGACTATATTTACCCCCTCGCTCATCTTTGGTTGCTCATTTAGACTGATATTCTTATGCCTCAAAGACATGTTGTCAATGCAGCAAAACATCTTCCTGTAACAAAAAAAACCCCAAAACAATTGCCAATCAAAAAGGAAACAAAAGGCACAGCGTCTTCAGCAGCACAACAAATATCTCAAGACTTTCATTTTCTTTCAGCTGTCCACCATAAATAGGACAACAATTTATCATACAGTGTAGCATGTTGGACTCCAACTACAGAGCTGGTGAATGAAAAACAAAAACAGGCTGTCACCAATAGGAGCCCTGCCCTCCCTTACTCAGTCCTGATCCCTCCTGCATTGATCCCACAGCATGTAACATGTTTATTATGCTATGCTGACAGACTCCATTTAATTTAATGAGCAGCAGTTATTATCCTGGCTTCTGTTTATGGCATGCAGAGAGCTGTTTTAACAATGTAAACAGAATTTAGAGACAAGATGAGAACATATTTATTTTTCTTAAATCTCTTTTCCTCCCATTGTATGGACATGTTTTCTAAAAGGCCATACTTTATCATTTGATTTAAAAAGGCCAGAAGAGAGTGAAAGGTGGCCTATTTAAAGGAATAAACATTTAATCATTCTTATCTTCATCTCTCTAACTGTTTAGCACAAGTGCTTTGACTCACTCAAATATGACTTGGTTTGTTATTTTAGTTACTGGATGTCATTCAATGGATACATATTTTATAATAAGTTGAATAAGGCTCCATCATGAAACATTTATGTGGGAACACAAACTACCCTTTTTGTATCAGGTAAATTGCTCAAGTGATTATTTGTTTTATATATGACAAATGAAAATGGAGATGTTGTGGGTAATTGCCATGATGTGAAGATGGTGTAAAGTACAGGCTTATCAACGTCCTCATTTCTTAAAGGGCTGTACATCCTGATTGTTGTCGTATGGTTTGGAGGAATTTTGGAGAATGTATGTCTGTGGCAAGGACAGGTTTTCTTTTAACAGAGAAGGATTCAACACAGGGTGGACACAAAGACAGTGACTGTGAAATACAATACAACTGCAGGGAGGAATCAGGCTGCAGATGTTGTTTGAAAGTATATTATGAAGTAGACTTACCCAGGGGTGAGCCCATGCAGGTGCCTCCATTTAGGCAGTAGTCTGTGCAGTGGTTGACCTCACAGCGCTCCCCTGAAAAGTCAGGCCAGCAGTAACACCTCCAGTCTCCTTTCTCATTGGCTAAGCAGCGGCCTCCATTCTCACAGGGGGGACGACACAGTTCACCTTAACAACAGCAAAGCCCATATCACTGACTGTACCGTGTAACAGTGCTTACATTAAATGGTGCTATTCTGCTGATGTCAACAACCATAGAGGTGTGAACCTGAGTCTTTGAAGAGATGAGCACGAACAACACCTGGATTTGTTCAACCCCAGCACACATCAAATATTCCCAATGCAGTGCTCCCAACTATGAACTATGGATGTCTGCTCAAATTTAATTTTGGTGCTGTATTTTGACACATTTCCAATGCTGTGAAAAGTATTCAGTGCTTATTGCAATCTTGTCAAAGTTAGAATTGTATCTGATTATCACAACAAAAGCAATGGTTTCCATCATCCACCGTTACGGCTGCTGCCTAATCATAGTCATCATCTTAACTATGGCATAGAGATGCTAAAGTAGGCCTACCTGAGATGATGGCATCACTACAGGTGCCATTGACCAGTATTTTCCCCTCTGGACAGGTACATCTGGCCCCCGTTGGGTTGAGCAGACACATGAAATCACAAGATATTCTCAGGCATGGATTTGATGCTGTGGAGTGGCAAGAAGATAATCTGTCAGTCTGGCTTAAAATGAGAAATACCTGTTTGTTTCTTTCTCAGTCATGCTATTTATTTAAAGTGTTTTAATTTCTGTTTGGAGGCATGCTTTTTTCTTGAAGTGAAGAGAGGCATTATGCCAAAGCATATGAATAACTTCACACAGGCCTCTTCTCAAGATTGAAAAATCAACGATTGCGGAAAGTGTTAAGAATCTCCCATTGTCTAATTGATTAGCAGCACTCTGAAGAGCTCTTCCTAATATGTCTACATTGGGTAGACTGCTTTCAGTTATTCAAAAGTACAATCACTTTCATTAAGGGGAGTTGTATTAGCTACAATACAGATAATAAGCAAGTATACAACATGAAAGAGGTCCTTATTTGAATTTAAAACACTACAGGGGAATTGGGTTAAAAAATGTAACCAATAGATGTCACCATGCAACTTCCCCAGCCAAATACTTACATAAAGAAAATTATTTTTTGTATTAAACTTTGGTTTGTATTAGTGTTTTGTTTAAATATGCAAATTATTAAGTTATTATTATTAATAAGTTATTATTTATGATATTTATTAAGTCATTATCTTAATAAATATGTGCTCATGCTATGAAATGTATAAATCAGGCTATGTACTGTATGATAGATGAAAAAACCCTTTGGCACAAACCTTGAGAATTGTGAAGGTGGATATAAGTGCGATTGAAGTGGCGAAGTAAAAAACAGCCTTTAAAGATATACCCTCGGGAGAAATGTAAAATAAACACCTAAATGTGTGTTTCAGTTGCTTTATTAATGCTAGTCTGAAAGAAGACATGTTCTGAAAGCAAAATACCAAACAATATGAAAATTGAACAGTGCATGGACAAAATATATTTTGCCTTTAGTGGTGCATTACACAGAAAACTGTACTTTTTAAAAAAAAGTACATTAATAATTGTGATTTAGCTATATTCGGAGGTAGTTATTTTTTGACACTTAATGTCTCTATCTGACTTGTCATTAATCCTTACACAGTATATAGTACACTAAAGATAATCAGTGCTCAGATTTCTGACACAAGGATGAAAGCCCAGAACAAATCTAAATGGAACAAATTTAAAAGCTTTTTGCAGGCTGTGCACATCTTCTGCCCACAGACTTCACACTACATACTACACAGCTAAGCTAATGAGTCTCTTGGGAATGGAGCAGCTGCTCTTTAAGTGAAAAACTGACCAAGACTGAGCTGTCTGATGTTCTATAACCATTAACACCAGAGATGTAACAAAATAATGGAAGTTGGTCTATTACATGAAGAAAGTGAGAAGACATAGTTGTATTGATTGACTGTGTCTTAGGAAACAGATGTGTGTTTTACATTGCATACCTGACCCAGTAACACACCTAAAATAGAGCTTTAGTGAACATTAATTTGACCGAGCATGTTACTTTATATAGCATTCAGCCAATAAGCATAGTTCAGATGGACATTATGCATAAAATATCTAAGAATTAACATTTTTTTTGTTATTCTTATTTAAGTAAAGCTCATCACCCTTTTACATCCACACAAAGACACACAGTCATTCAGTCAATGAATCCTCTACATAACAAATTCTATATTTGTCTCAGGAACTATACATGATGTCTTTCAACAAACGCTCTCCGCCTACAGCTTGCACAACACTTTTACGGTGAAAGACTGTCTTCATATAATCAGGCACGATGGCTTTCTTTGGCTGATTCTCCCAAGTTTGTTAGATGACAAGGAGTCATTCTGTGTTATTAATTAATCCTTTAAAGTGATACTTCATGGATCTCTGCTGCATTTAGTACAATCTACAGTGGATATCAAAATTAGAGAACAAATAAATACTTGATTTATTATGAAATACTGTTATTTATCATTGTCTGGAATTTGATAGAATATTGGCTATACCACTGCTGTACTAGTATGTTTTTTTTTTTTAAATGACCAAGGCACTTCAATAAAAACCTTTTATTTTGTGAAAAAAGTGAGCAAAATTGGAGAACACTTTCAGATACCTCCCAGTTTTTGGTGTTAGTCTGGCACGTGGTGACAATTGACTTGACCCTATTTATCTAGCAGCTCAGCTGGTTACTGTGCAAAATGGTAGCCAGTCTAACGTGACTGAAGCAGCTTGTCCAGATTAAAGGCAAAGGGATGACCCTCTCAGCCATTGCAAGAGAGGTTGTGTGTTCCAAGTCTGTGATTTCAAGAATATTGAAACTTTACAAGGACACAGATTCATATAAGTCCCTCAAAAAGGCAGGTCGTCAACGTAATACAAGTGCACGAGAGGACAGGATTATGTGAAGACTCTCAATGGAGAATTGGTTTAACACTGCAGCTGGAGTTGCTCGCCAGTTCAGTGCTGAACAGGGAAAGGATCTGTCTCTGCACACAGTGTCTCATTGTTTAGGAAAATTTGGACTGAAAGCCCACTCTGCAGAGACCAAACATCTCATCAGTAGAAAGATTAAAAAGGCGAGACTTGCCTTTGCTCAGGAGCATGTTGTGTGGACAGAGGAGAACTGGTTCAGAGTGCACTTGAGTTTAATTAGTTCAATTTATTTGGGTCTGATGGGAAACATTATGTACTGCGTAGGTTTGGGGAAAGACTGAACCCAAAGTGTGTAAAAAAGTCAGTTAAATTTGGAGGAAGTGTCATGGTTTGGGTGATATTTTCTGCAGCAGGAGTTGGTCCTCTTGTTCAGCTACATGACAGGGTGAATGCGGATGTTTATGTGAACCTCCTTCGGCAACATGCAATACCTTCACTGCAATTGTCTCCCAATCAGCTGCAATTTTCATGCAAGAAAATGCTCCCTATCAATGCCCCCAATATTGGAACAATGAAATGACCAGCACAGAGTCGAGATATAAACCTCATATAGAATCTCTGGAAAAATCCTTGGCGACAAAGTAATGGCTAAGAAATCCACTAAAGTTACCGAACTGTGGAAGAGACTGAAGAAGAATGGACCAAGATCAAACCAGAGCAGTGTGAGAAACTAGTGATGTCCTGTGGGCGCAGATGTGCTGAAGTCATTCAAAGGAAGGGCCTCTACACTTCCTATTCATTTTTGTATCGTATAGCCCTAAGAAAACATTAACATTTAAATCTTCTCTTCTGATACAATGGTTACTGTTCTCTAATTTGGCCTATTGTGTCTTTCACAAAATAAAGGTTTTTGTTGAAGGGCCTTTGGCATTTAAAAAAAACAAACAAACATGTACAGCAGTGGTATAGCCACAGCGGATATTCTATTAAATTCTGGACAATGAAAAATAACAGTATTTCAGAATAAATAAAGGACTTATCATTTGTTCTCTAATTTTGATCTCTACTGTATGTGGTTGGTCTCAAGGTTGAATGTAACGTGTGCCTGTTGTTCACTGATCACTGTTAGATTTTTTTATAAGACGTTCCTGTCTTATCATGCCTAGGAAATGACAACTACAACCAAACTTTACCTAAAACAAACAAAGGTAAAAATGTAAATAAAAAAACAGTAACAAAAACAGTACTTTCATGAAAAGAAAAAGCGAAAATAGAACTATAAATACACATTGAAAACTGAAAAACAAAGAAATGGAACTTAACTCACAGTAGACACACAGTCCTGAGAAAAGGACTAATCAAGCAGGTTAACTGAAAACATCTGTGTGGGTGTTCAGGGGCTTTAATACTTTTAAAAGAGACTGATTTACTTGCCATCTTGCTGTTTGTAACGATGAGAGATCAAAACGTTAGTGGGCTTCTCCATCCCCAAATTGAGATATTCCACTGACTGTTTGCCGTACTTCTGAATCTTGAAGACCTCATGTTTTAGTCCAGTTCCATAGATAAAGTCTTCAAATATATCAATTCTGTATGGTTGGGATATTCCTGTAAACCCAGCAGAGAAAGCAGATAACATCCAGTAACCCTTTCAGAACACTTGCTAGAGATGATGAAAGTTTTTATCCTGTGGCAGATACAAGAAAGCAAGAACAAGCAGTTTGTGAAGATTATTGTCAACCTACATTGTTTTGAAGCTTACCCTTCTGAGACACACAAGCAATGCTATTGTTTCAATTGATTCATAGAAAGTTGTACAGCAAAGTGCAGCATGAATAGTTTAAAAGAAGTAGTTGTGCTCTGTCTTCCAGTTATCTGTACCGTGTCTGTCACTGATTGTCACCAGAGGGTCCGAGCCATCCAGTCTCATGCTCCCTATCTGTGAGAGCTCAGGATCTGCCCAGTATAATCGCTGGTTGAAATAATCAATGGCGAGCCCTGTGGGAGGATGAAGGAAAGAGATTTATTTACCTGACAAATTACAAAGGGATCATCACTGAATCCCTCAATGCAGGAGACCTTCAGGTCAGAATAGTTACGTATGTAGCAGATGAACAGGATTTGGAGACAGGGTTTCTCTCTTCTCCCTCTGGCTGTTTGCATTCAACATTCATTTAACTTGTGTCAAAATAATATGATCTACCATCTTGGTGTGCTTACATTACAATTTTAAATCAGTGACTCTCTTTTACTTTCTCCCAAAAGACAGACTGGATAATTGAGCACCTGGCTGGGGCATTTAAATAGGTTTGTGTTTTTCCGCCGATGATGAATTCCTCTTTCTTTGACCAAGACAGAGCATGGGTCCCTTGAATTAAAGGAGGCCAAAGCAGCTCTTCAAATCTAGATCAGCATTAAGTGTCTCCCTGTAGACACACCAACACATTCCAAGTGGCTGTAAAGTATTTCTTGCTTATGTATTTTAAAGCTTTGACTTTAATGCTGTGACTGCACTGGCTGTACAAAAATATAATATACGGTTTATATGTGGTAAGTATAAACAAAAGAATATTCATCATAGTTACATAATTCTATATGGGTCATAACATACTCCATACAAGGCAACCTGATGCGACTTATTCATATGGGTACTCATCCACACTACTGCATCTAATGTCATTTAATGAGATATACAATTACAAAGGAGATAACATCTTTCTGTGGCATTCCTTAAGTTAAAAGTTTGAACTTAATCTTGTAGATGTCGTAACAATACCTACCAGTAGGTCTCCTAAGATTTTTCTCCAAGAGTATTCTGCGCAACGAGCCATCCATGGCTGATTCCTCTATATGGGAGTGGTCACCTATTACGCTCCAGTACATCATGCTGCAACAAACAAAGAGAAATACTTTACCTCCCTGACACCATGTTTTCTGGTACAATATCCGACAGATTTGTATAAATCTATTAGTCCAAAACTAATAAATTGCAGACATATTCTGTCCTTACATCCTCACTTGCCAACTAATGAAGTATTATATGGTGATGGCTGATGATTGGAAAGCCTCAAGACTCATGCATCACAGCCACATGTGGGTGTGGCCGCTTGGTTGTTGTTGGAGGGCACCTTTGATAGAGCTGGTGTGAGTATCATTAAACAATGTCAATGATAGGTAACGGATAAAGCTACCTCCACTGCAGATGAGTAATCAATAAAATGCTAACATTTTAAATCACCATTAAACAATGGTTAACTGATATTTTAAAAGTAACACTGCATTCCTATGGAATTAAAAAATTATCCACTGACAAAAAATGCAAGGAAAAAGATTTTTATCACAATATTTTTGTTATGCTTTGATTTAGCATCTCATAGCTAAACAGCCCCTGCACTTTTTACCATCCAAAAACAATGTTACGCCATAGTAAATAGAGGCCTGTCAAGCACTAGGACCAAGCGGAAAACGGCCTCTCAAGCTGAAGCCTGTTTCCCTTAGCTTAGACCGCCCACAAGCTCCTCGATTGGCTCTGTGGTTTCTTGTATGATTGGCCCTCCCCGCTGTCACTCCATCTTGCTTGCACACCGGTCTGCTAGTCTGCGGTCAGGAGTCTACAGGAGTCTGCTGCTGTAAATTAGGACTTTGTTCTGCCTGGTTCATGCAAGATATAAGGATTGTAATATCGGAGGTTTAAATTAAATTAACGCGTGAATCGGTGTCCACGTGCATATGTGTGTACGTGTGTTTGGTAATTAGGCGCAGCCATTTCTAAAAAAATAAGATGGACATAAGAGACTTCTTTAGAAGTCAAAGTGTAAATTACTCCAATAAATGCGTTACACCCATCCTGCAACACCTTCACTGGCTCCTAATAAAGCAGCTTATCCACTTCAAGATCCTCCTCATCATTTACAAAACTCTCAATAATCTGATATATTAATTGTATTATTATTATTATTATTATTATATTATTATTTCATGGTATTATTATTAGTAGTATTATTAGAGATACACTTATTTTCATGTTGAAAGGCAGCAACTGTTTAAAAAAACAATGAACAACAATGAAAGATTTTGGGGAAAATACAATAAAACCTCAGATTACAAATTTGATTTTATACATCCAAACTCATGATAATTGTGAAATTATTTTTTTTCTCTATAACAGTATCATCAAAACTTATGATTGTTGCACCCCAAATTGTCCAACTGTTTATGTCATGCTTCAATATATTTTGTCAGGTGACGGATAACAGAGATGCAGAGGGAGATGCAGGAGGAGAGAGAATAGGAGAGGCAGAAGGCGGTGGAGGAGTAGAGGCTGGAGGAGATGGAGAAGTAGAGGCTGAGGAGGGTGAGTAGGAGAGGCAGGAGAAGAAGAGGGTGGAGGAGGTAAAGGAGGAGAGTCTGGAGGCTCACAGGTGAGGTTGAAAGAATAAACGGTATAAAGTAGCAATAGAAAACTAGCAGAACTACTAGAAAACAGAGAGTTAGAATTTTATTAAAAATACTTGTGCCATCAAAATTTCCTCCTTGACAGAATTAACAGTTACACAGAATAATCTGAGAAGCTGTTATGATATCAATAGGAAAAGAGAATAGCTACTGTGTGTACACAACTTACCCTCTGGCTGGGTTGACAGCAATGGCGTATGGCTCTCCTGCTATGTCAGTAATCAAACGGGTGCAATTTGGTCCCTTAAGTTGCCCCACATTTATGGAATATCGTAACTTAGTCCAGTGGGCTGTGTAATAGCTGAACCAGTGCATCCGAGAGTGATCAGTCCAATAGATGTTGCCTGTGATCCAGTCAGCAGAAATATCTCTGGGTCGACGGAAATCTGAACACTGCAACCAAAAACAGAGAATCAGCTGCTCCATTCAACCTGCATATATTCATTTAGAGTCTTGTCATAAAAGTATAAAAGACATAGCAAGGAGACATTTAGTAAAATGCAGTTCACTGTTAGAAACAACTTAACACAAACTGTATGTTTGTCATTTTTAGTACCTTACTTTGAATTAGCTAACAACACGACCAGTTGACCAGTCATAGCATTTTTAGCTCAGTGCTTATGATATATGGTATGAGGACATAACTATACATAGTAGGGATTATTTCGACACGTGGAAATATATTTTATATTCAAGCAGGCTGTCTCAATCCGTATTTTGTCATCCACTGGGTTGAAAAAAAATTGCAACAAAAATTGCTTGGATGTATGAAAAAACAAAAAGACACACGTTAGGTATACTTACAATGTTTCTGACATTTGTTTTAGTCTGACTTCTTTCTAGATTGTCTTTGTAAAAAATTCCACCAGGGTTAAATTGGGTTGCCCAGATAAACTTTTGGTGGTGAAACAGAGCATCCATCCCAATAATGCGTGCATTGTCCTCAATGTGAGTGAGAAGCTTGTGTCCTTGGCTCTGGTTAAATGGATACACAAAACTTCGGATTTCAGTATCATTAGCAATGTAGAGCACTCGATCTTCTGGTCCTGCCCGGTGGGTTATTAATATGTAAAAACAAAAACAAAACAAAAGAACATTGGCAAAATTAAATTTTTTTATCACAATACATACAGATTAACATTTTACTCATTTTACAATCAAGTCATGTCACCAAATATCCATGTATATGAAGTACACCAAAGGATGTTTGATATTAAACTTAAGGATCATACCTTTTGCTATGCAATTGCCATTGATCTCCTTATAATTTCGGTCACATGTGCACTTAAAAGATCCTTTAGTGTTTGTGCAGTAATGAGGACATGTATCGAACTGTAGGCATTCATTTATCTCTGGAAGACAGGGGATTCAATTAGGAACAGTTGATTTAGAAAATGTTGAACACTATATTTTTCATCATTGATGAGACACTTTATATGCATTGAGACATGATGGGTAATACATGACAAATACATCCAAAAGTAACAAGAAATATAGTTTGAACCTTATTTAAATTTTCCTCCATGATAAATGGTGCCCTCTACCCATTACTAAAGAGGAAATTATAGGCATGCAGTAAATAAAATGTTCTCTTTGCATAAAGCTAATAAATACCAGACACAAAGTCATCACACTGTGAAACAGGAACCAAAGGGTTGCAAAAATAATCACAGCTATTATGTCTTAAGACTAGAAGGACTGTATGCAACACTCTCCATCTGGAATTTATAAATTCAGTGCAAGAAGACAGGACAAGGGAGAGGAGATCAGCAGACTTTTAACATATGGAAAGCAATTAGCTGTATACATGCTTTTTTTTGTTTTGTTTTTTTACAGTATTACAGCATTCCGAAATTAACTTCCGTTCTTTCTTCATTACCAGTTTATTGTACCATGTGGCAACATCCATTCTGTTGTAGCTACCAATTATTATAGCATTGATATCAGTTTAATACTATGAGGACTGAGTCTGTATATTTCTGTCAGTGGGGAAGACTGACAGTTTTTGTTGTGAAACTAGATACCTTACTTATATGTGCCAGGGCTTGACACAACTGACATAACCACATTATTTGTGTTTATTCAAAACATTTTCATTGCTGAGAACTGGCTTGTCTACACTTGGCAGAAGATTTCTACATCTCAATATTGGTCATAGAAATTCTAAGGAGTTTTTACTTATATTGAAACCCAAGGAATACCTCTTGACATGTGACACGTGACTAAACTAGCAACAGCTGTACCATTAACTGTTAAAATAGGGAAAAATGAATAACACTAATCATACATTACCTTCACATTGGCCTGTCTGTTGGTTTCTCTTAAAGCCAGCTTTGCACTGGCATATGGCAATAGCATTTGTCTGGTTGCATATCGCATCCTCTCCACATGGATTTGTTTTTTTTCCGCATACATCTCCGCTGGAGACTACAAATAAATACAGGACTTTGATTACACATCAGTACTCTGCGTCTTAAGACACCTGCTGTGTTTTTCTTTTGATGTGCAAAAGCAGAGAGGGCATCATCTTCTTTCATATAGTACACAGCAAACGTCAAACACAGGCATACATATATTACCATAAATAAGAAAACATCACATTTAAAAAGAGGAGATTGCTGAGGCTTCTTGATAAAATGATGGTGACATTTAGAACTTTTCCTCTATTCTGAACGCTTCTTTGATCTGTTTGCTCAAGTCAGCTGGTGCTGTACTCACAGGCCTTGCAGTCTTGCTCGTCCGAGCCGCCATCACCACAGTCACTGAACAGGTCACACTGCAGCTGGTTTGGGATGCAGCGTTGGTTACTGCAGGTGAACTCTGTCTTCCCACAAGGCCGAGGTCTTCCGGCCACCACCTCTGCTTCAGTACACACAGTGTCAGTTGAAAAACGACAAATTCTCTGTTGTCAGTTTCAAAAGATATTTTAGGAGAATATGAAAATGTTGAAATGTGAACCATTTCCCTTTTACTTCACTACGTTCCAAAAATAAATGCGCTCTTCTAAGCGCCCACATTACCTTGGTTACCTTCTGCAAAATAAATCTTTTTTTAAACAACACAATCAATTTGTAGCCATTTTCAAAATAAACGTACACTATCACAGAGACAGCTGTTTAGTAATTATTTAGCCTTAAAACATATTTAGTAACTTGTTAATTTTGGTCAACTATCTATTTGAAATAACAGTACAGTTCAAATCTTTCCTAGCAAAATATATGATAAAAGAATAAGTTTGACATCCGCCCCAAGCACAACAGAGAGAAGGTAGGGAACTAAATTAATTGATAGAGAGGTGGATGGAGGGAACAGTGGGATAAAGGTGAGATTGAAAGGGTGGATGGAGGAAAGAAGCATTCAAATGGTGAGAGGTAATGGATTGAGGTGAGAGATGGATGGATGTATCAATGGGATCAGAAAGGAAGATGGATTGAGGAAGGAAGGAATGAAAGAGTGAAGGCTGGGAAAAGTCATTTGTCCCTTCCTCTCCTGTCTGCTTGGTGCGATCATTCACACTGCGCTTCTGTTGTGGTAACACATCAGGCCATGAAAAGAGGGTTGGCAGTCGTTATGCTTTCAGATATAATCAAAAGCCATTTTAACACAAAACTTAACAATGTTAAGCACACCAAATATTTTACAATGCAGCCTGTAAATGTCCCATTTACACGCAGTGGCAGTTCCACCCCCTGCCTTCCATTTGTAAACAAACCCAAGGGTGAGGATTTGCAGCACATGCAGCTTGCTATTGGTATAACAAGTTAAATCACAAATGTATTTGTAAAGTATGCTTTTATAATTCTTATACTGTGCAGAATTATATAATTGCAAGACATACATACAGTAGATACAGTACATTAGTACCAGGCAATCAAAAAACCTCTGCCCATGCTAAGTAACATTTATCAACCTGATCAGTGTTTGATCAGATTTACCAAAATATACCAAATGGGCCTGAAAGGCTAAAAATGTAATGTTAGAGGAAAACTTCTCATTATTTAAGTTGGGGTTGTATATGAAACTCAGCCTTAGTCAGTGTGTTAACTACAATAGATGGCGGTCAGCACACCCCCAGTTTGGAAAAGGAGCACTGACGCAGAAGCTAAGCAATGTACTGCTGTGGATGGGAGCAGCAGCAAAATGTATCTTAGCCATCTAAAAAAGACCAGCCTAAATAAATCTATATCTGTGTAAATGTATGTTTTTTGTTTGCTAGTTTTGTTAGTTCCTAACCCTTTAAAACACCAAGGTCACACAATAACAAGTCAACTGAACCAATAGAGGCAGTTGTACACTAGGAACTTCTGTGTGAGGTGAAATTACTGTTTTTGTCGATTTTAAAGGGTTAGGAACAAACTAAATTACCAAACAAACTAACAGATTGAAGCAGGGCTAGATCAGAAACTCCTGTGTTCTGAAAATATTCAATAAATAATATACACTTAAATTATTATTATTTATTTTAGGGATACGTTAAGCTGCTACCCTGTCCATAGCAGAACATTGTTTAGCTTTCGTGTCTGTCCTCCTGCCTGTTTCCATGGAACCCCATCTACTGCTGGTGATACACTGACTATGGATGAATACCTTATACAACCCCACAGTAAAACATTCGGACTATCCCTTTAATTGTCCAGTTTTTGTTGGATGCAGGACTCAATTGCAAATGTGTCAGATATTGGCTCCTAACCTAGGGGTCAGGACCAGATACGTGGGTTATAAGATTAAACTGAGCAGTAACAAGATGATGAGCAGGTTAAAGAGGATTGTTTTTTTTAAAAAAAATCATTTTTAATCACTATCAAGTTTTGTTATGTAATTTTACTGTATTCATCAAAAACCAGCAGCGATCATGATTTGCCAAGTTCTGTCCGAGCCCCAATGAATGTTTAAAGATTTTCTATCATAATAAAACATTATCTGCATCTGCAAGTGCATCAAGGATCATGGTTATCAAATAATAGAATTGGAATTCTGCACTGTTTTTAATAATCTGACCATAATTTTAATTGTATTTTCACCTTAAAAAAAATCTTACTGCAGCTTTAATATTAGATCAGTATTAGTGCTCACCACACTCTTCTTCATCGGAGTTGTCACCACAGTTATCCATTTTGTTGCAGACTTGGTCTGTGCGCAGACACACATGATCATTTCTGCAACGGAAGGGCCTTGTAGGAGGGCAGGGAAGTTTTGCTGGAGATGAAAAGACAAAAAAAGTTAATAGATATGTCCTTCAAAAAACAACTGCCTGCAATCTTGTATGAAAAGACAATGAAATATTCCCTCTTGGAAAACAGAAAAGTAGTGGTTTATAAAATATGCATCAACTGTCTTCAAAGGAAAGTCTTGTGAGTGACACTTTCAACCCACCACACATGTCTATGTCTTCGTCAGAGTTATCTCCACAATCGTCTTTGCCATCGCACACCCACGTGTGGAGTTTGCACAAGGTATTGTTGCAGATGAACTCATCAGCACGGCAGAAGAAAGCACCTGCAATTACACAGAGAAGTCCCAAAGACTTTTAAGTCTCTAGATTGGGTTTAAAAAAGTGCATTCAAGGTTGGAATTAAAGATTAGGGCGGCAGCTATCGAATATTTTTGTAATTGAGTATTCTACCGATTATTCCATTGATTCGGATGTAGTGGTGTGCATCCGTAAAAACGGTCCGTGGAGAACAATGATCCCTAAGCTGAACAGGCCACATAATGTGCAAGATAGGAATTAAACAAATCATAACACAAGTTACTCGAGTAGTTATTTCAGCCCTACTTAAGATATGACTGAGTCTTCCATATATTGTCTATGGAGCAGCTCCAGACTTTATACTTGATGTCATCACAACTTTGAGACACAAACTCTGGTTTCTGGCTTTGAGAGAGAGTAGCCCATGTTAATAAACATTGATTGAACTTGCCTAGGCCATGGTAATAACAGATTGGAGTTCCTAATTTAGGTAGTGTTCCCTTTTAACACTCATGTGAGGTCACAGTCAAACCTACCCTGGCTGCAGTTTTCCTCATCACTGTGGTCCATGCAGTCCAACACGTCATCGCAGCGCCAGCGCCGAGGGATGCAGTGGGCACGATTTAGACAGAGAAACTCATCTTCTCTGCACTCCTTCACACAGCCAATCTGTTAGCAAAGAAACATCATCAACAAGATCCATTCTGGGGATGTTGGCAGCTGCAATCAAGGGAAAGCAAAATCAAGACAAATGGTGTTTTGATTGCTTTTTTAAAATCATGTGAAGCTGTGCTGACCTCATCTGAGCCATCCAGACAGTTGTCATGTCCATCACACCGCAAGCTGGCTGACACACACCCCCCGCTGGCACATACGTACTCATTCACAGAACATGAAGGGGCTACTGGAGAAGGGCAAAGTATATCGATCAACATTGCGCCTTTTCTCAGCTACATATCACTTAGGTTTTTAGTTTATTCTTCTCTGATGTGGAAAGTGGCAGTGGAAAACTCCAAAAACTATGGTTTCTTCCAGAAGAGTTATTGGAACTTGTCTGTATGATGTTGTCCTGCAGGTCAAAGAATTTGGCCTGCAGGACAACATCATAAAAGTCAGTGTCACTTTTTAAGATACAATGCACAGAATCTCAAGATAATTTCCAAGCATTTCTGAATTACTTTGTGGTATAATAATAAGTCCAAAGTCCAAAAACGTTATGGATTTTTGCCTATTAAATAAGGGCTACTTTCTTTAAAATTTTAATTCTAACATTAATTAGGAACAATTGTCACAAATATGGCTTCGCCATTGTTAACTATTTAGCATAGCAATGACCTAATGGCAACACTGAATTATATGCAGTATTTCCTGATCCTGAACAGAACCACCAGAAGAAACACGTTGGCCTCACAATAAAGTTGTTCTATATATAAGTTTTGCTGAGTTTTGACTTATACCCAGCTTTTGACATTGATAAGATAACATTTTCTTTCACCACGATAATAAAACCAACCTAATTGTGTGAACACTCACTTACAGAAAAGAAAAATATATTCCAAGGTTTAGAAACAGGCAATGTTTCAGAAGTATTAGTTTGTTTTGCACCTGTTTCCTGGCAGTTTTTCTCATCTTCCCCCATCTTGCAGTCTTCTTGGCCATCACAAAGCCACTTCAGCGAGATGCAGAGGTTGTTGTGACACCTAAACTGGTCATCTGCACAGCGTGCCTCACATCCTTTCTGTAAATAATCAGTCAAAATATAACGTTAATACATAAAGAGAAAGAGAAATCACTGTTGTAAAAAATATTACAACACATTTTAAATGACCGACTAGCTTGTTTGCCAATGACTCCCGAAAAAGTTCAAGATAGACTTAGGTTGGACTTCGTGTGAATAAGCAAATGCATACACTTCAATATAGATTGTTGTAATAATCCTAATGGTTACACTTCAAAATGCTGATGTTTGGTGACTTTGAACAAAACAAAAAATTTATAAAAATACAGCAAAAACAAACGATAGAACAAAACATGTTTAGAATATGTTTTTTTTATATTGTTTGCTTTTACTGCCTAAATACATTATATTACATATAACTTGGCAGTATCGGCACTTACACACATCAAATAAGCCATCAAGACATTTTTTGTGTATAAACTATTAACGGAGAAATCAGGGACAGTCGCTAACAGCCGGATGTGGCTAACACTGACTAGCTCGGGGCAGTACGGTGTATGCATCAAACCAACATTTTTTACCGCTAATACTGCTCAAAATAACAACAAACCTCTGCAGTAGCATGATAAGAGACCTTACACATAAAATGAAGCACCAACGAACCCAGAGTTTATTAAAAGTGTCTTGATGGCTTATTTGATGCATGCAAGTGCCGAAAAAGACCATGGGAAGATCTTGTGTCGGAATTACACTTTAGGCAGAAGGAATGTTATTTGCATCTGTTAATGATAGTAGAATTAAGGTTACTGTAGCGGACTTAAGGTATCAAAATATTCTTCTTTTGGTACACCACAAAATCTAGGTATCCCAGTAGTCGCCCATACTTAAACATATTATTTAATAATCATTGTGTTTTATAATGCCGATTAAAAAGCTACTTTCTTTCCTGAAGCAGTTTGCCTGCACTGACTCAGAAAGTCAGCAGTGAGGAAAAACATAATAAAGGGTTAATTAGAGTTGCACTGCTTTGCATGGAGAGGGATTATATATAAAATATTACTGTGCAAATGTTGAACAGAGCAATAAATTAACAAGAATAATGAATCGTAATAACAAGTCTTTGTCCTTGAATTATGCATTGCACTGCATAATTACCACTGATGGAGCATTCTTTGTATGGTTCCTGCAGAAATCTCTTTACCCCGTGCAATGCTAGATTAAGGCACATTTAAGTTAATTTCTTCACATATTACAAGAGCGTAAAATTACAGTGGCAATTTGAATCGTCACAGATTAAGATATTCAAGCATATTTATGAACAAAAAAAAGCAAGTCTTTGTTTTGCTGAAAGGCATGGGGGATTAGGATTTTCAGAAGCAAAGGTATTTCATGCACAAATGTACTAAAAGGAACTATAACTCAGCACAGTAATATTTTCTGTCCAGCATTGTTGCAATGTCGCAGCCATGGCAAGAAGATTTGGATCAACAAAATGGATGATGTCTAGAATGGGGTTATTTTCTTAACAAGTGGCAATACTCTTTGATTTCCCTTTCCAATTGGGATATTTACCCTGTGCTGGTGCTGCAAAGATCAATTACAGACTGTAGTCCTATTCACATGGGACTGCTATTACCAGGGGACCTCTAGTAATTTCTAATAATTGTGGAAGTCATTGGTGGTCGTAATCCTGTGCCATACTGCCGTGTATTTTGTCAAGTAAAAATTCTCAATATTTTGTCAAATACAGAAGTCATGTTATAATCAGCATATCTGTGATTTGGGGGGGGTTTGGCTGCGCTGGCAATTTTTAAATATACTGTAGCCACAAGCGGCAATAATCGTGGTCCAAGTAGATTGAACTTAACAAGCACATGAAAACATACCACATGTATTTATTGTTACATTGATGGCAAGAAGGACTTGGCCACATTAAGATTCAATCCCTGGACCTTCATGGTGATTGCACCACTAGTGTGTCATTTTTTTTTTTCTAACACCTTCTCACATGTGCAACACATCATTCTGCTGGTTTCATGTGTATCAAATACTACTGGGGAAATAGACACTGTTGTGCATACAGTCCTAATAACAGTAAGACACTGGATGTCACAACAGTATCACAGATCACAGATCTGAGTTTGAAACATGTGATAGCTAATATACAAAGAATGTCTGTGTCAGTTTTGACATCATTTGAATGAAGACTTATAGACATAGACATGAATGTATTAGCATATTTTGAGAAATAGAGAGTGATGTATTTCTGAATTGACCATAGTTTACAGTAAGTCAAACTTATGTCACAACTCGTGGATTTACAAAAAAGAAATCAGCTCTATAGGACACATGGGTAATATATTTTGATTTTAAAAGTCTGGGATGTGAAATGTCCAGCATATTTATATTTTGTCTAACAAGCCATCCCCCACTTTAATCAATCATTACCAAACAGCATCGACTAAGACATGATCCTAGATCGTGTGAATCAATTTCTTTACGAATCCATGCTGCCAATTACAAGATATAAACTCTTCACATTTGTGCCGCCCGCTAGAAGTGAAGCTCAATGTGAACACTTTTGAGCATGTGTTTCAAATTTCAGATTGATATCTCAAGGGTGTTCATAGCAAATTTTTTAAAATGACCTATTTTGATAAAAATGTATGTCTTGTAAAACTAAACTGATCAATGTTTTTAAATTACTTAAGATCAGCAAAGTCCTTAAATGATCAGGACACTGTTTTGGGATTACTGGCCCAGCGGTTTCTGTCAAGATGTCAAAAATAGGAATTTGAGAAAATTGAGAAAAAGCCACAAAAAGTTACATTTTAAGAGCAGAAGACATTAAATGAAAGATACACATTGAGAGAGTAAAATGGTGAAGGAATTTTGACTCTAAGCCAAGCCATTTCTGACATAGTTGTTTTTAGTTGTTGAAAACTGTTGGTTGTACGGTTTTTGCTGCATGTACAATTTTAGCAGAGGAAAATAAATAAGAAAAATAAGAGAATAATAGGGCTTCAACAGTGTTTTTGAAAAAAACTTTATATCATATTAAGTGTATGTCAGTAAATTCAACTAAAATACTGACTTCACTTGCAACACACATCCTGTGCAAATGTGCAGCACGGAACACAGACACGATCCCCTGGTAATACTAGTCCTGTGCCAGAGGGCTAAAGTCACATTACTTTTAAGTATATGCTGTCATTATTTCTGTGTACACTGTAATTTGCAAGTTATTATTAATTTAATAAATTAAATTTAAAAAAATTGTCATCTGACCTGTAATCTTTGTATTGCAACTCTTATGATATATAATAGATTTGTGCTTGGAATAATTTCTACTCACTTGGATGAAAGGCCATATGCCCAGAAAAGACATAATGTCTCAAATGTTGGTGTTTGATGGTAAAATCGTTGTTTTTTTCCTTCTGAAGTGTGCAGCATTTCATTTTTAATTTAATGGCATGCTAATATCTGTGCCTCATTAGCAGTACCCATGTGGGTTTACCTTTCTCTTTGATTTATAAGTAAGTGGTACACATATCTCAAACACTGGCCTCATCTGAATTATCCAGGCAGTCATAGTCTCCATCACAGCGGAATCGGGAGGAGATGCAGTCTCCGTTAGCACAGGCAAAGTCCTTGTGGTTGCAGGTAACTGGCTCTAATTTGAGAAAAAGAGATACAAAATAATGATAAACTGATTATTTTCACATTCTTTTTGTACAAAACAAATAAACATACTTTCCCCGATATCGGCCAAATGCTTTGTGCTGGTAAACCCATCGTTTTAGTTAATTAAGAGTCATTTTGTATTAGAAGTGGGGAAACTGGCAAAGCTGATCAAGATGTAAATACATTCATCACTGCTCACAATGGAGCTTGCAACAGACTTTCTGAAGCCAAAAAGCTTGTGTTTGCCATTTAATGCAAGTCTGTCCCTGAGGACAATATTAGGGTCCAGCTAAACAGCTGCATTAGATCCAATGTCTGGGCCCTCCCCTTGTTACCATGAACTGTTAGCTAACGCAGGGTGTGTTATGAGTTGTGCAGCAACAGAGACTCCCAGCAGGCATTGCAGCAAAATCTGATTTGCAGCTTTTCCACTGTCTGCTGGCCCACCTGCTTAATTCTTTGCCATCCAACACTTGACTGGCTTTTATTTGCATTTTAAGTGACATTATCGGTATGGGGAACAAGCATCTTATAAATCACTTAAATGATGCATACTCAGCAAAAAACAGACAGAAGGCATGCACCTTCTCATGTGATGTACAGGCAAACAATTCCACACACACAAAAGCGAGGACTTGAATGCACAAAATATATGGAATTTAATGAGGTGGGTTACCAATGTCAATTCGTGAGTAAATAAAAGTTTTCTTCTAAAAGTGATGATGGATATCTAAACAAAAAGGAAATATGAGCCTGGTAAATTACAGAGAGGACATGATGAAGAGCTCAGGAGTCTGAGCCTCACTTTATTCTCAGAGAAACAGCAAGGACAATAAGCTTATGCTTTAAAGGGAGAACTGAGCCTGGCTGAGTCCATGGTGAGAAACATTACCCAAGGTGTTCATATGCAAGGGTGTGTGTTTGAGAGAGAGGTGGAAGGGTGGTCGTGCTGGTGGGAGACACATTCAGGTATCTTCAGAGAAATCCAATTCTTCCCTGCTTTAATGCTCGTAGACCATCAACAATGTATACAAATGAACAAACTGAGCTCCCAGAAAGTGAAGGAGTCAGGTACTCACTGCAGTTTTCCTCATCTGAGTTGTCTCCACAGTCGTTCTGGCTGTCACACCTCCAGTGGTCTGGGATGCAGTTGTTATTCTCGCAGCGGAATTCATGAGGTCCGCAGGTCTTTTCATCTTTTTCATCAGGAGCAAACAAACATGAAGATGAAAATGGCTTCAAAGAGCATGAATATTAATAGTGTGCTAGCTATCATATTTTCTATGTGTAATCATCATTTCCTTAGGGTTTCCCTAAGCAAGTCTGACACTGAGTTCAAAACACAGTATGTACTCCAGAGGCTAACACACTGTAATATGAAATACCTGGCCGTGCTAGCGATCATCTTCAATAGAATTTGAGAAAGTTGGCAAAATGGAATTTTCTTCACGACACATCCAAGAGAATTTCAAAACATAACAAATTCTGAACCATTAGATTTTGGCTTTGCTAGATAACATGCTAAAACTGTGTTTCTGTTTCAGTGTCCCGTCAGTTATGATATCTTTCATACAGTAACAACAGCTTAGTTATTCGTCTGAATATCAGCTTGTCACTTCTTTGTCTTTAATGCTATTCAATTGATTATATTAAGAATAATTTAAACAGCCAAAATCGATATGCAGTAACACAGTACACTGAACTCTACAGTCAACAGTGAAAGATTTATCCTTATAAAGAAACAGCTCAGAAAATAGCACAAATCATCTTTAACACAAGGTGGGAAAATAGTGGATACTTTTAACATATAAGAAAACTTGGGCTAAGACTATGGTAATGTTTCTTACTCAAAATAGCAATCCAAGAAAAGATGCAACAATTCAGAGGTTTGATCCATGCTTGGGCTGCATCAGTTAACTTTCTGGAATAGGAAAAAAAATGTTCTGGTTTGTTTAAAGTTCTTTAAACCAATCACAACGGTCTTTGGCGGTGCTAAGCCCCGGATGCAGTGACAGTGCCCTTGCAAAATAGATAGCAGAGATAACGGGAAAAAAAGGAGAATTCCAGCTGGAAAAGGCAGCCAGTGGCAGGCTTTATGCCCATAGTCTGAGTCAGACTACTTGGAGGTGACTGCCTGGAATTTGTGTGTGTGTGTGTGTGTGTGTGTGTGTGTGTGTGTGTGTGTGTGTGTGTGTGTGTGTGTGTGTGTGTGTGTGTGTGTGTGTGTGTGTGTGTGTGTGTGTGTGTGTGTGTGTGTGTGTGTGTGTGTGTGTGTGTGTGTGTGTGTGTGTGTGTGTGTGTGTGTGTGTCTATGTGTGTCAACAGTGGCTTGCAGTTGTTGTGGAAAGAAATATGGAGTAACTGAAGTGTTTCCGTTTTAAATGAGGCAGTAATTAAGTGTTAATGGCCAGAGTTACAACTATCCAGAATATCTGCATTCATTTCAAAAGGAACAAATGCTTTGATATTTGCTCCAACAATACTTCCTCAGAAGTCAAAGTAAAACCGAGAGCTTCCTTTCAAAAAGTCATTTTAGTGCAGACATCATCAGGGATAATGGCCAAGGTAACGCTGTTATCAGTTAGGGAAGAGATGCGTCAAAAGGGGAGGGTGGCAGATACCGCCTGGATCTCTTTCCAACATGACAGCAGGAGAGGAATCAGGAGGGAAAGCTGAGAGTAGCAGCAAGGACACAAGGCAGCAATTTATTAGGAAGCAGCTCAGTCACTAACAGCATATAAAAGATGTGACATGGGGGAAAAAAAGCAATATATCCCTCCTCAGTCAGAGCTCATTACGGTGCTAACAAGCAAAACTTCTTTAAACAGTCTGAGGTTGTTCAAAGTGAAAATAAAATAGCTTTAAAGCACAATCATATCTTTTGAGTGCTCTGAAGTGGTGAGCAGTTTTCAGGTGATGAGTTATCAGATGACACTGACAAATACCGCAGATAATAGAGTTTGAGGGGCTAAAGTCAATCATCACAAAGTGGGATAAACATTTACCCAATCACGGTCTTCTTAAGTTAATTGACATCAAAACTGCAGCAAATCCTCAACATAAACCAAGTTAAAATTAATAAAGTAACCTATTAAGAGGAAGTGTAAGGCATCATACTTCAGGTACTGTATTTTTTCCTACAACAACTGCAAGCCACTGTTGAGACACACACACACACACACACACACACACACACACACACACACACACACACACACACACACACACACACACACACACACACACACACACACACACACACACACACACACTGTTTTGTTCCATTGTGCAACTATCTTCACATTAATAATTAATGTAAAAAATCAGATACTGTACATGATGACTGACTTCATTACCACTTCATTATATATGATTTCTGCTTCTCCAAACAGAACCGACCACCATCTAGTGTAGGTAATACACTGACTACAGATACCTCATACAACCCCGCTTTGAAATAGCCAAACTATCCCTTGAACCTTGATGGCTGCACAATTTCTCTGACCCAACAGTTAAGAATCCGGGAATAGTATTCGATCAATCTCTTACATTTGAGCCATACATCAAGTATATATCATAAACTGCCTCTTCCACCTTTGAAAAATAGCCGAAATACACCCTATTTAATCAAAATCCAACACTGAAGACCTTAAACATGCCCTTCATTACATCTAAAACAGACAAGTGTAATGTAGTTTTCTCTAGCCTACCTAAGACAGCAACAAAATATCTCCAATTGGTCCAGAAGTCTTCACAAGATCTAACTATGTTAACTATGATTGCTCTTAATTTCACTGACTGTAAACCCAAATAACTGTTTTTCCTTTTTAACAACTAGGCTAGTTATCCTGTTACGGCTGTACTGTATGATCTCAATGCATGTGTGTACTTGTATATGTAATATGTGTTTTCTGTTGTTTTTTTACTGACTTGTAAAGTGTACAGACACTGGATGATGTGCTCTTTAAATAAAGTGAAGTTGAAGTTGAGGGAAAAAAAGGTTCCCAAGGTGCCCTGCCCTAGTTATAATGGCTTTTGTGTTTGTGATGTCAGCATTTAAACACTGACAGCAGCTAAAAATACATGGCAAATTGAACTCATAATGCTGAGCTACTATTGAAGAAAGAGACAGCTGTCCTTCGTGGTGTTCTCCCTCAGCACATCATCAGATAGGTGGTGAGAACACGAGTCAGACCAGTGTGAAGCCAAGTGTAAAATTAATTCAGATTAAATCAGATTCTTTCCCCCTTTAACCGAAAAATAAGTGAAGTGGTGTGATTCATGGTTAAGTGGGTTTTCACAACTCACCGCAATTAGCCTCGTCTGACCCGTCTGCACAGTCAGGGTCCTCATCACAAACCCAGAGTTTAGAGATGCAGTGCATGGAGGCCTTGCACTGGAACTGGTCTGGGGAGCAGGTGCTTTCAGCTGTAGGCAGAGAGACGGGCAGAAGAAATAACCTGAGCAATCTAAGGGTTCATAAAAAGTATAGTGATATAAGAACCAGTGAGGTGGACATTCATTTCTCCACAACATTCTCATACCTATTTGGTTGTTTTTTATTATAGAAAAACTTGTTATAAAACCTTACATTGTATCAGATAGCATTTTAATTCCAGTGGTGCAGTGCTCATTACAACAGCGCATTCAAAACCACACCCAATCATCATGGAAGTCTAAGAAGGGGTGAAGTAATTAGCTTCCCCTTAATTAAAGCCTTTTTTTAAGTCTCTCTATCTCCTCCTTACTTTCTTGCATTCTCTCCCCCCACTCTGACCCCTCTTGCAATCACATGCAAGGCCAACTGCTTGAATGGGGTGTGATATTCTCAGTTACATCATGGCAGAGAAAATCTGTTTCTGTGTGATTCAATGTCTAATCTCTTTTCACAGTAACAGACCATAACATGTGCTGCCTTTGGAATACCTAATGTTAATGTCATCATATTGTCTGCCCAAGCACATACAGAAATTGAAAAAGGCAATTAAGGCAATTTATCTTAATCCACAAAATGATATCTTTAAAACCATAAAATAAAAAAACTTTTATCAAGGTTTTTGCTGCAATGTATGGGCAGACTGATCGAACTGGATATATTCATAAACCACCTGGTGAAAAATCTCAGTAAAACGGATGGCTGGGTATGTTTAAAAAACTTACAATACAAGTACCAATACTAGTACCCTAAAAGTGATACAAATACTGACTTCATTGATACCCTTTTCTCTTCCTCATTTGAGACCCATCATGTAAATGGAAACATTCAGCTCCGTGCCACCACCACTCCGCTCAAGTGTGTTTTTCTCTTCATCTGGCTCCACAAAGGATTGGATGCGGGTATCATTTGACTGGAGAAGCTTGAATACCACTTGGTACTGGGTTATTTTTGTTGATACCTTAAAAGGTATTGAGTACAGATACCCAGCCCTAAACCCACTTAGAAGACAATGAGTCTGAAAGTAATAATGCAGTGCCTTACGGCAGTCTGTCTCGTCCTCTCCATCTCCACAGTCGTCCTGACCGTTGCAGCGCAGGTTAAGAGGGATGCATTTCTGTTTCCTGGTGCACTTGAACTGGCCTGACAGACAGATGTATGTCTCTGAAAAAGAAAATGGGCAGCAGCAGCAGGAAGTTGCATCAATAAGAAATGTTGGGAGTCCAGACAAAGCTAAGTATCTAAACTATTACGACTGAATGGTAGTGATTCAATCTACAATATAGCCAATTTATAGAAATCCTTACATTTATTGTGAAAGGTGTCTGCTAAAAAAACACTTGAATATGCAATTAGTATTGAATAAATATAAGTGGATACACATGATGCAATATTAGAGCTGCAGCTATTTACTATACTCTATATTGAATCATCTATTATATCGGCTATTTCCCCAATTATTCTAGACTACGACTTCATGTTACACAGTGAAAATGTGATGCCCACAATGTCATAAAAACTCAAGATGAAATTTTACAATTGGTTATTTTTACCGACAAACAACCCAAAGCCGAAAGATTTTCAATTCAAATAATTTTGTATGATGAATAACTCAAACAGTTAATCAAATATTCAAACAGGTCTTGATTCATTTTCTGGTGATCAACTTATTATTATTTGACTAATTGTCTTAGCACTAAATACTACCATCTACAGGAAACTAAAAAGACATGAGAGTACTGGATACTCATTGATTCTGTACATGAGACAGCTTTCTGTGAAATGCAGATACAGGACAGCAATCAGCAAGAAGAAATGAATGAAAAAAGGTTCAAAAGAACCTCTTGAATCTTCCACTCAAACAGTATAGTAGTAACAGTACAATAGTTCTTTCATCCTTACCACAGTTCGCTTCATCCGAGTTGTCACCACAGTCGTTTTCTCCATCACAGATAAATGGAGGAAGAGCACAAAGGCCAGTCCCACACTGAAAACGGCCAGGCTGACATTTGAATTCCGCTGTTGGAAAGGAAGTCGCAGCTATATCTTAGGAAATATAGGAATTCAATCGTACATATAAATTGGTCCAGAGCATAAAAAATGCCATAAACAACAACGACAACAAAAAGACATTACATTGAAAGTAAAGAAGCAGCAAAGACAGAAACAAAAAGTAGGAGTTGACTTGTTCTGGTATATAGTGGAAGGATTTTAAAGCCAACCTTTGAATAACATGGTACTCACGGCAGTCAGAAGGTTCATCTGATCCATCCCCACAGTCATCCACCGTGTCACATTTCCACCAGAAAGGGATACACTCATCTGTCCCGCAGCGAAACTATTAGTAACACATACACAAGAGTTGGAGTCAACATGAATATTTGAGTCTCTGTTTAAGCTTCAACATTCTTCAAAGCCAAACTCAAAATCAATACACAACCATTTCTTAGGACCTACAGTACATTTCAGAAGAGGAAAGCATATGAGAGTAGAGCAATTTGCCCTTAGGGGAAAAGTACTGATCAGGATAGAAAAACCATAACATGGTCAAACTAAAAACATAGAAGTGAGTAGGACTGACCTGACTGGAGGTGCAGTTGGACAGGCAGGTCTTATTGTCAGCTGCCAAGTAAAAATTAGTTGGACAGGCACATTTGTGTTCCCCACCGGGAGAAAGAAGACACAGATGGCTACATCCTCCGTTTGCAATCTGACACTGGTGTTTAGGTACTGTACAGAAGGACAGAAGTACATTACTTTCCTCCTTCAAAAGGCCCCCAACAACTGCTAGGCATGAGAGGGATGAACAGGACTACCAGATGGACTTCATACCTTCAGGCTGGCGCAGGGAGTGGTAGACCTTGATAGATTTGATGGCTTGCCAGGAGTTGAGGAGCTCCATCCCTTGAGCGCCAGTTGTCTTGTGAGCACGTCGTAGTGATTTGGACTTGCCATCCGTCCAATACACAAAGTCCTCAAACAAAGTCAGAGCTATTACGCCTTGGATGTGACCGTAGGACACTGGAGAGGGATAAATGGCCGTGACAAGAATCAATTGAATTATTTTTTCCAATCAATTTAGCAACCAGGGGACTGCTACATTGTGGGGAACTTAAAACACTAATTTCCTTGCAACAAGGGTTAAAACGTCCAATCAGTAACACCCATAACAGATCAATTTATCAGGTTAACTAATGATTTGAGTTTTTTTTTTATAGCATTTCTGATACCCCTATACTGCCATCTTTAATTTCCCATCATTTTATATGACGAGCAGTAGTAGTGATAGAGCCATTCATTCATCCTTTAAGTTTAACTATATGTGTTAGAGTTTAACATCTACAACACAATTTAAATTGAAATTTAAAAGTTGCATTTGGAAGTAGAACCTAGCCATACAATATGGGATGAAAAGTGTACTTCCCAAAAATGTCTAACTGTTATTTTAACATGGACACCACCTTAGTCTCACCTTTGCGTCTTTGGGTGCCATCCATGTTGGCAAGCAGGATGTGGTTGTCATCTGCCCAGTAAAGTCTTTTGTTGGTATAATCGATAGTCAGAGCAGTGGGGCTATAGATCTCTGTGTCAATGATAACCGTTTGCCCTCGGCCATCCATGCCAATACGTCCAATGTGGGGAGGTTCACAGCAGTCTACCCAGAACATGTACCTAGTCAGAGGTACAGCACAATTCAAAGAGATATGTACTACAGCAGGAAAAACATTATAGCAACAAAAAATTGCACTGACACAAAATTAGCTGGCTCTTACAGTTTCCAAGTTATTCATTTGAAATGAGCAACTCTATCTCTGTTCTCCCTCAAGCTGTGAAACAAAACAAAACATACTGCAGCATTGTGGTGAGTTTACAGTAATGATAATAGGCTTACCCTGTTTGGGGGTCCAGAGCTAAATCTGTGGGGTTCTTAAGGCTAGAACTGATCAGGACGGTAGGGTAGAGGCCATTGGATTTGGACACTTCCAGTGTTTTTCTTTCTGCATCACACCAGTACAGATTCTTTCCTATCCAATCCACTGCTAAGGCGCTGGGCACTGCTGTTCTGTGGACTATCTAGTAATGCAGGGAGAGGAAGATCAGTTTCAGTAAAAAAAATAAAAACGGATCAAATGTAAAGAAATCATTTGGCATTTGAGCAAAATTGTCTCTTTTTTTCGTTTACTAAAGACAAACACAACAGCATGCACAAAGGATAGGTCCTCCTCTGTCAGGTAGGAGTAATTTAATATACCAACCCTGGAAGAAATAAAAGAATCAGAGTGACTCAGAAGAACCTATTTTTATGTCCCACAAACAACAATCTCAAGCATTGAGGATGCTCTCATTTAGACAACTTCTATTTTTTTCAACCACATTACACAGAAGGGCTATTATCATCCAGAGCAGAAATGATCATTAGTGGGATTTCTTTGAGATCTGATTTATAAGTGTTGCCATAGTAATGGCTATAAATGCATTTCGTCTTTGACTCAAAGTTGCTGAAGGGCGATTAATGACCATAACTGCTGACCAGAAGCTACTTTTCTTAAAGTAAATGTGTCACATGCAGAATACTGTGTCCATTGTGATTACATATATTATGTATTTTATATCTGTAAAAATAGGATATCTGAAATGAATGTATGACCATAAAAAGTGGCGGCTGTCTGTGCTTCTTTTATTTATTATTTAGACAAATTTAGGTATGTTTGTGTGTGGGCAGTATTACCACACCTGCTTACATTGTGGGGATAGCAACAGTCTATTATAGATTGTTACATATTGCTTAAATTGATTAAAAAATGTCACAATATATTTGTTGAAGTCATGATTGGGGTGTTCATCACTAGCATTATTACACTTGATGTCTAAGAGTTTTCATATAAGAGTTTGGTGTTTATCGATGTGTTTTGTCAGATCAGGGAGCTGTATCTAAAAACGAAATAATTAACTAATTAATTAAGGTACAGTTGTAGTTTGACCCACACATAATTATGCATATCACATTTCTCAAATTTAAGACTACAAATCATTCTTGCTTCTGTATGACAGCTACAGTAGTGGCTGACATTAATAAGAATAAAATGATTAAATACTCAGTAAAGACTTGTAATGACTCTTAAACACATACAGATTGTATGTAAACTGTACTAGCTGCTATTATGGATCATGGTAAAAAATAAAAATAAAAAGCTCAATTCAATATCTATAAAAGCATTTTTTGAGGTTTTAAAGAGGCCTGTGCACTTAGGCCATGAAATTTGCTCTGTGCATAATACAAGGGGGTCAGTAGTGCAGAACTCTGTATATTCCAATCTGAAAATGTATCCTCTGTATAAGTATTTGTTTACTGTGTAAATGTAAATACTGGAACCAAAGCAGTGTAAGGAGGGCAGCAAAGACACACTTTCATAAATTATCATAATCATCTCACAGCACTAATCTCAGTAAGAGATTTGGTTCAAATGCAAGTGAATGTGTTTAACTGGTATAAAAGATATCTAGGAACTATAGGAACTCCATCAATATACCCAAGGCAGTCTAGCTTTTGAGTCTGAAAAAGCAGTTATTCAGAATATACAATCACTGTGCCAGCTGGCAGATAAAACCAATGCAAAAAATAAAAAATAAAAAATAAAAAAAGCCAGCACAATCGCTCATTAAGGAACCCGATGAGCTTTGAGGCCTTTTCCGTCATCATTTGCAAGAAAATATATAGTCTGGGTAAAAGACTAGACTGTCCCCTAAGCAGTAATTTGTACAAAACTGAACTTAAAACAGTCACTCGAGTGTCACTCTTTGTTCAGTATGTTCCGTCACAACGGCATCCTCAGGCAAAAACCAGATGTTACTCACTAGTCCTTCTGGCTGACTTTATTCATAATATTTCACTATTGCTCATGTGGCACCGAAGGTTAACTTGTGAGGGACGTTGACATTTGAATGTGGCTCATCAAAGCATAAAGAGCAGATTAATGTATGTTTGAACAATGCAGTCACTGAATCAATCCTTTCATCCATTTAAAGTAAAACATTTCATACAGCCCTGAAACGTTCTTCAGAAGGCTAATCATCACTTCTTCATCTTATGTTTTCATTTCATTAAACTTAAGTGTTTTCTTAAGTGTCACTATAACAACATGTCATATTGACTCTTTCAGTAGTCATAGCTTGGCTCGAAGAATGGACACAGATACACCTCGGTGGTATTGTTGTATTGTTGAAGGTAAACCCAGCACCCACCTGTCAAAGGGGCGATGCCATTCATTTTCTGCATAAGATTAAGCCTTAAAATAATTTAAAAGGGTGAATTAGATAAAATAGAGAAAGAGACCAAAATCGTTATTTTGTACCTGGTTGTTAACACATTCATTTCTGCTGTAAAGCTGGGCATTTAGCACAGGGATCTATTGGGATTGAATTTCTTTTGGAGCTAGCCTCAAGTGTCCTTTTAAGAACTGCAGTTTTTGGTGCTTCCGTGTTGGCATTTTTCAACCCCGGAGCTAGCTACTTGTATAAAACCAATTATTTATGTAACCGTTGTTGTTCTTTCAGCTATCAAATGCAAAACACCTGCTGTGACATCACTGACTGCATACTGTAGCTAGAAGTGTAACCGCTACATCCTGCAAAGTTTCAACCCAAATAGGGTAGTGCAACAGAAGTTTACTCTTAAGAATTGATGAACTAAACAAAATAAATGATACAATCTCTCATTAGACATAGACATTTACATTGTTTTAATTAAACCATTTAATTCAATTAACCTCTGCCTTGGTCAGATGAAACTAGTATATTGGCATAGAAAAACAAAATCCACAAAAATACTCTCTGCTCCCCAATCTTTTCTTCATTATATGGCAAGCGTATACTAGTAGCACTGGATATCAGTGGCTCTTTTAATTAACTTGATGCAAGACGTTCCCCAGCCTGTGTTTTGGATAGTTTGTCCTCTTGAAAAGCTGAGGCAGTGGCTCAAACAGAGACTGTTGGAGTAATTGAGCTGAATGAGCCTAATACCCCCACGCATCAATATTAATTAGATGCTGGATGGGGGCCCAGCAGGTGTTCTGCTGACGTCCCGGTGTCCCGAGTGTCTGGGCTCAAATCCCATGACCAGGGCAAACCTTGTTGAATACACCAGAGAGCATCATTTTGTCAGTAGGCTTATTATCTGAAAACCATTGATGATAGTCATATTATCACAAACACACATTCATTGTTGTTAAAGTAACAGGCAATTGTCTGCCGACAGAACAAATCCATTATGTCGACTATAATAACGGATAAAGGGCACCCACCATCAGCTGAGCAGTGATAATGAGCCTTTAAAGCAACATACTTGTTTTCTAAACTCAGACGGACTCATATATACAATAGAACACATCTTGATAATTCAATTACATTAGTAAGAAAAACTATTTGGATAGAGCAAGGAAAGATGAATAAATACAAGTTGAACAGGGACCAAGCAAAGTGTAACCAATGAATCTTGGGTAAAGTACAACTAGACACCATATGGAATGAATTCCGAGCATCTAAATCCTGACCTTGAGGTCACTTCCATTGAGGCGCATTCTGTTGATCTTTCGCCCACTCGGCCTTGTTGAGTCCACCCAATAGATAAATTCCTTCTTGTAGTCAAAATCTATGTGGATAATATTGTTGAGGCCCTGAGAATATAGAGGATAGAGAGAGCACAAGTATATACAGTAAGTTAATGGGAATTAAGCAATAAGGAGTACAGAGTTACCTGTGAGGGTGAAAAATAATTATTAGAAGACACTTTCAATGGCAACACAGTTGTACAACACAGTATAAGTTAATTATCAAATTCAACTTATTATCCCCGAAGTGAGGTTAATATGCAGGTCTACACAATGTGTCAATTCCATATGTTTCCATGTTGCATTTTAGGAGAAAATGTTGTACATTGTAATATGGTAAACCCAAACACTGTTAATACATAGATTGATATTTAACCGCTCTTGACTTTTTTGCTTCATCCATCGTACGTGCCTCTGACATGATATATTCCTATTTTAAGCAATACAGGTGTCTACACAAGTGGTGTAATGGCTTACGTTTTACTCACACAAAACAGTTTGCACTTCAAGTTTATTTTTTTCAAGTGTGTGTTCTGACAGCTGCCAAAATGCAAGTTACCTATACTCAATGTGCTGTTTCCCTTCAATTGTCAAGTGCATTTTAAGGAACTTGTATAATGTCGGGAGAAAAAAGTGAATTAGGGGCAATTCCATCAACTGGTTTTGGACGGAATAAACTAGGCTACAGCATAGTTTGGTCAGAAGTTGGCACTCTACAGCAGGCTACGCAAGGCTATAATTTCACCAGTAAGTAGAAGAAGTAGAGATGGCTAACCTGGAACAAAACAAGTCGCCTTGGCCATCTAACCCATGTAATTGTTCTTTCATGTCAGCTAGTATTGGCCATGTTTCATAGTGTCCGGAGAAAAAGACATGTTATGGAAATCTGGGAAGAAGTACGCATCCTGTTTTCTCTCTCAAAAGCAGCACTTTTGAATTCAAACCAACCAAAACGTTTCATTAATTATTTGAAATGCCTACATGTAAAAATTCCAAAAGGATGAAAAACATAGCAAAGCAAGTCCAATTACGACAGTATCCGTGTGTGATATTTATTGTAGATACAATATTGATTTAGATGGTTTTCCCATAGGTTCCACTGCTTTCAGCTATGATATAAAGAGCATTTGAAGAGCCATGGAAGTCTTGAATGTTCTGTGAAGTCAAAGTCCTTACAAAGCAGAAGAGTGAGCTACTTTCCTACTGTGTCATGCTCACAGGACCTGACTGTCAGTCAGACAGAGCTGCTCACCAAACAAGTGCCCACATCCTGCTGTCTCACACCGTGGGTGCCGACAAAGGGTGTCAGATAATCTGACAGGCGAAATGAGACATCTTCATCAGATCATCAACACCCTCACAGAAAGGTGCCAAAGTGTCCTGGGGGAACCTTTCTCCACTCCAAACATCAGCTATAGAGATGAAACCCGCATGCTTGTTTTATCAGCTTTTCTATCCAAAAATGTGTTGCCTGTTCATTATCCCTGGAAACAGTAGAGAAACCAGCCAACTACAAAATCAATCAGAATGTAATAATCCCAAGTGTGTAATAATAGATTCTGAAAATGGATATGGAATTAGAATAATAAACAAGTGTATAAATAATAATACTGTAAATGTGCATACAGGTTTTTATAGTGCAGTACGCATATTGACATCACTGTTAACAACCCATTGATTTCCTCTTCCACACATTCAACTACTCATCTCATGTCTGACAGAAAAAACCTTAAGGCCGTGGATGCAATCACCAAAGTTTGTTTGCAAACTGACATAGCTTTTGGCTCCTACCATCCCAAGCTTTAAATAGAAATCATTCCCATATTACAACATGCTAAAATGTAAATATAATTATAGTTAATGTAGAATTATTGCATAAAGTAATTTCTATCTAAATACTAACCTGTAGCCTGAAATCACTGATCGATTTCTATTAGCTGTTGTTGTCGGACAGCTCATGGGAATCTGAACTTTCTTGAAGAGGTAGTTTGGCTTTTTTTTTTTTAAAGATTCTTTTTTGGCAGTTTTCATGCCTTTTATTATATAGGACAGACAGGAAATGGGGTGAGAGAGAGGGGGTAGAGGTTTGGAGTCGTACCCGCGGCAGCTGCCTCAAGGACCTTCAACCTTTTTACATGGGGCGACTGATCTAACCACTGTGCCGCTGGCTGCTCCAGTTTGTCTTTTTGAAGTGGGGTTGTGCGAGGTATTTGTCCATAATCTCTATTACCTACAGTAGATGGAGGTTAGCATGCCACCAGTTTAGAGAAGCAGACAGCGGTATCGACACTGCAGTACCGAATCTGCTGTGGTTGGGGGCAGCACCTTTAAAAAAAGGCCTACTTAAAAATCACCGTCAGTTTAAGTTTAAGCTATATATACATATATATATTCACTGCTTTACCTTGCCACAAGAGAGCCCCTTTCTTACACTAAATTTTCTCAATTTATTCCTACACATATATGCAGCTTTGCTGTGCACTGTATTAAACCACAGATCAGCTGTTTGGATCAGATTTTCTGCAGTTTATGGAGTAAACAAATACAAGAAAATAAAAACAAGTGAATATAACAGTGACAATGAAATGCTGTTCACTGTGGAGACAAGATGTTACCTTTCTGAGCCAGACTATACAAAACACTTTTGAAGAGGGCCACTTCAGTGGAAACTGGAGGAAGGCGCTGCCTGACGGCAAGGTAAAGCCGCAAAAAACTATTCTACATATTGCATAAACTTAAACTGAAATGGATTTTTTTGCTTAAGCCTTAGTGTCCATGTTTGGACTCCTGTCTGTGATGTGATAACCATCATCTACTGTAGGTAATAAATCATCTATAAGCACCTCATACAACCCTACTTCAAAAAAACTAAAGCTATCCCTTTAAAGCAAAATGTTATCCCTAGTAATCACGTTCCCCACTGTAAAAGAGCCAGAGCCAGCTCTAATTAATAACAGTGAAAAAAACTAAAACAAAGTAGAATAGCAGAAACATAGTATCTCTAAAACACACTGAATGGGTTTAAATATTGTGGTGGAGTAATTCTTGTTTGTGGTGGGAAGACAAATGTATGCTAACAGCAAAACCAATGCATAAGGAAAGTGATTGGCTCATTTGAAATTTACATAATATCATGAACATGTAATTTTAACAGGGTATGTAATGGTGTAGTGAAGTGATATAAGGTCAGTAAAGTAACCACCACCACTTAGTAAAGCCATGTGAATATTTCCCTCTCTAGCGACCATTAACGCTAACATGCAGTGATTAAAGTGAATTGTGGCTGATGAGAACTCACACATAGACAGTAGAGTACACGGAGCCAAGAGATTAATGTGACTGTGAGAGTAGACCATAGGATACCCCTAAGTTGATTTACAGTAAATCAGAGCCAACCATTTTTGATAATCAAGAGTCAGATTCAAGCATTGCCCTGAGCAGCTGTGATGAGACCTAGACATGATTGAAATAGCTTTTCCATGGGGTCCTCTGTAGGGTTAAGTGATCAGAATGGCCAGTTTTCTCTGTACATGTGGTAAGGGTTGGGAAATAATAATGGATAGTGGACATGTTATTTAAACATAACCAAAATTTACAATAATCATCACACTACATAACTCCTTGAGACTGAGGAGTAAAATCACCTATGCAATTTTTTTTTTGTTGCAGAGTAATACTGAATGTTCTTATTTGAGGTAATATATAATACGATTTGAAAAAAGTGGTTTGCTACGCATCTTTCAAGAATGTTTAGCTGAATTAGATGTTTGTCAAATGAAGGACAGCAAAAATTGGAGAGGATGTAGACTACATTTCCAGCAGACTGTAAACATTTCAAATACGTCAAAATCTGAAATAGTGGCACATCGTTTTCTTTATGTGTGATAATGTCAAAACTTGAGACAGTATACAGTGGCAAAACATGCATTCACCCACTGAAATGTATATAAATGTAGCCAGGCAATCAGAACATGCCTACCTGAATACATGCAGACCCACAGTATATAAGGCAGTGCACACCCCTTAGCTATCCTTTTCCTCTTCAGTGAAGAGCGATTTGCCCGATTTTACTTTCTCCATGGATGGAGTCTCTGCTTCAGGAACCTCATCAGCGGGTTTGTGTCCCACCTCCTTGCCAGCAAGGAGGTGGATTCAGCTTTGATTGCCTTCTTAGCCACGCAGAGAGCAGTGCTAGCGGCCTGTGATCCCATTGCTACTTGACATAAGTAGTGATGGGATCACTTCAGACAAAAGGGGTTTTACTCCGCATACTGCCTGGTTCCAAGAAACATGGGATATTGCACATTTTGGATCATCACATCCTAAATTGCTGCATTGCTCACAAAACCTTCCACATGCTAACAAACAAGCAGTGATGGGAACTGGGTCAGTTGGGTGATTGGTTCACCACCTTCAACTTCAAGGATGCACACTTTCATGTTGAGGTGCCCTTGGAACACAAGATTTCTGCATTTTGCTTTCCAAGGGTTATCCTATAAGTACAACTGACTGCTGTCTGGCTTTTCCCTGGCCCCTGCACCTTCATCTGCAGCCTAACCATGGCATGAGGGTCTTCTTCTAACTCGACTCATTGTTATGGCCAAGTCCATAGAATGGGCTGTGTACCACAGACCCCGGTTGATCTTATAGCTTATCAAGTTGGAGTTTGCGACCAACTGGAAGAAGAGCAGTCTCCTGCCACAGCAATGGGTGGAATATCTGTTGATTGTGCTCAATGCGTGCGGGCTTCGGGCCACTCTGTTGGAACACAGATGGATGTCCCTGCAGCAGGCAGCTTGCAAACTACAATAGGTTGCCATAGTAATGGTGCTGACTGTAATGCAGTTGCTGGGATTCATGGTTTCATTAATGGGATTTAAGCTGCCCACCCATTGGTGCCACTGGGGCTACTGCGCACATGGTGACTGCAGAGTTCGTTCGTCAGCCTTTACTTGGATGGTAGAAAGCGGCACGATTACCATCCCCCCTCTCAGTACAGGATGACCTGCGATACTGGGGGATTCCACAGTACCTTTTGAAGGGAACTATACAGAAGTGGACATATTTACACCGTTCCTAAAAACAGCCATTTCAACCCATAATTCCTCAATATATAATTGACTAACTGGCTACAAGATGCAAGGGAGCTCCCAAATGAAGCATGGAAAAAAGGACACAATGATTATTCCACTGACACTCTGCTGATGCCTCTTAGCTGTATGTACATCTGATGATGTATCTAAAATCTCATTGCAGGCATAATAACGGTAATTCAGATATCGCTTACCTGTTTCAAGATGGTGTAATTTGAGCCATCCACACTCAGCTTCCGGATCTCATGGTGGTCAGCCATTATAAGAAAAGGCTCTTCAGCTGAAATGAGGAACATGCAGAGTTGAAAGGTCTGATGGGACTTAGTTACACACTGAAATTCTGCAAGTGGGGAGTTGAAAAGTCAGACCTGACACAGCCTTGCATGTATTGGGATTTCGCTCTAAGGCTTCATAGCCATCCACACACAGGCACTTGTAGGAGCCATAAGTATTGATGCAGCGCTGGCTACAAGGGAGTGTAGTGGAGCATTCATCGATATCCACACACGTCTTCCCATCATCTTTCAGGTGGAAACCAGGCCAGCATTTACACTGAATACATAAAAACAAAAATGGTAGCGGAGACAGTTTATCTGTTTTGACTCCTAATTAGCTATTAAAATTTAGCCTATGAAACAAATCATTCAGGTTTTATGGTTTGGACATTTGATTTCTTCTTTTTTACAATGTGTCATTGTGGCTATGGTCAGGGGTTAAAGTGTTAATTGACTAATGACAAATGCGTATTAGTCTGGGCCCTCTCAGTTCATTTTTAGATTTATAAGACATATTGTACCATGGCTCAACAATTCCATCACACTTCAGTGACCAGGCCCCACCCCAAAAATAGCTCAAAGTGCTTGTATCAGCTGCTATGGACCCAAAGCAAATCCCTTTCTTATCCACAGTTATAACCTTGAGGGCCTTTCTGCTGATCTCCCTGTTCAGGCAACAAATGTATGAGGTAAGGGTCTGTATTGATGTGCTCTCTGTCCAGCTCTGCCTCTGACATGACAGGGAAGAGAGGTTTTCTGTGCTTTCAGCCAGTTTTCTGGCTGAGCAAAGTCTCATGGAAGAGTAGGAGAGGCAAATCCAGAAATGAAGGCATAAACTGCAGCGGTCTGTAACAGTGATGGCCATCGGAGCACTCCAGCAGACATAGCCTTGACCTGGATTCAACCTCAACATCCCATGCCAACATTGCCAGGCATGGCACAATCATCCGGCACCGTGAGGGAGCACAGACAGTTGTTGGCATATCATTACATTCTCAAGCATTCAAGGTTATTCAAAAAGTGAGAAACTAAATGTAAGTATGCTCTAACCCATCTGTATTTGTGTAATTATGTGCAAAATAAGGCTTAATTCATTAATGGCCATTAATCTTAATGTCCACACTATTACTAATATGACCTCCACTTTTCACCTAATAATAATGATTCTAGAGCTTAAAACTGTATCAGTAAAGACTATGAATTAAAATGTTAGACTGTTGTAATACACATTCAATTTGAATATGATGATGCAATTTTCAATGTAGGCAGAAGGACACATTATAGCTGTGATTCTTATTTGCATATCTATTCACTATACAGTGTACAGATCTATACACTATACAGTATAGGACTGAAGTATATATGACTAGTCCACTGGTCACTTACCTTGTATCCCACAGGAAGATCTTGGCAGTCCTGTGTACACCCGCTGACTCTGCGGTTCAAGCATTCGTTCACATTACAGTTCCTCTCATCTGACCGGTCTCCACAATCATCTTTCCCATCACAGAGATTCCCTTCAGAGATGCAGCGTCCATTGGAGCACATGAAGAAGGAGCCGTTGCACAAGCTTCCTGAAGAGAGCAAGACATGACTGTTACTGGCAAAATGCCCTGCAATTACTTGACAGAGTTGGGGAACGTTTTTGACCTGACAATGGATCTCGACAGATTAATTCCCTTCAAGAGAGCTCTCCTGGTTTTAGCATGTTTTTTCCCCGTCATATGTCACTGCCAGTTTCCTGGGCGAGCAGTGCTGCTGGTGACACTGATGAAGAGATTCCAGTAGTGAGCCAAAAAGCAGCCTTACCTGCAGCCAGACATTTGAGGTTCAGAGGCAGTTCGTCAGAGTGGTCGGGACAGTCTGCATAGCCATCACACTCCCACTGAGAGCTGAGAAGACAGCGGCCATCCCCGCAGCGAAATTCCTCTGATCCACAGGAGCGATAGGCTGAAGAAAGAGAGATGGACACTTTTTTCATTAAGTTACACTCAGCAGTGAGACAGCTTCAGTTTAGGGGGGGACTAGAACTAAGTGCAAATGGTGAAAAAATAAACTTTCTATTGCCATTGTTCATATTGCAATAAAGCATCCTCATAGTGTATAAAGAATCATTGCTGATTACCAATTCAACTCATCTGGAGGAATAATGGTGTGCAAAGTTGCATTAGTCAATATTTCAAGGACAGTATAAATGTTTCAACAGCCCAAGGCATCACAAATCAAGGCTGTGACATCTATCATTCCCTCAGTTGAGATACTAAAAAGTATACTCAAATAAAACCTGGAGGCCAATATGTTTACAAGTATACTATTACATTCATTCAAAAATATCAAAATAATTAAATCCTAAATAACAGAAACTCAGACCTGTCCAGATGAATATGAATATCTATAACCAGCTGCAAAATACCTAATTTCAGTATTTTCCTACATCCCGTTCTCATTCCCAGAGCGTCAAATGCTGCCGTTATCTCATGGCCCTCTGCATTTGATACCGACACACAAGGCACCCTTGAGCACATGTATTAGTACACAGAGCTTTTCAACTGAAAACTTATCTGAAGCAGTAATAGATGCTCAGAGCAAGTTCTCCAGAATCCTTCACAAGCCTAATGAAAAAGACATCTTACTCTGGAATGCACAGTTTATTTCATTAAAAATATTTATCCGTGTAAGGCTGTCAATTACAAAATTGCAACATCACTTGTAGCCTAAAAGATTAACAAATATGTTAATATTGAAAGACTGCTTTTACATAGTAAATGTCCCTTTAGTTTGAAAATTAGAGTGCATTATAGGCTAGCCAGACAATATTGTGTGAATTCAGTAAATATATATACATAATTAGAAGGAAATCATCTGTGTTCTACAAAAACAATATAAACCCTTTATATAGATACTCATTCTATCGTTTCAAACAATGTAATGAGATACGTATCTCCTAATCTTGCAAAGAATACTGGCATGCCTGGAAAGGCATGCAAGACCTGTAAAAAACATTCCCCTCCATATTTGTTTTCTTCAATTGTTTAGTTTTTGTATGGCAAGTGTGGTGAACTACAGTTTGTGTTCTCAACCCTCTGCACTTTAAATCCAAAGTTTAATATCTGGTCTTTTTTAATACAGGGTTTCTACCACATTGTAGACTTTAAACTTTTACCTGGATTATATGCTGGGCTATCACTATGTTTTACTTACCTAGTGTTGCTTTCAATGAAGGCATATCCATATACCATTGGTAAATATTAAGAGAGCAAATAAGAAAAAGAGAGCAAAATAAAAATAAATCTACTTGCCACATTCTACTGATTCATCAGACCCATCTCCACAGTCGTCATCATGGTCGCAGACAAATCGCTGGGGGATGCATGCTTTGTTGTGGCAGCGAAACGAGCTGTCATCACATGTGTTATTGGGTGCTGATGCATGAAAAGAGATGGTTTCAAAGGCTAATCAATGGATCAATATTTTCTTCCTGAACATGGCATGGCATCTAAAATGTCAATATTAGTGAGCCTTTTGAAAACGTCAATATAAGTGAGCCTGATGCTACTATTGTCTTTGTGTTTTATTTTAGAACCAAAGTTGAAAGAATTAAGTTTGAATGATCCAGGACAAATTTGTGGATGAGTACAGATTACACCACTTAGAGAAGACTGCAATCAGGCAAACACTTACATTGTACTACTTCCCACTAAACACTTGTTTTTTTTATTACTTGAAATAAAATGAGCTAAGGGATTTACAGTAGGTGTTTAGTAGGTTGCATGTTCTATGGGCTATTGTTTTACACAATGAAATCTAAAAAAAAAGCAAGGCTTTCCAAATTAGAGGATTACATTGAGTTTCTTTTATAATCGCAGGGAGCTATTCAATGTGTTGAACTAGAGTTTACCACAGCCGGCTGCAGAAAGTTCATCACTCCCATCGGGGCAGTCCCTTTCACCATCGCAGAGCCAGCGTTTCGGCACACAGGCGTACGACCCAGGGCAGCTAAATAGGCCTGGAGCACATGTCACTGAGCCTGAGAGGAAAACAGGACCACATGCTCTATTTTCAAAAGTCAATACAATGGGTCAAATGCACCACAGAAGACATGGGACATTGAACTGAAGCAGGTATCTTTTGTTTTGTTAGGATGGCTTTATAGGCTATACCGTACTATACTTGTTATACTACTACTACTACTGGTTGTAGTTTTTAGCCAATAAAACGTTATGACCTACAGTAAACAAATTTTCATTGTGCAGCAGTTCCCATTATGCCTTATGCAGACTTACATATAAGGACTGCGCTATTGTGATTGATAATTATAAACATGGATTATGAAAGTCAGCAACACTTTATCTTTGGTATAGTAGCAGTCGGAAAAATATGGCTGCACTGAGAAACAAATGTAAATACAGTTAGCATTATCTAAAATGCATGTTTTTGACGAGAATTGTGCCTGGGAAACCTCTGGGCTATTTCATTCATATATCCTCGACACTCCATTACAATCTAATTACACAACCAATGTTAACAGCAATTCTTGTCTCTTTATTGTTTCTGGATTATTTTTATTTTACTCTAGAATTCATTACAGACACATCTCATTTGCCCATTGAAAAAAAGCTGTGCCTCTTTGGCCGCAGTGATGAGAAATCTCTTTGCCTCAGTGCCTACTTGAATCATCAGAAATGTCTGTGGTCTCATTTGTTGTATCTTTAGGATTGCTTCATTTCTGTTCGTTCATTTACATCTCTGCTAGGGGAACGCATGAGGCTGTCATACGACATATAGAGGATCTGACCTTTTACAATAACAACAGATTCCTCATGACATCTAAAAGGGTACTAACCACAGATCTGCACGCTCTCATCAAGGCCGTCCTCACAGTCGTTCTCCCCATCGCACAGCCATTGTTTGGCAATGCATTTGTTCTTTGAGCAGGCAAACTGGTTCCACAAGCATGACGAGTCTGCAGAGAACAGCGGGAAATGAATTTTAATGCCACATATCAATCAAACTGAGGATGAAACAACAAAAGCAGCACCCTACAGAAGGGTAAGAGTGTTTTCAATCAAAACACAACAAGTAGTCTGGCTTCTATTTGCCCTATGGCTTGCTTGTTTTTCTCAAATTTTTGTTCTGCTTAGCAACATGCATGGGTACAGTTGCAAGTTTTCCTTTTTTCTCACATAAGACATTTATTTTTCTTGGTTTCTGTGCTTGGAAATTAAAACTGAACACAAAACAAGTGCCTTTTCAATATCTTATCAGTATCAAAGCATTTAAAGCACTATTAAGCACACTAAGGTTTATTTTTAATTTGAAAGTAAACTAGGTTGCAAGGGACGATGAGAAACAGTTGGAATTTAGGAGTGCACTCTGCTGATCACTGTGTAAAAGCTATTGTGTAAAATGGGGATTATTCAAAATCTGTGCTGAGTTTGTGTCACTGAGCCACCCACTCTCCCTGGGGAGTCGTTCTGTGGTCTTTTTCCCTCAGATGTCAGGCCTGGCAGAGTCTGCCAGAGCTTTGATAGTATGTTGAGAGAAGGAAAAGGGATGTATGCTCCAGGTCGCACCACAGTACAAGGAATTATGGATCTTGCTGAGGGTGGGGGCTAGGGATGGGTCTCTCACACTGGGTTGCTTTCCTTCCTGTCAGGCTTTGTACATCACACCAGCTTTACGTGCTTTGATAGCATGATGTAAGATGAGGATAAGATAAACATTAAATGGCTAAATCTGGAAACCATGATTATCCTAGGTGATACTAAATTTGCACTTCAAATGCTGCTTCCACTGCTGTTTCAAGTGTATAACAAAATAGCAGGTTTATAGCACATTAAATTTATCAAAGATAGTCTTTCATGTCTCATTTTCAATAGTGTTTCACGCAGTAGAAAAGCGCATTATGCATTGTGAAGTGACAAATGACTATCTAATCAGATGTGGAATTTAACATTTCTGAAATGTAATGACATTTTCCTCAAACCACTTTGCCTTTGCAGTCAGATTATCTTTGGCTGTAGCTTTTTATATGGTAATTAACTCAGAGGAATTGGAATATTGTCTATTTGTCCTGAAAATGCTATTCAGAACTTCTCAGAGAATTCCGGCATAATTCATATCAGCTCTGATATAGGCACATTTGAGGCATGGGATGTTATCATTTCACACAGGCACAAATTACATTTTTAGATAAAGGAATGGAAATGATGTTCATGTGTTATGCATCTCTCTAACAACATGCATAGCCAATTTACAAAATAAATCAGATAAATTGAAGAGCATTAAATATGAAAACTGGATAGCACCAAACTGCCTTGCTCTATTTGCTGTTACTGAAATGTGAACAATTGTGCTGGTTAATTATACAGGAAGAGCAAAGGAGACAAGTAAGAAATCTGCAACATCTCAAAGGCAAGACATCTATGTTGTATGGCCACATTTTATTTGTCATGTTCTTTCATGATGTCATCAGTCCCAAACCAATAAGATCTGGATGGTTTGGAGGCTAAATGAATCATACATAAACAAGCCAGGAAAGTATTGCATGAATTAAACCTGACCTAATGATGGCACTAAATGACAAGTGAAGGGATCTACAAAGTTATCACAATTAATCCTGAGGGGATCGTGAATGTACCAAATTTTATGTCAATCCATCCAGTAGTTGGATTTCACTCAAATGTTAACCTCTTGAGAAAACAATCAGTGGATAACCTATTTCCGTAGGACACATCTCCTGGGAACCTTGTATTAGGCCCTGCATAAGCCAAAAATTACAACCATAGCCTGGTCTGCAATTTTTCAGCCAGAGCCCAACTGACCTGTCGAGACCAATGCCAATACTCTGATACATGCAAAAACACAGACATGCTCGTCCAACATATGACAATATATCATATATCCTAAGGTGGTGTCAGCCTAACATGAAACATTGATTCACAAGAAATAAGACACAGGACACATACATTCATATATCATTCATTCATCTTACACCCAACAAAGAACCCCTAACCCTCACCCTCCACAAAAACAACACACACACACGGACGAGATTGTAAGAAAAACCTCATGGTAGAATGCATGTAATTTAATAAAAAAAATTATACAAAAAAACAGTGCCCCTGACAATCATGCCCAATGAAAGTTAAGTTGAAGGGGCCCGAGGACGACCAGATCCCAGTCCCGAGCCCAGACCATTACAGAACCTGGATGTCTTATAATGGTAAATTAAAGTTCATGATCACCAAAGCTATAAGGCTTAATTCTTTGCGATGGATATCTGAACCAAATTTAATGGCAATCCATCCAGTGGTAAAAACTATAAATATCAATTTCATGGTGCTAGATGGGAAGTCAGAGGATCGACAAAGTCATTACTGTATGATTCATCTTTTATGAAACACGAATGTACAAAATTGAATCTCATTGAGAGTGAACAAAAAGAAAAACTGTTGAAGGGGAATGCAATGAAATTTCTTATTGCGTTTGTGTGTGCGTGTGTGATTGTGTGTGTGTTTGGAATGGGATGTGTTTGATGTTGATAATTGCAAATTGCAATAGTTACATCTCTCTTACCTCACAGAGAATGCAATGTTGTGCAAGTTCACACTTAACAAGAGCAGTTCACAGTACATAATATTGAATTTTGAAGTTCACCGCCCTAAAAAATTAACTAGTTCTGGTTTTTTTAAATAGGTTGTGCTGAGACTGGTCATATGCTTGAACTTGATGTGTCATTACAAATATGTTGCGGATGTGGCTAATGTTTGGTCCAGTTCTGCCTTTTTTTTCAGAATAGGTATTGTGTTGAAGTCTGTTCTCTTCCTGTTAAAATTATGTCTGGTAGTGCCCTCTTCCGTGGTTAGGGTAAGGTTGGATTCAGGTTCAGGTAGTGGGAAACGCATATAGACAGGGAAAAAGTTTTTGACACAACACCGCAAACACAGTGCGTGAGCGCTGTTAACTTTTGCGAGAGTGAACGTCGCTGACCTTTCCGATGACTAGTTGCATGCTGATAATTCAGTTTACCATTCATCAAAAAATATGAACAAACATTTAGTGCATTCATGCACAACACTGAATGCAATTCCCCTTCAGGTCTGCACACAGATGACAGCACTAACTGCTGACTGCTTCATGACTTCTTACCCTTTAATAGGCTGGACCATACAGTCTGTGAAATAGACAACAAAATAGGCTGACAACTCAAATATAGGCAGAACGTGTTTTGACACTGTGTGTGTGTGGACTACTAAATTAGATCTAATTACTATAAGCATGTGTGGCTTAACACCTACTCTGACCACATTAAAGCACCCAGTCCAGTTTGCTTTGGTGCCAAAATAAATTACACATTAATGGGTATGAGTTCAAGCTATTAGTTTTGAGCGCAAATTATTTGAATCCATACCATGACTTAATTACGGTCCTACTGTTTAATTGGCAAGATCTTGAGTTTGTCATGGTAGGTTCTGCATACATAACATGGATCAAAGCACAGGTAAGAATGCCTCTGGTGAGGAAAGTAGAGGAGTGGCATGGTACTGTGTAATCCTTTCATAAGCCACCACTTTCCATTTCAACCCACATTTCCATCTTCAGTATAACTCTTTTCAGTGAGTGATGCCTCATTAATTAATTGTTACACTGTAAGTGCTGTGTGCTATAATTCAAGGAGTGAATGGGGAAAAACGTGTGTCATCAACAGCCTCATTCTGAATTCAGGGTTACAATTAGACTTTGGAACGAGCAGCAACATCCACTTGAGAAATCTCAAAAACACAATGAGGGGGAGCAAAACAAAGCAAAGAGAAATGTCCTCATGGCATGAAAAACAATCATCTCTTGTCTCTCTGTTTCCTCCTTATATACTGTATGTGCTATTTGTTGCAGGCCTGGATCTCTCCAAATGACAAAAGCATTACAACAAATAGCTTCTCATTAAAGGAAAATAAATATCCTTCCAATTGCCGACAGTGTTGTGTATAGCAAACAAACACCTCTTTCTATTTCCAGCAAAACATCATTTCAGTTTATTATGTAGCTATTCCATGAGGTAAGATTTGTTGGTTTACCACACTGGAATTCATCTGCTCCGTCTTCACAGTCTTTTTGGCCGTCGCACAGCCACACACTGGAGATGCAGTTCCCACTTGGACAAGCAAAGTGACCTTCCTCGCACTTCTGCCCATGGGAAACTGGGACAAACAACAAAACCACATCAGTCCTTTGAGCATTAAAAATAATTGGGGTTATTATCTTTTCCTAAGCTATCGCTGAATCTCTTATTCCACTGTCATAATCATCTTCAAAACTGAGATCTGTCTTAAGTCGTTTCTAATTGAAAATGGCTTCCTTCAATTGTCTCTGAATGCACACACAAAAATGTGCGTCTCTGTGTATGTTTGTATTGGGTGCTCACCCTGGCAGTCGGTCTCATCTGCATAGTCTCCGCAGTCATTTGCACCATCACAGATCCATGTTGGGTGGATGCACAGTGAGGTGGAGTTGCAGCTGATGAAATCTTTTTCTTTCACCCCCAGCTTGTAAAAGTGAGAGCAGTCGGTGTGGTCTGAATACAAAACACAGCCCCACAATAATTGTCTCATCATAATGGCAGCCAAGGTGGAGGTAAGGGTGAGAGGGCCAGTAGTCATTCGGATCCGAGTAACGAGTGCAGATTCAAAGGTCCCATATTATGCTCATTCACAGGTTCATACTTGTATTTTGTGTTTCTACTAAACATGGTTACATGCTTTAATGTTTGAATATATAGTATTATGATAATAATAATAATAATATTATATACAGTATATTCACCCTCGTTTAAAGGCAAAGTTTATGAATAGACTTTCTCTGTGGATTGAGCGTTTTGATACTTTGTACTTTGAACTTTGTATTTTATTTATATAACAACTCGACCTGATTTATCCCACTCAATCAAACTAGACATGGGCATTCATTTTTTTTTACAATATGGGGCATTTGAGTTACTGGATCCCTGTGATCTGCTGTAGATAGAGCTGTGTGTTACATTTTCATTTTACTGTGAATGCTATGCAAATTGCAAGCTAAAGGACTTACTGCAGCTTTTTTCATCTGAAGCATCGGCACAGTCAATGACCTGGTTACACCAGGCTGAGCTGGGTACACAGCTCCCATCCTTGCATGATGACTCTGATGAGCCACACGTGACATCTGGGGGAGAAAATTAGCATTTCAAAAAGATAACAGAAACAACACTCAGTGTTGTGAGCTGTACCTGTGACTGTCTCTGAGTGGGAGTAACTTTGCAGTTGGACTGCCTGTGCTATAAACATTACCTTAATGTCATGGCACTCTTAGTTGAATGACACATAAAATGCAAGATGCGCATCTTGGTTTTGTTGTTCATTTACCAACTACTGCACAGTGGCTCTGGTCATTTCACCTCTCTGCATTCAGCATATACAGTACACACACAATACTATAATTACATTTTCTAATAGCAATAGAGAAAGTTATTGCTTATGTCCCATTAGAAATAAAATGCAATGCTGCAGATGACTCACCATAGTGAGATATACTCCTTCCTGAAATTCCCATCTGCTGAGTTGGAAGGTCCACATTAATTATGAGAATGCCACTGTCTCCTTGTGGACTAAATCGGCTTGGTACGGTATACCGACAGAGTCTATAGATGTTGATATTATCCCACTATAGTCCAATTGAGGCAGAGCAATTAGAACAACTATACTTTTTACTGGATTATTTCACCATCAAGGTCAAAACTAAATCAGACGATAATAGTGTAGGGACACAAAATATTGTCCAGGCAGCTTTTAAGGGTTGGGATTGGGAGCCTCTTTGAATGTGTGCACTGTTTATGATCATGGGCTCATTAGACAGTGAAGGCTTAGCACAGCATGTGGTTTTGGCGTGCCATATTAATATAAGCATTAGTGTCGCTGGATCTTGCCCTCAGAGGCAGGACGGATTGAAGAGATCAAAAGGCAGTGACTCACTGCTGCAGAAAGCTTCATCAGAGTTATCCCCACAGTCATCGATTCTGTCACAAAAACGACTGTTGGCCACACACCGCTGGTTATAGCAGGGTCTGAAACCCTTCCGACAGCTCCTGTTGTCTGAACACAGTGAAATGTTTAAAAATGTTAGAAATGACCAAAATGCTATATGCTTTATGATCAACTGGTCGAAGCTACTAGAGACAATTAGTGTTTTATTATACATATTTGTCAGCTGTTCTTTTCAGTTATGCATTAATGTATTTCACTTGCCTGTTTACTTGTTTACTCATTCAGAATATTATATATACTATGAATAAATATACATACACATACATGTACATAACACACTATATTTGTTCACCTCATATGTATACACATGTGTTATGTATGGTCCTGGCTATTACTGTGGATATCATCATTGGGGATGGAGGAACTAACATCATTTTCAAATTCAATTATGTTCGAATGGCTGTGGTCATAGGATTCATGGGTAGCATGGGGATGGGCTGGGGAGGGTTGGGTAGGTCATACTGTTGTTTTATTTATTGTGATTTATTTTTTATTGTAATTATTAATGTATTGTTTTTTTTACTGTACTGGTGATTCCACTCCATTATGCAAACAATACATAAATAATTGATCAATTATTTGCCACCGTTTAGTACCAAAAAGGTCAATGACAGAGAACAAGCAACAGGCAATCATTTCTCTAAAATCTAATTTTTTTTTACTTTACATTCTTATCCAAATATGCTTCAGACAAAGTTGTGAAGTGTTTCTTACCACAGTACTGCATCTTCTCATCTGATTTATCTTTGCAGTGGGCTAGTCCGTCGCAGGTTAACTGGTAGTTTATGCACTCGCCATTCCCACACTCAAATTCAGTGTGGATGTTGCAGGAGGAATTTTCTGCTGCAGAAGAAGACAATGACGGTGATGAACTACAACTGTCAAAATCTCAAAGCTCAACTGTGGGATTCATACATACAGTAAGCGCACATGTAGCATTTCACTGCCTACTGCATTGAACTCTACATTTACTCCAGCAACACAGTTTTGGGTCAGTATTTGTAAATGTCATAACTGCATTCAATAACCCCATTGGCCTTATACTTCAACTTGCGGGGAATCTGGCTGTGAAATGCTTTTATACTGTGATCAATTGGTAACTCTCTCTCTCATGTCATCTAGTATACAGATTTTATAATACATGTCAACATTGTAAAGTGAATTCCAACAACAAATACATTTATAGACATTGACCAATCCTTGTCTCTGCTCTGCTACCTGCAGCTTCACAATCTAAAAATATGAAACTTCTTCCTCCTCTGGTAATGAGCCAAATATGGCTGTGGTAGAAAAAGCCTGTCGTCCTCTACTGTGACTTCCAGGCTACCATCCAGCTCTTCTGAGTCACTTGCCATGTTTAGTTTGGCCAAACCTTCCTCGTTTGAACAGCTCCTCCCACCTTATGGTCTATCCTCATTGCATTTCAGATTCAACTAGCAATCTGTCAAATTAGGACGCCAGACACCGATGAAATGCTTTTGTCTTGCGACTTTAAGCAGGTAACTGTGACACGCTATGCTTTCAACTTTGTTTTCTTCTATCTGTTGGCATAAACATAAAGTCACACAGCATTATAGTTTTGTTTTCCTAAACAGTATTGACTATGATTGCTGGAATCATTACACACTTACTGCTTAGTCAAAGTGAAAGAGACAGCAGCTGTCCATGCTTTGCTGTTTGTATGTGGTTATTTTCAAAGGCATCATTCAACGATAACAAAGGTTCATGTTAATAGCAACGAACAAGAGCTTAACCTGAGTGTGGACATAAGCCAGGTTACACTAATAAATAAATAGAACCATAAACAAGGTCATGGCAATCAATATCTTGTAATGACAATGTTCCAAGGGTGAGCATTTGTGGTATAATTAAATCTGATGCTCTCATGACTTACACACGCATCTGTTGTCGTCTAACAGAACACGTTCTCCACGGCAAGTGCAGTTGACCCTTCCATATGGGGTCAGCAGACAAAGGTCACCGCAGCCTCCGTTCATGTGTCGGCATGGGGACAGCTCACCTTTAAAAACAATCAAGCAGAACTGATTAAGCAGTCAGAAGCAGTCGGAGGGAATATCACCCCTGGGACACACTCTTCTAGATGTCATTTGTCTAAGATGTTCAATACGGTACTATAGGAATAATATATTTCTTAAAAGGTTGGAAAACTATTAAACTGTACTTTATTTATTTCAAACATTTTGCCAAACATAAAAATAACCAATAATAACGATGAATATGTACAGCATACATTAACATTATTTGTCCTAAAAGGATTAGGAAGAAGCATCATGCTTATCTTTATCTACTGCTATTGTACTGTATACTTATCTAATCAATACTCAATCAATTATATAAACCAACTCTCCGCCGCAGCGTCTATTCCTACAATTAAACCACTTCATACGTACTACCTAATCAAGAATGTGAAAATGAAAGAGTAAATAATTACAACAACACTTACTCATTTCTGAACCTTGCAATTATTTTTTTTCTCTGATATTATTACTTATTACTGTTTGATTTATTCCCCCAGACACATGCCAGAAAATCAGTAATTTATACATTATTATGCACATACTTTTAAGGTTGCTGCTATAACATTGTGTTAAATTAAAATTTCATCTTAAGTTATAACCCCCTTCTCTGTCAAAGAACATTTGCATACCTTGAAAGGAGCTCTTACTTTTTGAATCTAAGGGCCTGACACCAAACCTGAACATTAATGGGTGATATAGCTGATATAGATTTCCTTCTGTAAAATTCAATTACACCTGAGGTGGAAACATCTTGACAGGATGTGCTATGTCATAACAGTGTTTTTTTATAATTTATCAAAGATACCCACAGGAATAACAAATCCACAGCAAAACCAAAAATAGGCTGAAATTATTCTTATTCAATAACAAATTTCTAGGACAGGTATTTTTTTTTTTCTAGTATCAAGTTGTTCAAGTTTTATCAAGTTTGAGGAAATGCTGCACTTACTTTCTTACTTAATTTTAGCTTTAATTTAAAGGATGGAAGGTGGTCAAAATATGAATAAAATGGGCTGTTATATTGCTAAAGGCTAGCACTATCCTCATCGACAGGTAGTGAATGTTTTACAGTGCTGCGTATTTTGTCTTGCTCTGCCTGGGGTGCTGAATGAAAAAAAGCTGTGTAGCTCTGTGGGAATCATGTGTTGCACAAAATGGCATGACTAAACTGCAGAAATAACCCATAAAGGAAATGTGAGTGCTTGTCTAGTCCTGAGCAAGAGTGTAGAAAATAAACTTAGCAATAAGAGAAGTAGTATCAAGTGCAAGTGTTCAGAGACATGCGTGTCCATTGGAAACCCTCTGTTATCACATGCCCTCCAGTCATTAGTATTTTATTCATGAGAGAGGAAACTGTTTATTTGTTCTGCAGGTAAACCAGTTGTGTGATCACTTATATTTAGAATATACTGTACATGACAATGAAAACAGAGGTTAACAATGCAAAGACAATTTGCTGGTCACTGCACATTATGCTGCAGACTGGCAGCTGTGCCCATGCAGGTCATAGGATTTGATTATTTCCAGGATGAGATAAACAAGTACCAGTGTAGCTCTCTGCATCTGAGTCTAAACAGTGGGACACGCTTAAGCCCACTTCCCTTTGTCCTAATTGGAAATAAAACTTTATACAACAGTTTAGACACTCCCCTAACAACATAGGGTACTTTTTTATTTTAAGTTTCTAGCCACTAAGACCACATTCATTCATCATACCCACTGTTTTACTTAAATCAGAATGAGAAGCTTTTATTTTAAGTATTGTATATTGATTTTGTATTATACTTGTTAATTTATAAATATCCATTCTATATTCTTATTTTTTAAGGTTACATTTAGTTTACCGTTTACTGGTTACTGTTTTGTTTTTCAAATTATTTTGCTAAAGTAAAAAGTACATACAGACACATATTTATGTTGGTCTCAAACTACACATCATCACACAAGCACCTGCACACACATAATAAACACATATTTGCAGACACAACATTGCATCCAGTGGTCATCAAATCAAGCTCATCCCCAGGTGTTTAAATACTCACAGTCATTTGTGTCCCTTGTCACAGCTATAATTCCCATTGGTTGATGAGGTATGTCTGCTCGAAGCACCTTGGTGTCACCGCCTGTGTACTTGTTTGATCGAAGCACAGACCTGCGTGCCCAGTCTGACCAGTAGATGAAATCTGCATAGATGGCCAGCCCAAAGAAGTTTCCAGGTCCTGATTTAACTATGACCTAAAAATTGTAAAGCAAAGCACTAACGTTAGTACTGCTTTCCATCATGCTGCCCTAGCACATTTTCAGTATAAGTACACAATTCTATATACCAGAATAGATGATACAGCGATAACAGGGATTCATATACATACTGTCAATATTTGCACTTCCATCTACAAACCAATAACTTTTTTTAGGATCTGGCTGGAAAAAGCATCGACAGAACTTTGAGTGCAACCCTAGGAATTAATGTTGAGGATGATGTTTCGACTCATTAATCAACACATCACCCCCACCGCCCACATGACTGCTTAACCCAGATGTTGGGGGAGTAAATGACAGTGCCATTTGCAGGGAGGCAGGAATCCATCAGATGCCTCCTTGTGGGACTCTCCAGGCTTGTGTGGGGATGGGGGGATCAGGGCCTCCAGCAGCTCTGTAGTCTCAGCCATTAGTGGGACAGGCTTGTAAGCAGCATCACATTATCTCTGTGCCATACTGGGATTAATAGGACAGGTGTTGATTAAAGGAGCGCAGCGTGTGCGAGCAACAACTGGCCATCAGGCGAGTGAGAGACAGAAACAGAGACAGAAAGAGAAAGACAGGGAAAGATAGAACACCAGATGGTGTCAGATGGAACATATTGATGGTAAATTAGATTTGGGAGACATTAAGTTTACAGCTTGCAACATATTACTTTTGTGCCAAACTCCTGTTGTAATGTAAACATTTGTCATATGTTTTTATCCCTCAAAACTATTCAGCAATGTTAAAATAAGGTATTTCAATGGGATGTGGACAAACACCCAGCAGATGACCTCAATGAGCCTCGGTTTAACATGGCATAAAAAAAAAAACATGCCCAGACAGCACACTGCTGACATTAAACTCAAATGAACATCGCCGGACAGACAGCTCAGACAGACAGACAGACATTTCCAGACAGCTCTCAATTTATGTCCCCTCTATTCATGGTACAAAAGGGCATCTTTTCCTGCCCAACATGCTGACATCTTCCCTTATCATGCACTCGGCTGCCCTTTGTGAAGCACTGCCTTCATTAACAACATGAATCTCCACTCTAAAAATGGCACGGGGGAGTGAGCCATGCCACAGCTCTTGTTCTTCTCTGCCGCCAAGCATACTGTCAGCATGTAATGGCACTGCTGCAGAGAAGAGGGGTAGATGTGCCCTCGAGGACACTCCACCGCCATATAAGTTCACATTCATATGACTCTATACGAAATTGGTGTTCTATAATGTGTTTTATTGTATCTATTTTAGGGCTTAGCCCATCTTATTGTAAAAATGAAATTTTGCATTTTTTCTTGCAAAATCAGAACACACTAAAGTGACAAGGGGCCTTAATCTTCCATCTCCACAGAAAGATTCTCGTACATACTGGATTAGTTGTCTTAAGATTTTAACAACCACAGTTTGGGTTGGTGCTGAAGTTATCAGCTGCCTCTGTTTAATTTACACATTTTAATTGGAATGGTGAATCTGCACCCAGAGCGATGTTACTGCAAAGCCTTCATTAGCAGGACTGCACTGCAGCAAGGGCAGGTGGGGACCCAAAGGTGAGGACTCTCTGAGCCTTGTGACCCGACTCAGCAAACATATGGGTAGCTAATTGAGATGGGCCAAGGTGCCGAGCTGCTGAGGTCATATTAAGCAAAAACTGAAATCCATAGCAAAAAAGGCCATCTTGTACTGCAATATTTTTGACATCCACTTCATATATTATCTTTTATATATCCAGCTGGGAATTTATACATTATGCATGTATCTTTTCATGCACAGATTGAGAACCCCTTTTTCTGAGATTCTTTACTTTAGTAGGGAATGACTTCTGTGCTTAAGGAAACCATCTGTGCGCTCAGAGCTGAAATATCAGAAAGAACATCAAGAGGTATTTCAGATCCTATCCCCTCTATAGAGGATCATGTTTCAGGAGCTCAATAGGGGAGGGAGATTAAATGGAAGAAAAAAATAATAATTTCAGGAGAAAAGGGCAGATCAGTCTGACATCCTTGTTGCTTATGTTTTGAAATGAAACATCTCCATCACTGAAAGCAAAATGGGGAAGGAAAATATATTCTAACTTGTGAGTCACTGGCTCGTTTTCATAAAAAACATTTTTTGAATCATGGGAATTTCAAAGGGTGTGATACAAACGTGGATTTTTAATTAAAATGTTGATACCAAGGCCAAACAAAAAGCTAATTCATTTTACACAGGAAAAAAACCTTTCGCTCAAAAATAGGCAACCACAATTTACATATATACTCACATATCTGCTGGAACCATCATAGTCACTTCTCTCAATTTTGCCAAGGCTTCCATCTGAAAAGTAGAGCTTCTCTGCTTTGTGGTCAATAGTCAGTCCATTGGGTGTCAGGATGTCAGAACTGATGATAATCCTCATATTCTTGCCTGCTAAGGTGGATCTCATGATGCTGGGTCTCTGCTCATTCCAGTTGGTCCAAAACATCAGGCTAATATGAGAGGACAACGAAAGCAAACAATGAATAGTGATCAGTATTTTCCTTCACAGTTTTTTTGCACTAAATAGGCCAAATTCACATCACTTGAGCATAAAAAGTACTAGAAAACAAATATAGGTAGTCAGACGTTTGCTCTTATGTTTCGTCACAAAATTAAATTGCTGGAGGTTTATGCAAATATGTCAGTCTGTTATCAACATGTTGCCAAGACCTCCATGGCCTGTCATCAGCTTCCCCATTTCTGCCCTTAGGAACTCATCACCAATATAGCATAGCTCAGTTTCAGTTTGATAAAACGGATTAGCATCATACATTGTGAGATAGAGGTCATTTATTCATATTTTCCCCTCTAGGAATATGAACAACACACATAATAGCAGTGAGAGTAAATAAATGAAAGATCTATATCATGGTTTGTATGGGTTTGTAAGATGAATGGTGCATGTTTTAAATACACAGCAAAGGGGATAAAACATAGAAAAAAAGATGTGGATATGTTTCAAATGCTATAAAAACCTATTTTTCTTCTGGGCTTTCACTTTATACTATGATGAAGTCATGGAAGTCCACTCTAGTGCGATAATAAGGATTCCGGTCAGAAGTCACAACCAGGGACTGCTAATTAATCAGCTGAGTTTGAATTCTAATTAACAGACAGTGTTTCTGGAGTGGGATGGATATGGTGCCAAATAGCCATCCAAGGATGTAGTGTAGGTCTAGGTCAAAAAAAATAATAATTAGCTAGTACAACAGGAGGACGAACATATTCACTTTTTTAGCGTGCTCACATAAAAGCAGTTAAAAGCATAAAAACAGCCATTCAACAAGCTATGGGAGTAGCTCAAACAGATCAAAACACATACACATGACATAAAAATACAAATGCTACCTGAAACACAATTTGTATTTCAGTCATAATGGACAAAAACCATGGCGCTGAACGGATCCTGGCTAATAGTCACCACAATGATTATTGAAATGCAATAATAATGTGATAAAAACAAAACAAAACTTTTTTTTGTCTCATTTTGTCGATTGTTTCATATGTCTATGCAAAAACCCCATTAGAAAAACATTAAAGATGCTACAATCACTTACAGTAATTACTACACATAGGGGCTTTAAATAGATGTTAATATGTTGATATGACAAAGATCGAATTATATGTAGAGTATGGTGTCATCAGCATGGCAAATAAAATAAATACTGTTAATGAAAGTAACTAAAATATATCTACATATACATACAATACTGTGTGTGACAGTATCAAAGGCTGAATTTAGACTCAGACCTTTTTTAGATTAACGGATTAACTTGATCATTTGGAGAGTGTTTAGAGACCTAGAAAAGCTACTGACTTTTGACACTCATCCAGGGCCAGGACATGAGGATGATCTTCCTCTGAGAGTTGAACCACACCCTGCCGACTGAAGGCATCAACTCGTTTCTGGTCCACAGTTTGTCTGGTAATGGTTGAGGTAGTGGAGCTGGTCCAGTACAAGGTGTCCCAGGCCCGGTGGTAGGCAAGACCCTCCACTGAACCCACGTCTAAAAGAACAGATACATAAGACATCTGTTTAAGTCCTAACCAAGTGACCGAATTCAGACATCCCATAAAAACATGGTTTAATGAAAACACAGGCCACCCTGTGGACAAGGACATTCATGTTTACATATGCATTTAGAAAATACATCTATCATATCAGTCACAAGTTATGGCTGCAACCAAGTCTATGGAGCATGTTATGATATCTTGTTGTGTGGAGTAATGATATCAACCCAAATCGAACCTTTAAGTTATCTGCCACTGCCATCTGGGGCCACTAAACTGCAAAGTTGCCTTGTGCAGATTTAGGTAAAAAAATTGACTTTGCTTGTAACAGATGGCAGGCAGCAATTGTGTTTGAATCCTTGGTGATTGACAGGGGAATGACTTTGCACCTCACTACACTGGGCAGGCAGCATTTGTTGATAGAACAGTCACTCAGACAGCAACTAAATATGTTTTCATTGCAAACCAATTTCCTAAACAGAGAATATGATAAGACCTTTGCAGCATCCCAGGTTGGTGCAAAAATGGCAGTGAAAAGGAGGAAACCTCCAGAGAGAGACAGTGATCACAGACAGAACACCTGGACAGATTCATGTTTGATCATTTACTGTAGATTCTGTTTTTTTATGGCAATGCTTCATAAATAGTCTATTGAATATGACCTCCACTGTTTAAATATTGCACAAACATAATCACTGCACAAACATAATCACTGCATATATCGTGACTGTGACACTGCATACAGTGTGACTATGACACTGCATAGTGTGACTGTGACACCAAAATTCAAAAGAAAATGCCAAACCATAGAAACATTTATTATTATTTATATTATGCATGTAAATTACAACCCGTTCTCATCCCAACTCGTCACATACTGCCATTTCAGGATAAGGAAATGATTGTAGGTGGGGTTAGAATAAACGCTTTTGTAACGTAACTACAGTGGGGCATGAATGGAACATGAACCGCTGTCTCTTGGGTGAAAGTCTGGTGTTTGTTTAACCCATCCACCAACCCAACCTGCCTACTAACAGTTGACAGTCCGGTGCGTTTGACATTTGTGCGTTTTCAAGGCACCCTTGTGCGTCTGTGCCACTATACAAAGTTGAAGAAAAAATTCTCTAAAATCAGATAAATAATGTATAACATTACCTTGGAAAGAAGAAAAGTGTATGTATTACCCTAATACTGCCCATATATTGAAATTCAACAAAGCTACTAGCCCCAAACTGTCAGTGTTTTGAAAAACGATTATCTGCATAAATCAGGTGTTGCATTCTTTGTTTGTTCATGTGATGTATAGTAAAAATGAAAACACTTAGAAAGGCCAGAGTAGTACCTTCTTCTCAACTCAATGAGATATTGATAACGACGATTCAACAGAAACCTAAATCAATTTAACAATGCCTTAGTATTCACATAACATCTGTGTCCACCATTTGGCAAATATCTTGGGCCTAATCTTTTCGTTTTTTTAAACCTTTGCTGTTTAGCGCAGAATTTAATTTGTCAATGCCGCCCCTAATTTGCCTTAATGCTGAACATGTGGCCGATGCTAGAGGATTTGGCTATATCCCCTTATCTAAAACCCATAAACTTTACTCTAGAATACTTAGGACACCTGAGTCAGGCGATTACTAATTAATAGTTTGCAATAAAAAGCGTCTGGCAGCTTGGAGTTTCTCACAAATTGTTGGCGAGGCGAGGGAGTAATTAATGGGGGACATGGAGTTTAATTAGGGAAATATGGATGATTAACATCTTCACCTTTTCTCAATGACGCGATGCAGGCAGAAACTTTTAGAGGGAATTAGAAGAGAGTCTTTCTTTGTTTCATCAAAAGGATGGACATGTTGCTTTTACTCAACATCAAATAAGCTAATTGATAACAGGGAAGGTCATGGTATCCTAACAGAGTTGTATGCAATTGAACAGCCTAAAAACAATGTGTAGCCATTGTCTAATATAAACTACACGGGCATGTATTATGGATTCAAACATCTAAATTGTACTCAGAATAATTCCTTGCACCACTTTGGTTTTGCATTTAGCAAGTGCTAAAGTGTGAAGGACACTTACAAACCCTGACAGAGGGTTCTTATTAACGCTAGTTCATGTCTTGAAGATAAATAAATAAGCATCCAGCTCCCTCGGCAGGAATGTGGGAGTTAGGTCAGGTAGATGGGTAGGAGTGGTAGCATGCTGACAGTCTCCCAGTTTGAGGAGGGGGTGGAGAAGGTGCTGAGCTTTGTTCCTAGTAGAAACTTCACAGAATGGCAGAGGATGCTAGCCGTGCAGAACAGAGGGTTTTGCTGTTCATCTGACTCCAGTCATGCTTATCAAGACCGGACTGACTGGGATTTAGTGAAGGAATAGAGAGGGATTGGTCCCATCATTCAATCTGTGACAGTCAGTAAGCAGAAACCTTTCCAACATTACAGCATTATACCCTACTGATTTAGTATTAAATGGTCTTTTCAGAGGAGTAACTGCTGGACAGAATGGAGGAGTGAAGGAAAAAATGCTATTAATGCTATGCTACCATTGTACATATTATAAATGTTATGAGAGTATTGTTTTCTTGACAAGGTTGCCCTTATGATTAAAACTGAAAAATAAAAGTAACACCATATTTAATAGGGCTGGCAGATAATAGAACAACTAGAACAATCTTCAAGTTCAGAAAATCACATCACTTTATTGTAATGTAGCCTTTAAAACCAGGAAAAGAGATTTCATATTATGATATCCAAAATCTAAGACAATATAGTCTCACGATATGGATATATTGCCTAGCCCTTCTATATTCACGATTATTGACTGTGTCAGTGTCTGTACTGTACTGGATCTGCTCAGCAATAGTACCACTGTGTACAAGAGCTAGGAAAATATATAGTGATTCATCAATTTATGCAATATTACATTCTCAATTCAATATTGATTCAGAAAATTCTGAAATTGATTATTTCCATTATAGTGAAGCTCTAGTTGAGCGGGGGCAAGCAGGGTTTATGGTGGCCACTCGTGTCCTGGTGCCGTTCATGCCGTGGACGTACTAAACCAAACTAAGGTCTTTTTTTCTAATCCTAACCAAGTGGTTTTCATGTCTAACTCTAACCGTCACCTTTAGTAGGCTAAAATTGGTCACATAATGGAGGAGCCTGTTCAGTGAAAGGCTGCTCCAGCCCAAGTGTAGGACCAACAGGCTCAAAAACTCCTTTGTCCCTCAGGCCATCATCCTTTACAACTCCTCACTCGGGGGGAGGAGGAAACAGAAGGGAAGGAGGAGGAAGGAGTGGGAGCTGAGGACTGTGCAATAATCTACTCATACATACATACCTGGACACTTTTTTTTGTTCAATACCTTAATCCACCACTTAAGTGCAATAATTTAATCTTACTGCTCATTACTGCCATATAGTCATACATATTTTATCTTACATCTACGTTTCTCTACACTTAACTTATCTGATTTAATTTTCCGTGAATTTTATTTGACCTGTATTCTTACATCTATATTTATTTAAGAGTTTATTATTTTACTTTCTATATATATTTAGCTAAGAGTTATTGTTGATCTTATACTGTATATAGTAGATGTTATACTTTTATACCTTCTTTGTAAGCTGCTGGAAATTCAATTTACCTGCGGGAGTCATCCCAAAGGGATCAATAAAGAGAAGTCTAAGTCTAAGTAATGGTGTTTTTGGTGCATTGTAGTAGTAGTAGTCATTTTTTTCAGCCGACCTGCAGTCAGTCACTATCTTTTGCCTAACTTCAGTTCTCCATTTTTCCATAACTTGTCATACAACATCCTAACATCCTGTTCATGAAGTAATTTTAATAGTAATAATAATACTACCTACTTCTCTAAATAATATCTTCTTCTCTTAATTTTTGTTGGGGGCAGTTTGTTGTAAACCAGTACAAATACTGAACACATAATAATTTAACAATTTTCAGAAGGTAATCTAATTATTTGTGTATTTCTGTCATCCACACTAATAACTGAATCAATATTGAAGCATTTAGATCAATATCAAATCCAATCGATATTGAATCTAATCATGACCTAAATAATCAAAATTGAATTTAATCGCAAGGTTTTTTACAATACCCAGTCCTACTGTGTAGTACAGAAATAAGTGTTGACAGCGATTACATCGTAATATGCAATCAACGTAGTTACAGATAAGTAGAAAAATAAAACAGACTTGGAGTGTAAGAATGTGTTTCTGGTAGCAGTTACCTGCTAAAAAAGCAAGTGAAGCGTGAGCCTTTAAGATGACGCACAGACAGCTGAATTGATTCAAATTCTAATAAAGCTTGTGACTGTGCAAGTGTATGTGTGTGTTAAGGACATAGGGACTGAAAAAACACTGTGGGAATTTAAAATTCACTTACTTTCTGCAATAATAGATCTTCCTGTCCAGTCATCGTTAATCATCTGGATGTTTCCAAAATGGACGTCACTGAAAAAGATGCGGTTGGTACGAGATGTCTTCTGACTGAAGTCAAAGGCCAGGGCGATGACATTCTTGAAAAAAGCAGGATTTTCAAAAGGCTGGATGGGTGAGTTGAGGTCATTCTCATCTGAAAGGTGAATGCTTTTCAGTATGGTCCTCTCAGAGAAGAGGAGATAACCTTCATAACGCTCACAGCCAAAGCCGTCCTCTGCCAAGCGACCATGGGCGCAGGAACAAGTCCGGCGACCACTACCCAGGTGGAAGCACAGCTGCTGGCAGCCTCCATTATTCTTGGCACAGGGGTTTGTGCCTTCGAAACAAAGACACATGTTCAAATACTGATTTGCCTCAGTTTTTGCCCCCCTTGCGATCATGTTTAAATTGCACATGATTATACATCACGGAAAATATAACAGTGCAGCTACAGGAATGTTTTTAAATATAAGTATAGGCATAGGCTGCAATAGTAAAGGTCACTGTGTGAATCAATAAGTAAAAACCTCTACCTTTTTCTCTGCCTCGATTAAAGACTGTCACATCCTTCAAATTGACGCCCAGACCACTCCTCATGGTCACAGCCTCACTGGTGTCTGTCTTTAAGCCACGTCGGATTGAACCATTGGAGTGAGCCCTTAAGTACACCAAGTTAGGTAGGGAAAAATAAGTGGCTTAAGCTTCAGTGAAGAAAATAAACTGTATTCTCACTTTTCACTGGGGCAGGTTAATGACAAAGCAAGATAGACACAAAGACTGATCATTTCATTTCATAATAGTAAAATCCAAGACTGCAGTCATCCAGTCCTGACATACAATTCAGGTTGTTAAGATAAAAGTACAATAAAGCTTATTTCAATTGTGGTGGAGAAATAGATGATTTATCTTCAAGTCATGAAAGAAAGAAACAAGCAAAACAGACAAACAAACAAAAGGCACATGGTAAACTATTTAACAAGCATTTGCTAACCAGTATTTTAAAACCATTCTGTTGTTGCTTCAGAGATGTTCCAAAGAACTGCAGATGTATAAAAATGTATTAAGCGACACATTTCATGAAAAAATAATAAGGCTTTATTTAATGTAACTGTGTGCTTAAATGTGAGCAAGGATAAAGATTCACCCTTGATGATAAATGGAATTCCACCTAGAGTATTTACAAAAAAAGGAATTGACCCTTGCTATGAGGTGCTGCTATTCTTAATATTTTCCTTTGAAGACCTATGGAGGGAAGGGTTATTGTCAGGTTAGTATTGCAGGCTCTACAGTGCATTGCATGTGTGCAGTTATGAAAATAATAAATTACCTGTCAGACCAGTAGATGTAAGGCCCAAACACAGCCACTGAGAACAGGTCTACGTTGGCCACTGACAGTACAATCTCCCGGCTCTCACCTGTCTCAAGGTTGATCCTCTCGATCTTATCTGTGCGGGCGTCACACCAGTATAATGTATTTTCCTAGAAGGTAATTTTAAAATGCATATCACCAACCAAAGCTGTTAGGGAAAGTCATAGTTCAGGCTCAAAAAAGATGAGTTTCAGAATGTAGAAGTGGAGTGGAGCGGGAAGAGGTTAGCTACAGTGTTTGTGCATCTGTGTGCAACTGTACCTCGTAGTCTATGGAAATTCCATTTGGCCACATGATGCCTGAGTTGACCAAGGTAACCTGGTCTGAGCCATCCAGACGGGAGCGTCCGATACAGGGGTTGTGGCCCCATTCAGTCCAGAAGAGATACCTGGTGAGCATTTAAGCATCACAAACACATACTTCTATACATGAAAAAATAAGTAATACAAGATAAGATAAGATACAATAAGATAACACTGTCTTGCAACAGAAGGTCCAACAATTATACATGAAGACATGAGACAACATCAATAAAAGACCTAAAAAACATCCTTGACTAATAAATATAATAAGGGGTCCAGCTCTGCAAGAGTGGTCATAAATAGTCTGGCCTGCCTTCCTGTTCTGATTCAGCAGTGATATGGACAAAGGAACAAATTAATGTTTGTATTTGTTCTTTCTGCACTCAGGAACCCTATAGCGCCTCCCAGAATTGAAGGGGAATATCTGTATTTTTGGACATGGACCCTATTTCCCCATGTATAAGTGCCTAATGGGAACAACATTTTTTAAAATTGGTCCAGTATTGAGCAAGATCACTGCAATGTGGCAGCCACGTACCGGGCTGCAACGTAATCGAATAGGATAATGTGCACCGTCATATACATCAACTAAAAGTGCTTGTTTTTTCAACTGATGGACTGAGATTGTTATTTTAAGTGTAGCTTAATAAAACAGTGGCTCATGTTTGTGCATTTTCGAATTGTGCCAACAAAATGTCACTATACGTCATTCAGCTTTCATAGACAAATGTTCCTGTTGTTTAGAAGAGGCTGAAGCTGTGGCTAGTTGTGCTACAAATGGATCCTTACACTCCGGACACACTGCCCGTTGCAGACCATCGGGTCTGCAGTTTGACCAGTATGACTACTGCCAGCCAAAGAGGAGAAGAAATCCTCCCAAAGCACATTTTCCTGAAGAAAATTATGTTCCAACAGTGGAGAGGCTAATGCTATTAGCTAAAGTTGCTGTGTTGACCCGGATCAGTGGCTACACAACAAAGCATGGCAGGATAACAGCAATTTCTCCATCTTTACATAATGTAGGCAGGCAGTTAAAGTCACAATGTTATACTGTCAGTGACAAAAACAAGCACTTTGTGGAAGTACATTGGCGGTCATTATTGCCCCGTTCAATTACATTGCAGACCGGTGCACGGCTTGCAAAATCTTTCTTCTGGGGTAGTTACAGTTGAAAAATAAACGTCCCTATCTCAGAGGACAGTGATTGTAATGTGACTACTTTTTATGATAACAGTAAATGAGCCCTGTGAATGTGTAAATAATTATCAACACAAATAAAATAAAAAGTTTAGAAAGCCTGTTTAGCATTACTGCCAATACACTGAAAAATGTATGTATGTATATCTATATATGTAAAAGCCCAATATTGTTCAATAGTGTTGGTTTGCCATTACATCCTATATTGGTCAGATTTTATTCAAGAGAGCTATCCACTCAGCATGACCAAAGTGTATTCGCTTGCTACCCACAAGAGAGTTTTAGAGTTTCTAAAGGCAAATGTAAACATGACTTCTGTCTTCAAGAAATGCTTTTTGAAAGCATTGCACCACTGTTAAAGGGGAACTTCAATGTTATTCATATGGCCTAAGTCAATACAAAAATATCAGAAACATAAACAACTCTCTCCCAAATCAAAAACTAGAATGCTAAAACTCAAGTTTATGATGTCATCAAGTATAACGTGTGGAGCTGCTCCATAAGCAATGAAATGAGAAAATATTTTATAGCTGACACTTAGAACACCCAGGCAAATGTTCTGAGTATATGGGGGACATTTTCTGTTTCACAAATGACAATACTACAATAACATGGGGCTCATTTGGATATAAAAAAGAAAATCATTCATGTAAGACTTACTTGTTGATGTTAAAATATATAACTATTTAATATAAATAAATATAAATAACTACTCTTAATTAAGGTGGAATTCTCCTTTAATATGGTTGCTAGAGATTACAGCAAACAGTGCACTGAAATTGTGAAAACAAAAACATGGCCTACCCTTTCTGTGGATGTACAGCAATGGCCCTAGGCTGATCAAGTCCTTCAGATATGACCACTGAGCGGTAGGCACCATTCAGACGTGAGATTTCTATTAGATTGAAACCATGATCTGTCCAATACAGGTTTCCTGTGGAGAAAACCGCAATTGCCAGCATATGTAAACACAGCCGTGGTTTATTGATCCTCAAAGGCACACGGTATATGACAAAATCCTGCCAGAAACTTACACATATACTACTAATAACCATTTGTGCACACACATATGTCCTGTGAATGATTTTGTGTGGAGGATACCCGACTCACTAATACTTAATGTGTTTCAGCAATTAAAAAAAATTAAATAAACACATATACTCAATGCCATAACTAGAATCAGAACACATAAAGTGGGGATTTACACTAATCAATGCCAACTTGACAGTCTCTGGTAATAGACTCCCAGCACCCGGGGAGTGACAATACTAACCAGCAATCCAGTCAACAGCGATGCCTTCCACCCTGCTGATGCCGGTTGTAATGATGTCCTCCCTCCAGGTCTGATCACGTTTGGCCCGGGATATTCTGTTCAGTCCCATGTCTGTCCAGTACACAGTGTCATTTCCTGCAAAACATACAATACAGTTGATGACAAGAGAAAATAGAATGATTAATGTGGCTGCCACAGAAGTATTTATGCCCTCAAACAAAGCAGCTCATGAAACCAGATTTTACTGCAGCACGGCCCATTTCACCAAATGTTGTGTGGGACTATAAAGCATGATGATGAAAATACCCCCACAGTTCATCCCCAGCTCTTTGTTGAAATAAAGTGCCCGAAAGGCAATTGTCGGCCAAATTTTACAGGGCAGTATATTGCTTCATGCAAAACATGGTGTTGGTAAAACCTTTCTGGTTTTACAGCCCCATTACATAAGCAAATAAAATAGAGGGTAATTTATTTACACTGTAGTCTTCAAGTGCATCTCTGTGCACGCCTGTCAGTTTGGCTCTGTACAGGTTGTCAGGAGGTTAGGAGGCATCATACGTCTATTTGCACGTTCTTGTTTCTGTTGCCTTCACACTGTGTTAACACATAGCACACATACAGTATCACAGAATAGAGCTGCAGGGCTTTCATCAGTTCTGCTCTGGCAGCCTGGCTTCCATATTGAAAAATAAAAGATGTGCATGAGCTATCAGCTGCTGCTCTTGGATCGGCTTCGTAATGTATTTGCATGTGCACCTACACAAAGTAATAACGGGGAGGACATCCGGCAATCTTGTTCTTTACTTTGGCTTTTGTCTTTTTTGGACTTGGATTGTTATTTTCTCTTTTTCAATAGCTGTGGTCACATATAAAGATTGTTATCGAAATTGGTAGTCATTCAGATTCTGAGTCAGACTTCAGGCTCTCTTGATAATTACTTTTGTAACAGCCAACCTCTTTTTTTATCCTCTGTGACTCTTTCTTAAGATGAAGATACTCTACATGGAAAGTTCTGTACAGTGCAGAGTTTATTGTGATTATGTATGAACCATACCTACCACCATAATTAAAAGTGTCCAGCCAAATGCTAACGTCAGCATGCTCACAAGCTTACAATGACAATGCTAACATGCAGGTGTTAGCATAAACACAGTAATATTATACTGCTAACCAAATCAACAGTTAGTTTCTTAATAAGCTAATCAACAAATGTGCTAATTTGTAATAAAACATACAGCTGAATATTGACAGTTCTTATGCAACACAGACATAATTAAGTCAATCATTGGAAATATTCTAATTTTGACCTGGTGAGTGCACAAGCTGAGATAAATTACAATACAATTCATCCTTATTCATCTAATAGTTGTTGAGACCTTTTGCTCACAACCATAAATGTCAAGCTAATGAGGGCGACAAAGGAAAAGTCAAGCGATCACCCAAGTCATTTTAATTCAGCATCTGGAACCGTAAAAATCTGTACAGTAGTTATATTTCTGTTAGTGTTTGGTATTTTAGTCTGGAGTGGTGGAGTCACACACTGAACAGAGCTAAAAAAGAAAACATTTTTTGACTTCTGTCCCTGAACACCCCAGCAGATATTTTTGGATTAATTTCCACGGTGGAGGATATCAGCCCAATAGACTTCCTTTGTGGTGTGTTTGTTACTCTAAAACATTTTTTAAAAATCCAAAACAGACCCAGTAACTCAATATAATCCACAGACTTTGCTGTGGTTATTGGTATTGTTTTGTTCCCTTCATTAGATACAACTCTGTAGAAAAAAGCTCCTTGACAGGTGACAGGTGCGGTCTGGTCGATCTCTAACTCTGCCACAGGCATTCAGTTGGGAATATTAAATCATTTTCCGCGACTTATTGTAAATATTTACTTTTTCTACTTTAATTTCTTTGTAAACCTACATAGGAAAGTACTAGAATGCATCTTGTGCTGCTTTTCTCAAAAGAATTGTTGCAAATCCTTAGCATATGAACCCTTGTGAGAATGTTGTTTGTTTCTCTTTTCAGTTGTTCATATGCAATTTCCTTTACACAGATGTTATCATGCTTCAGTAGGAACCTATTACATATATGAAATGATACTAGCCTATAGTATATTCATAGCATTTGTTGGTGTAATAAATATATCACTTGTATCCTATATACTGTATAATATGGAAGGAAGCAGGGGCGTAACAAAAACACGTTTTGCAGTCGACATTACGGCACCTTCATTTGACTCAATAACTGCTTTGTATTAAGACTGTTTCAGAGGGTTGTGAGGAAATAGTTATCTATGTTGAGGTTCCCCTATAATGTGAATTTATTAATCATTCATCTACACTGCACTCACCTAACAGACCATTATTCAAAAGGTTTGAGCCCACTATAGCAGAGACCTTTCCCTTCCTTGTTTTAAGGTTGAAAAGGAAGGTTTGTACTGTAGGATATTAATGAAGGGAAGAGACATGTGAGGTGTAATACAATGTTGTTTAGCAAATTTAGTTAAAAACATACTTCAAGGCAGTGTGGGCATTGTTTTGAATGGTGAACACAATGCCCACACTGCCATGACAAAGACCTGGATAAAAATGGGTAAAGTATCGCTTTAACTAGTTACTTACTGTCTCATAAGTAATGCACTTGATGTTACCTATGTATATATTATACTGTATATAGCATAGACATTAACTGATTTGCTTTTGTGTCAGTACTCTGTACTATTGTTGGTAATACACTGACTATAGATAGTACCACATACAACTCCACTTTAAAACATTTGTACTATCCCTTTAAGCTCTACACTTTATTTAATAACGGCATGCTGAATTTGATTGTTAATAGTGAAGTATGAGTGTAAACATAGATGGGCAGACATAGTAGCAATCGTGGCATACATTTTCTCTCCACTTGACATTATAAAGACCACTACAGAGCAGCTCGCCTGGAAGGATTCCATGTCCCAGACACTAGGGGAGTATGTGTATGCCAACATGGTTGCTAAATCTCATAATCCAGTTCAGAGACGGTGTGTCTAGTGACTATGAAACTTTCGCATTACCTCTGCCAAGGAGGTTATAATTTCAGTTTGTTTGTCTGTCAACAGGATTAGAGAAAAACTTCTAGCCTGATTTCCATGAAACTTCAGCCAAGGAAGAACCAATTCAATTTTGGAGTGGTTCTGAATCACGGGGCAGATCCACAAATAATGCTATTTTGGTAAACATTGTAAAATAGGGCATTTGTGCTGCATTCAAGTGGTGTAGGGATAATCTGAAAAAATTGTTCCCAACTAGGACAATTCATACTGCATTAACATTGTGACAAAGAGCCTAGGGGAGCTCTTTAGTCTCTGAGTGCCCTTCTAGTTGTTATTATCAGTGCTTCATATAAGGTTTCTACAATATTAAATTAAAATATAATTAAAAATACTCAGCTGAAAATTTTGAGTTCTATTGTCAAGGTTTTGTCAAGCTTTGTCCAAGATTGTTAGAGGTGCATGGCGTTTGAACAAAATGTCTTGTGAATGTATCGTATGTGACATTACAGCCTTGTAAAAATGTATTGCATCTGTGGATTAGAGAGTTGAAAAATGAAATAATAATTCTATGTGGGAAACAATAACAGTGAAGTCCAAGAATGTGCTTTGTTTTGCAGATAAACCAAAGGTCATAGCTATTTATAAGCCCACAAAACAACCTCACGTTTCTACTTAAAAAAAACAGCATGCAGTATGTACATTAAACCCTATCAAAAAAAAATCTCTTCAAGCTTCATTGGATCTCTGATATCTGCTGCCTCATAGTCATTATCAGAAGTTCCTCTGTGTGTTGCATGATATCATACCTGCATGAAAGTCAACTCCTACAGCAAACAGTGTTCCTGTGATGGGCATGAGGGCTTCACTGTTGTCATTTGGGTCAAGAGCGATTCCCCGGATTCCCTCGTGGATGGAATACATCAGAAATGAGTCAACACCTAAGGAACGACAAATGACTGATTATACCCAAAACAAAGATATTACAGCACTGTAAATGGCGGATGCCCTTTGACCTACATTTAGATTATTTACATGTACTGAACAAAAGTACATTGCTTCACATTTAGAGTAATGAATACAGAAAAATGTCATTGTTCATAGGAACATATTGGCAACTCTAATTGATATATTTTGGGAAACGTACCCTCGCAAGACATGCGGTCGCTACGCAAGTTGTAGCCAACAGTGCAGGAACAGCTACGGGTGTTCTCAGAAGTGGGGAAGCAGAGCTGTGAGCATCCTCCGTTGTTTATCTGGCACTGGTTTCTTCCTAATTTTTAGGCACAAACAAAAAAAAAGAAAGAAATAAGGTACCATAAATAAGTGTATGTGGGTAGCAATGTTTCCGTTATGGAAAAATTGGTGCTGGTCCAAGTGTCCTGGAAGATGTCTCGGAACATTTTCAGGAAAATATTATATCAAGCTTAAAAACAATTGATAGACAGGCTTTATAAAGAATGAACACCAAACTCATATTGGTGTTCTTCTGGGACATAAAATCAAATTCGCTATGAACAATTTCTCAAATAAAAGAAAATAGAATAAAAGTGCAGCGTGCAGCGTGCAGCGTGCAGCGTGCAGCGTGCAGAGTGCAGCGTGCAGCGTGCAGAGTGCAGCGTGCAGCGTGCAGCGTGCAGCGTGCAGCGTGCAGCGTGCAGCGTGCAGCGTGCAGCTTAGCTGGAAATTTTTCCCCCGGGACATCTTGAGCGGAGAGATTTTAATTTGTTGAACTTCAACAGATTTTACCAGTAAACAAAAAAAAACGGGATAAAAGACACCCAGGTAGGTAGTAGTGTGTGTGTTTCTCTGTGTCTCTACCTGTGTATTTGTGTTTTGTGAGCATGCTTACCTTTCTGACCCTCCCTGTCGTACACTTTCATATGAACCACCCCGCTCGTCTTGTTTCTCAGGATCACAGGGTTCCGTCCTTCTCGCTTGGTAACTGTTCCCAGATGTGCCGATTCCTCATCTGCCCACCAGAGTTTCCCGCCTGTAACCATCAATGTTATTTGCTGATATGGATATGAAAAATATGACCAAAGATGCAGATTCAGTAAAACTGCAATGCTAGGGCGAATTTTGGTGTATTCAGGTAATACTGCAGCATTATGTCTTCTTCAATAGCAAATGCATGCAAATCATGCTGTGATGCGAACACGCATTCAAAAACACTACAGCACAGTCAAATACCAATTCCAAGTGCAAACAGCATGCTTCAGCTTTCACTCTAATCCACCAAGGCTGGCACTCTTATGCCATAAAGCCCCTTAATAATTGAAGCAGTCTCTGAGCTGATTTGAGATTAAAGACTGGGTTACTCTGCTCCCTGCTCTGCACACTTTCTGATGATGATGCATGCATCTTGCAGCCTTAAAACATAGTTACTTTGATTTTTGGGAAAGGTTTGCACACCAACAAAGACTCTTCCATGCACGTCAACAACTTTGGGGCGTTACTTTACTATTATTGAGTCATGTGGGCGCAATTATAATTTTCAATGTCACGTCTACAAATGGAATTGGAAGATTTACACATAATTCATATATTTATGACTATGGCACGCACATTTAATTTCTGACCATTGATATTCAGTAGAATCACACCATGGATGTATAAATGGAACTGGATACAGCATTGGAGGCGAGGACCTGTTCATTGAAAGTTGCTTAGTGACTCATTAAGTGATTAAATGATTTAATCGTGCAGCTCTTCTAGATTTTCAAAATGTTATTGAAACGAATGGATGAAATTCACACAGTGAAGAGATTCGTTTTGTGGGGGCTTCGACCGAAAAAAAAGTACCACTGATTTACAGATTCCTCTTTCCCACTGTAAGTCTAAAAGGAAAAGTATTTTTGGGCATTATATAACATACCTGGAAGTTGTAATGAATGGTTTTGCTTCAAATTGGCTTCAAATTTGCACTTACTGTACATGAACAGCACTAATAAATCTAATTAGGTAATTTTTGGTATAGAACCGTTGGGTTCCTTTGGGATCTGAGACATCATTGCCTCATCTTTGATTTTTTACTTTTTAAGATCATACTACTTTAATGAGCCAATCTTTAAAAGCAAAGTGCTGGGTCCAGCATAACTGAGAACATGAACTGTAGTTGTTGTGTGTCATGACGTTTCACTGTCTTCTCCCTGACAGACTGGCTGGCCTGTCGGGCTCTGTCTAGGCTTCAGTAGTGTGGCCGTCATGAGCGAAGTGATGAGTGCGTCTTTCTAAAGAGGCTCATTATAGGATCCTGACCCCAGCACACTCAGCCACCATCACACTATCCTCCAACCCCCATCTCTGTCCTCAGCAGAAATCACTGATGCACAGTCCAGGCACTTTGCCACAGACTCTACAGACGTGACAGGAACTCTCATTTAAAATCCTACTGAAGTGCAAAGTGTAGAACAGTCAGATGGTTCCCCTGGCTTCAAAATAGACACTGTAAATGGGGTGGAGATGGACCTAGTATTATTCTTTTTTTAAACGGACAAAATTCCAAAAATGCACCATTACACAGAGGAGGCATACTTTAAAATAGGAAGCATAATGGAAAGAAAAAAACATCAAAATTGGCTATTGTTAAGGATCATCTTCCTAAAAGAGTAAAACATAAATCATGTTTTAAAAGCATAGCAACCCTTCACTGAGGAATTACTCTGCTAAGCTGCAGCAGCATCAGCAGCCACCTATGAAACGACTTACAGGTAAATACAATTGTAAATGTTTTGTACTAATTAAATTCTTCTGAGCTGCATGTTGGGGCAAACAAACTAGTGCAGTTTATTACTCTCTTGGGCTACCATATATTACAGGTCAACTATAGTATAATGCAACCTTATGTAGATGAGAGAAGAACATGTTTGCAGTCAATAAATATGTTGGCGATTGTTACTTGCAATTTACTGTATTTTACTTTTATTTGTATCTGTTACTACAGATTTGGATTTACAAAAAACGAATGAACAAAAAAAACCTGTCCCCTTTAGGCTTCATACCATCAATCCCTTGAAGGTGAGACACTGTTTTGTTATCTCACCCTTTTTTGATTTATTTAGACTAGAAAATGTACACACAGAAACAAATCCCACTTGCATTAATAGCTTTGGGCTCAATGTCGTAACGTAAAAGACGCTGTCACAAATCAGACACATTCCCATGAGTGAGAATGACAGTCTACATGCAGTTTACAAAACATTTGACCCTGGAGGGCATGCTAGCCTAGATTAGCTTCGCACCCTGTGTTAATTTGATTTTGGGGGACCGCTGGCTAGCTGTGATTGCTCGCTTGTGGCACATCATATTCAATTTCCACCTCAACTGCTAGTTTGATTCTAGACAAGTCAAGCCTGATGGATCACCCACACCTTCTAAATAGGAGCCCTCACCTCTCCCTCAAGCCAATCCAATTATTACAGAGCCCTAGGATCTGAGTAGATCGACCTTGTGTCACAAAGAGTGCCTTCATTACATCTTTTCTCAAGCAGCTGTAGCAATAAGCACTCAAAATGAAAAAGCCAAAAGGACGCACGAGCACCCCAGTATGTTTGTTTTAACACACTGCTGAGTTTGTTTGATTACAGTCATTTTGCACTCTGAAGTTGACAGTCTAGGTTTAATTAGGCCCATCAATGTGGCTGCATCATCACAAAACCTTTACAGAATAATTTATTCTGCAGCAATCCTAGACTGATTTTCTCTCTACGAACTGTACTCCTCAGATACCACTGCAGTACAATAACTTTTGCATTTTTTGTGGGCATGTGCCTGCCTCCGCCTCATGCTGGGAGAGAGTTACAGATCCTAATAGGTTAATTTTTTACACAATTTCATGTTTACACAAGGTTCCCTCATTTACCCATAAAGTTGTTTGGAGCAACCTCAACCACTTTAAACATGACCTACTGATTGATCATTCTATCACAGTCCAGAAGAGAGTCAAATGTTAGATTGATGCTAATTAATGTTTATTGACTAAATCAGGACTCAAGAACTCTTAATTATCCATTATCACTTGGCAATACCTAAATGTTATCTCACTAACAGGTTACACATGTATTTATCTGCATATTTAGATTGTAATTATAATACTCTGTGCTATTCTATAAGTATCTAATACAATTTTGCTGAACTAGTAAGACAGTGAAGAAACAAAGAGGAGATATAGAAAACTCTGGGGTAGTGAATGGTCAGCAAATGCACTTAATTGCATTTTCCACCATGGAGACAAAACAACACCATTTGGAGAAGGAACATTTCTCTCTAATAGGCATCACCAATAGTCTATTCACTTGTCAACAAATGTAGCTCAGGATTGGAAAATATCCTGCCTGGCTTCCCACATCCTCATTTTGAGCTGACCAGATACATTTTACAAGTACAGTATGTGCTCAGTGATCTATAGCAAAGGAGGGAGGCATCTAAGAACTGAATGAAATAAAATGCAAGATACTAATCATAGGCAAAGAGGAAATTAAAATGTGCACTGTGCTCAGGAACAGTATTTATAGTAAACATTAATATTGTAGTTTAAAACTGGTACAATGAGTTTGAAATGCGTGTAAATATAAACAGAGTGAACTGTGCTGAGGCATCCATATCACACTTTATGAAAATGGTTGTCATTATTGCTAACGCATAATCTGGTAAAGGGTGAAAAGGGAATAGGAGTTATTTTAGGTGTTATTAAACACTAAGCTTAACATTACAAACATATTAAGTTATTTGATAGCTCAATGTCTACACCTCACAGTGGGTAAAGCCAGTCATCTCATGCCTGGATGGTGATATCTCATTAAAAGAGGTCTTATGAGTATTAAATACACTTTCATGCTTGCATGAATCCAAATATAAATGTAGAAATCAACTAGATTGCTATCTTCTATAATAAAGTAATTCATTACCATGCAATAAACATATTGCTGAAACACTTTAAAATTTCTCTATTTAACGTATAAGAACAACACAGTACAGTGATGTTCATTCTACCATTCAAAACAATTTCCTCAACATAACAAAATGTCATTAATCGTGATTGATGGAGACTTGAAAACATTATTTCACTGTTTTGCTGTACCTGCTACTGTGCAGGGACCAAGCCATTAGTCTTTGTCACCTCCAGTTTTATCTCCCATTTATGAAATGCAATAATGAAGTCTCCATTTTCATAGAAGATACAGTCCTCCATATTTAAAGTCTTTACTGTAAGAAATGCCAATAGAAGTTAACCAAAACCATGAGGATTGAAGTTACTGAATGCTAACAGCTAACAAAACAGTGAGATTCCATTCCGCCTCTGTTGTTATTCTGTAACAGTGTGTTCATGCTCTCAGCACATGCTGCCACACACAAAAAAAGCCCTCCCATGATTAATAATAAGCTTCAAGAACAAAAATATCACCCTCACAACACTCTTGATTTAATTTTTTCCTTTAACACAAAATTACTTTGGTACACACACACACACGCACGCACGCACGCACGCATGCACGCACGCACGCACGCACGCACGCACGCACGCACACACACACACACACACACACACACACACACACACACACACACACACACACACACACACACACACACACACAACCACACACACAACCACACAGCTCTCTGTTCAGTATGTTTGCTGTCTTCTCATCGCCAATCTTGGCGAGGAAAATGCATTTGCATAGCTCACTGGGAAGCTTCCCAACTGTCAAGATTGCAGCAATATCGAAGTGAGACAATTTAAAATTCTAATTCCGATTAGATCTGGAAAAAACGAAGGACTGAATTACATTTTATTTGTCACCAATTTGTAGTACAAACATGCCCAAACACCATTACCAATTACCAATTAATAAAGGTTGATTTCTGTTACTGATATGGCACAGTTATATTAAACCTGACTAACCAATAATTTGTTTTCCATTAGCAAAAGTTGTAAGTAGTACCTTGATTATTATCATTATACATGTATATGTTTTTGTACCACCTTGGTTGGGGTTAAAACACTCCACTGATTGATCAGAGAAAGTTGTCAGTGGTCCGACATGGGACTTCCTATACAAACCTAAAATTTAGCCAAGCTAATGTCAATAACAACGATTCCCTTGTCCAAGATTTTAAAAAACGGCAGCCTGCAAAACTACACCGTATACTACAACAGACACTACAGCATACACTATGTATACTACCCCGTACAATTGACGGTGTGATGTCCCTCTGTTTCGTTGCCGTTTAAAGAATGAATCAAATGTCATGTTTCAGATGATGTCACAGCAGTTTCATCTGCCATAGTGTCACAAAACACATCAATAACTGTTATATGTGTAGGTGCTTTGTGTAAGTATGTATGTGCAGGAATCTGATGTCTCTCATGTAGAAATGTTGTCTTTAATGTATTCATGTGAGACCTTTTAGAGCCGGTGTCAACAAATTTCCTTGGTAAAGGACAAAAAAGAATCTATATCTATACACTGAGTGGGGTACTCTCTTCAATGGAAAAAGAAAAGAAAAAATGAGCAGGTAACAAAAAGGAGTTGAGCTGAGTAATAACAGTGCTAGTATGTGTTTCTGTTAACACTGATACATGGTGTTAATAGGAGGCCTGTATGTTTCTAGAAAAAAAAAAGGAAAAACTGATGTAATAACTTACTTGTAAGCTAAAGCATGTTGTAATGTGAGCTACAGGTACAATTTCTTTCCAGCAATATGTTGACTTAGATTTCAGGAGATTTCAAAATGAACCTGTGAGTTGATGGATGATGTGACACATTGGATTCAGCAGTGATACCAAGAATCAACACATAATGAACACCCTCCTCGCGTTTCATTACGAAAGGGGTGAGAAAATCAATCATCAATCACTTCTGAGCAGTGTTTTAATTATCTAGCGCCCCTGCTACTTCACACAAAGTGAAGCAAAACTGTTCCGAGGGCTGGCTAAATAGCTCTATTCTACAGCCACTTAACTGGTTAAACACAAAATCCCTCCAAACTCTCTGACTAATCCCCAATGGCAATCTGATGCACTTGTGACAAGCTCCACTCACCCATCACAGCCAGGGCTGTGCCTTTGGCTAACTCCCTCTTCAGACTCTCCAGCACTTCGAGCCCATTGCCATCCAGATTGCACCTGTTGATAGTGCCATTGGCCGAGCTTATCCAGTACAGCTTGTTGGCAGTGTAGTCTATTGAGAGACCTGGGAGGACAAGTGAAGAGAGGAAACCAGGTTAAAACTCACTGTGCTAGGATTCACTATAAACACAAGCATAACACTAATCAGAGACATACAAAATGAGTAATACATGTGTAACAAAATCGCAAAACAGTAAATCGGCTGTAAAATAAGAGTATGCAGGCATGCTGCATGTAACATTTAACACTATTTTGATTATCATTACATTTGAGACATTACTGTGAGCAAAGATTATTACTCAAAGAAATGTTGTCTCCACCATCCTTTGTATTATTAAGTTCCATCAGGTGGGGAAATTATTATATTCAGTTTCAAATCCTGACTTCTTTAAATATAGAGCACTGAGGAGGTGCAACATTAGCTAAACATTTACTGTAGTTTCAATGCATTTGGTTGAATGAGGGCTAATAAAAAAGTGCGAAACAAATTGCGTTCACTGGCACATAATTAAGGGGGATCTCTTTATACAGGCTCCAGCTGGCATGAAAGATGAAGTGAGACTGACTGCTTTTAAATCCATTTCCTGGCTAGCAAGATGGTTCTTCATATAATACCACTGTGAATGGTAGAAAATGAAAGCAATTTCAGATGTAGACCTCTGGACAACTTACTGTCTCCCACCATGTGTTGGATTTATGTCTGGCAGATTCACAGTCACAATGAATCATTAATTTACACCTGTCCCCAGGTCTAGCCCATAATCATAAATGAAGCCAGTGAAATATGGGTGCGCCCTGCTATCTGTATTGCTGACAGGGTGAGAAGAATGAAGAAATACAGTGAAGACAATAGTGCTGTTTGAGTGACAAAGTGGGAGTTTGACCTTGAGCTGTGTGACAACAGCTACTTGAAATCAGGAGGAGTTGATTGTTTTTGCTAAATCGAGCTGCAATCGCCCACATAAGCCCGTGTCATGTGGAGATATATATTAGAAATATTAGTCTTATGAGCATGTAGGAAATGTTTTAAATTGGGCAACAGTGATTAATGAATGGTCCTAATAAATTATAGTGATTATGCTCTCAGTAGGAATCAATGTTGCACATGTTAGGAAAGACTGTTGTGTAAAAATGTGGGATACACTGGGTTTGAGCAATATACAGGCCAAAGTTAAACATTTAACTTTATAAAGAAATTGCAGCCAATGTTGCATATGACAATGTTCCATGGTGGATCCTTCTCGTTGGGAACCTACATCAAGCCAGGTTAATTCATACATAGTACCAAGTGGATGTATACTTTTTATCGAGATAATTCTCTTCTCTGTGTGTCTCATACATATGCTCAAGGGTGCCTTGTGTGTCAGTATCACACACTGAGGTCCATTGACCAACTGAGTTGGGAGTGAGTATTGGTTAGAAATTATATAAAGAATGTGGCCATCACAATCTTGTAAATAAATCTGTAAAATGAACCCCCACGGCACACATACAAAGGCTGTAAAAGCATCCATAGCTAAAGAAGCATCCATCGAGCCAGAAAGTTGATTGAATTTTTGCGGCAAACTGATTTAAAAGTAAATTATTTCTCTGGGAATGAATTAGTGAAGAATACAAGTGTACAGAGAGAAGATGTTTTTCCAGGTATACTTAATCTAGGTTTCAAAAAAATAAAGTCACCAGAGTCTGGTGACTTTTTTTGACGTTGCCTGTTGAGATAACATCACCACTGAAGAGTTGGGTGTTGTATCTGATTCTTGTTGACATTGTCAACGCAGAGAAAATCTCAACAGCTACAAGTCCAGTCAGTGTGGGTAGATGCATTAAAATAAATTGATTCTAAACAGATTAAACTGAGATCATAACACCTTTATTGGGTTATCTTTTTTTAAATTAAGGTTGAAATAGGGGAATTACTCCAAATGAATTTGGAATGAAGTGAACATAGATATAAAGTGGTGCAAGCTGCAGCACAGCTTTTGATGCTGGGCATTTTAATTGAATTAAATTACCATAAATTGAATCCATATCCAAAGAATACTGTCAAATCCCCTCAATTTCTGTCTTGTTTTGGTGTAATAAGATGATTGCAGTGGCCTACCACACATTCTTCCAGCCAATAACTACATAATCAAACATATCAAGTGCACTTTGATCATTGGAGAAATGGAATTATTGCAAATCATATAAATTATTCTTCGAGTAACTTGTTTCCAAATTTTAAATCAGATTATAGCATCAATGTAAACATACTGAGTTTATGTAATCTGAACAGATAGAACTTGAAATAACAACAAAAACAACAATTTTCTCGAATTGGTCTCATTTGAGATAGTACTGATTAGGGGGGGTCTAACAGAGTATGCTATCTAAAGCTTTCATACTGACCTACAGGATCCCTCTGATTCTGGTGAAGGACCTTGCTGTTACTCCCGTCCATGTTGGCCATGTTAATGGTGCTGCCATCCGTCCAATAGATTTTTCTGTGTGGGAGGGTGTGAGGGGAATACTTAGTTCTCCAGTTAGTCACAAGACACAACAAGATTTACAACGCAGTCAATGAATGTTGCATTGTTATCAACATTTCAAGCTTCTAAAGAACATGTTCTCTTTATGTAGGCTTTGAAGTCACTACTCATGTTTCCTAACACTATGCATTGATGGTGATGTACTGATGAAGTGCACAGACTGCTCTAATCTACTTACCCCTTGGCGGGGTGCACTACAAGGCACCTTGGTTTATCAATGCCGTGGATGATGGAGGTCTTCAGGGAGCCATCAAAGCGAGCCACATTGATTTGGGACTCATCATTTTCAGAACTGAGCCAATATAAGTTCCTGGAAAGCCAGTCTAAAGCCAGACCGCGGCAGTTCGCTATGTCTGTCAGGGAGAGCATGAAAAAACTGTCATACCTGTGTGCTTTACAACACTATAATGTAAATAAGATCAGGCTACAGCTAACATATGCAAAATAAAGGTATGAATGGTCTTCAGCAAATGACAATACTTTTACTTTGTATTTGTTGCACCTTGCGATCATGTCGAAGAGAGGAAATAGCAGCAACTACATATTACAATTAATTACAATAATTATTATAATATAATTAATAACTACCACTCCATGACCAACAACAGTATTGCATTTAATTTTTTGCAACAAGAGTATGTGTGTACCAGCTAATCAATATTAATTGATACACACATAAGCTCGTTACAGACATGCACTGCCAAGCTGAAATGATGTAGACATTACCCTGATGAGCTGTATGTGAGAATGTAAATGTCCTTATCAGTAGATTGGACATTAAATTGACTTAACCCTGACAGCTCCCTAATACAAAATTTGGGTTAACCCCGATTGAGCCCATGTGTGTGAATAGAGCAGGTCATTGCATTGAATTCAGAGCAAGCAAGCAAGCGTGTTGATGACTTTTCTGTCATGCAGCTCAGCAAAACTGGAAAAACACAAACATTAGCCGGTAAAGAAGAAGGAGTTATTCACATGGAGAAGCCAATGAAAATATCCAACTGGAGAGACAACATGATTCGAGAACGTCTATCAGTAACGGCCAACACCGAAATGGCCAGAGAAATTTAGGGAACAACAAGAGACTCAGTTGTTTATAAACAAATTACTACTACATGATCACCGTGTCATGTCCTGCCTGTTGTGCGCCCTTCTCAGGCGCAATCCCTTGCTTTAACCAAACAGAATATCTCCAATAAGTGAGAGATTGTCTGATATGTAAAATCTCCAAAAACTTTGGACAATGTCCGGACCTGATTTGTTGGACATTGTTCATATGAGAAACTGCTTTTACACTGAAGTATTGTGTGTTCAGTTGTGTTTCGTATGGATGTCTGGAATGCACTCACCTGCAGAAATAATGGTCTCTAGCTGTGTGCCATTGATAAATGCCCGTTTAATGGTTTGGGTTTTGATGTCAGCCCAGTAGATCCTCTCCTCCTGGGCATCATAATCCACCACTGTGACATCATCGATGTCTGGCACAGTTAGCGCCGTCATGACGTTCATATAAGGGTTGTCAATGTCCACACCACGGATTTCGGAGCGCCGCACATACAGCAGGAACCTTTTCAACGCTGGTGAGATGGTTAAGAAATCAATCATTTTATTCTGTCAAGGTGAGTGTGCTAATAACAGCGTGATGTCAAAGCTGATGTCAATCAAGATCTATACTTATAACAAAACAACTGTTCTATTGTTAGCATATCATCCTGTAGTTTCACTCTGATAACAAGACAATAACATATGAAAAATGAGGAAGGTGTTCTCACTCACCAAAGCAGGATTGTTTGTTGGGTGAAAGCTTCATAAGGTGTGGGCAGGTGCAGGACGCAATGCGGTTGTAGTTGATGAGACACAGATGCGAACAGGGACCACGTCCACTATTCTCTTCACAAGGATTTGAGGCTGATAGGAAGGCAGGGAAAAGGGAACATTTCAGAACACTCAGCGTGAGAAATTAAGATGGCAATCAAAGAGAGTGGCCAGAATAAATACTTAATGCGAATAGGACTAACTGCTTTTGTAACATGCCATGTACAGGCCTGTCTGATTGTGCCAGCATACTTTGAAACTGACAAAAAAAAAAAATGCTGAAAACGACTATAATTATAATATTGTCCTTGCTGTATAATAGCAAAAGAAAAAGATTGCTTGAAAGCATGACAGTTCTGAAAAGAAATGGCATTAATTCATAACAAACTCACAGACTCTATGTAAGAGCACCAACACAAATATATGTGGCGGCTGCTGTCTTTCAAGGAGGGGAAGCTAATTTTTCCAGCCTACATCATAAATGTGTTTGTTTATGTATATGTAAATTCTACCCTTCGTTCCTTTTTAACAAAATGATCTGTGACCTTGTCGTACCAACTATGCGTCTTTTCCAGGGACATGGCCAGTATCCTCTCAATGGCCAGCAGAGCTAGGCTGCTTAAGCGGCCTTGGACCCAGCTGGAGCTGCCGCGCCAGGCTACTGTGAAGCGTGACCGCCTGTGAGTGTGAGTGTGAGTGACGGGGGAGAAGCTCCGCAGCTGCCGCTGCTTGTTGGGGACAGACACCGCAGAGTGACAGAACAGTCGCCAAACACAACGCTAGTTGTTTTTAAAAAAAGACAAAGTCACTAGGGATCAGTAAAGTCTCCGGATCAGTTCAGAACAACGGAACTTGATCGCTGATTCGCTCATTTAGCTGTCAAGCAAAAAAGGATTCCAACTCAGACAGCTCATCCAATCATCATGCAGAAGCCGAGCGTCCGGGCCAGCCCGATGTTTCATAGTCCCCTGGAGATGATGAGCGTCTGATGGGCGGGACAAAGCTCAGCATTTATCCAATGAGTGTCTAGTTTTGCTGCAGTGGAACAACCCGCTCTACGCTTACGCTGTTACCTGTGATAAGTGGCTGATTATGAACAAAAGATGAAGGCTTTCTAGTGCGTATTTAGTCAATAAAATTTACACACAGCAGTATATATTTCACCACTTTTTTTTTTTTTTTTTTTTGGTGACATTATAGGTGAAGCTGAGCATAACTAGAAAATGTGTTTGGAACAGTTATACAAAGTCTAATTCATGTTATAAGGTTTTTAGGCTGGTCTCTTGTTGAATTGGGTCTCAAGAGGTTAAGAGGCATGGGAATGAATTATAAAATAGAAAAGATAGATTTTATTGTTTGTTCTATGTCACCTCCCAGGAATTAAGGATGACATCATCTCAGTTACTGTTACTGTAGGGTAGCAGAATATATATATATATAATCAAAAGCCTAAGCTGCTGACATTTCTACTAGAAAAGCACAGCATGCGGAATTTCCATAGCTTTCAACTGAACATTGATCTTATAGGAGCAATGTATTTGAAGGAGTCTTTTTTCATGAATTTTGTACACTAGACTTTTCAGAATAAATCCCCTCACCAAAACGAAAAAGAAAGTCCTTCACTGCTCAATTATTTCCTGTCATGCTGCAATCACATTTCATGCATCAAACACATCAATTCCTCTATCTACTCTGGATGACTCATGTCAAACGAACTCATTCAAATTTCATTTCCCGGGCTCCTATAGCAACACACCGGAGAGCCCCATTGCATCACACATTTGGTTTATTTAAGACAAAAAAAATCCAACTCTGTCTCTGTGAGCTTGAAACGGCACCCAGCTGGCTCGGTATGCTAATAGGGAGACTTCTGAAGAGCTCTGCATTCACCTGGATCATGCTCTTTAGGGATGATAGGCAGCAACAACAGTGCTGAGGTGTTTGTTTGCTCTAAACTGTCAAATGTATTTGCAACAAATAAATGAAGAAATGAGCCCACTGCTATGTTACTCCCTAAAAATAAAGAAAAAAAGCAGAAAAGTCTTATTCAGGAAAGGCCCAATATAGTGATGATACAATTTTGTATGTGATCGATCTTTCTACTGAGAGACCTTTATTTGTTGTTCTTATTTGTTTAAAAGCCTGTCATATTTGTCATGATAATACTGCTGACACGATTACAGTGTGGTTTGTCTGCCTGCAAATAACTGTTTATGTTCTAAATGGTATAAATATTGCATTGTGTATGTAAAGCTCTGCACACATTGATAATAACAATTATGATGCATGTTAAAATATCAAACTGAAATACCCTCAGCAGCACCTATTTTTCTCTCTCATTCCCTATCCCTACAAGAAGAAAAAGTGCAGGACATGTACTAGTACTACTACTAGTAATATTGACGGCTCCATACTGCCAATATGTTTAGAAAATTACACACTTACTACATGCTACTCTATAGCATATACCTTTATTAAACAGCTTAAAACATAAATAAGTAGAGCCATTGATGACTATGGGAGCATGTGTAATAATGTAATCCTATTGGTCAAAAGATCCAAAAAACGAATTTCCTTTGTTTATAGTGGTGCAATGGATAATGTATGTTTCTTTATGATCTGCTGTCTATAACTGTGCAGCTTAAACACTGCCAATCCTAATTTGCAACTGCTTGTTACATATTCTAATGTTAAAACATAGCCTTGCCTTAAGCCTGTGAATGTTCTCATTTGGCCAGGTCATCGTTATCCCCAAAGCAATTTCAGTGAAAAGAAACTGGACTTGGTTATTTGTCTAGGAGCCTTGCCTTTCAAGTGACACCTAGTGTTCACACCCGGGCTGTTTATGCCTCCAGTGGAGCTCTACTGTGGCACCTGCTGAATAGCTCCTGAGACCAGCTGCATATTATTCAGCTTTCCTTCTTCATCCAGCCCTCCTTTTCTTTTCCTCTGGTCCAGAAGTTTGTGGTCTAGTGGAGCATCACATTTGGTTCTGGCTAGAGAGGATAATAGCCAGCCCCCTCCACCCTCACCCCCCGGGTTGAGCTTTTTAAAATAGGATTAGGCATGCTTACTGTCTTCTTTGGAAAAGCAGTCCCATTTGCTCACACTTATCTATGGTGAACAGTCATGAGAATGCAGATACAGGAAGGAAACAAGAAAATTAACTGGAGAAGCAGAGGAATCACTGAATAGATGCAAACCCGATTACCACAGCAATAATGCCCATTTAAGGATGGCGGCTTACATATGAAGAAAGCTTAAGGGGATACATTTGAAACTTGGCAATGCTGCAAAAGGCAGTTGCGATAGAAAGTGATCTATCAATCAGGCAGTCTTGGCACACATGGCCAAAATGTGCCATAGTCCAGTGTTTTATTGATGGGAGTTCTGCTTTACAAATCAATCAAAAATTAATTTCAAAACAACCTATTTACAGGGAAAAAAACACAATAAAGTAAATTGAAAATAGATGTTGTGTTATTAATATGAGCTTGGCAATATTGCAAGCTGATCTGCATATCAAATAAAGATTGGCTAACATATGTAAGCCCTCTGTCAAACAGCACATCACTGCATCACTTTTGTGTTCAGAATCTTGGCTTACTTGGCTTTTCACAAAATTGATCACCTGTGACTACCTGCCACTGTGACAGAAACAGATTCAGAAGCATTCACTAAAAGGAATTTCTGGCAATATTACCGGTAATGACGTTTCACAACTATTTCATATATTTCCTGTCACCACAACACATTATTCAAATTACTAATTGATTTGATAATTGGATATGCCACAGTTATTCATTGGCAGATGTGGCTCTTATTCCTCAGCCCTCTTTATTCACATTCAGTAAAAAAAAGAAAAAAAAGAAAGCCTTAATATAGTGGTAGGAGACAATTAGAATAATTTGGATGGTGAGAAAAACACATTCAGGGCTGCCATTAACTCAAGCTAACTAATTCTCTGCATGAGTACCTTTTTCATTCAGACACATACTCATAGATTGACAGGCAAAATGAAGGCAGAGGCAAAGGCAGAAATTAATTATACTATATGCTGTTTTTTCCCCTTTCACACCATGAGAATGAATTGTGTTTTAAAAGATAATGTATCCCCTGTCAAACTCCAGTCAGGGGTAACATGGATAGGCTTGTGTGAGGTACTTATCCATAGTCAGTGTAGTACCAGAGAAGGTTTAGAACCAAGAGAGCGCAACTCATAGTCATTTCCTGTTTCTCTGTCAAGTGGTTGCCACTGCCCCCGACTAGTGGCAGGTCCTTTGGGAATTGATTTCAATGGGAGAAGTGAACATGAATACATATTATGACTGATCTCTTAGCAAAATGGTCATGGAAGTAAATACTGAATCCATTTTTCATATATCTGTACTTATCTGTATATGTCACATATCTTCCAAACATTCTCACACTAAAATGGACAAATCAGGAGATAGTTTCCTTTGTTCAAGACCTGTTTCCGTCTCTGCAACGAACAGTCAAGCTAACATCAACCAACATTGTCCAACGCCAAAAAAAATGCTTTTGTAATGCTAAATATGGCTGCAAATATCTAACATTAGTAAAAGAAAACAAATACATTATGCACATATAATTTTCACTACACTTTTGAAAGAGGCCGTTCCCACTCAACATGAGTTTAGACCATTTAATTTCATTTGTGCAGCTTAAGATGGGCTATCTTGAGTATAAAGAATATTTGGTATTACCTCTAGTAGATTTTCTATCAGCACGTGCCAAGTTTGGAGGTGCAGGAAAAAGTCCCTGTTTTTGTCAAAGGTATCTGGTGGCTTTGAATAGAGGATAGATGTTAAGCCTACAATGGCTTCAGTTCCCCATTAAAAAATAAATGTATTTTAGGTGGCTAAAACAATTTTGCTTTGTGGCCCTGTCCACAGTAAGTTTCAGTGAAACTTATATACAAACCTGGTTCCAACTAACATAGCAATATGTGCCTTTTCTGTAAGTGCCTCAGCTCCAACAATAAAGCCAGAAGCTTTTCAAGCTGTTCTCACCTTGTGGCTGCCTGCTGGGGTGGAAGATCTGCAAGTCAAAAGGTTGAGCACTTGTCTTCTGGATGACTGTAACATTTCGCCCAGTCCACTTATTGGCTCTTGCTAAAGTGTTCGTCCTCCAATCCGTCCAGTACACATTGCCTCCAAAGAGAGACACAGCAAAGGGATGGGACAGGTATTCGTGGCCCCTGAGGATCTCAATGACCCCACTTCCATCATAGAGTGCAGAGAAAATCGCGTCGGAGCTGTTTTAAAAGAGAAAGACACAAAAGGGCCATATCAAAGTTTATTATTTATTTAATTATTTTTACTTTTTTATCTATTTCGAACATGTGAATGGAATAACAACATAAATAGAAACAATGTAAAGAAAAGGAAAAAACAAAACAATAATAATAACAAAATAACATTATTTTGTTGTTTTTTTCTTTTTTTGCAAGTAATGAAACACAAAATAACCAACAATCTATTTCATAATATATAGTTTAGACATTTTGCCTAGACACTTTTTTTTATCATTATTATTAATTTTTTTTTTAGTACATCTTTATAATCTGTGATTATGGCTTCATACTTCCTCTCTATACTTTATGAAGACTTGTACATTGCCTCAACTCCACACTCTCTTACCCTGTGGATTGAAATACAGAAACTTTTCATTGTCGTACGCACAATGCGAGTTTTCAATCAATCAATTAAAACCAAATAAAGCCATTGTACTAGGATCTTTAAATATTACATGTACTCCGTTATTTAATGTCCACTGGGAAAATGGAGCTTCAAGTGTTTTTTTTTACTCAGGGATTGGTGAAACTTTAGCAGTGGACAGTATATTACATGTCATACCTGTATTCAAAGTTTTAAAAGGTGTGAATGCTTCTGCACACAACAAGAAAACTCTATTGGTTTACCGTGCATCTGTCCAAACAATTCTCTTTTCCAAATGATCCAGAGTAAGTCCATTAGGCCAGGCGCCTATTTCCATATCCTTGAAAACAATGTGTCGACCTCCTCCACTCATTGATGCAGCCTCGATTCGGGGGAAAGTGGCATCCCAGTCAGTCCAAAAGAGGATCCTTGGAGCAGAAACCCAAAGGCAAGACTTAAAATTGATGATTTTTTACAAGGACACACATATAATGTACACAAGTAACATTATCTGCAATGCATATTTTTTATTCTTTCAAAGATCCACATAAAAGGGCTGTTAGACCCCCTAATCACCTGGAAGCAATTCCTCAGCCCTCTGTACGTCCCATTACAATTATATTGCGAAACATAGTAATGTTGTTTTAACTGTATGCATTAACACGGACAGTGGCAGTGATGACTGTCCAAGAACAGCACCAGTGATCCAGTGCAACCCTCAACATCTGTGACATGCCTTGAAATGGGAGGCCATCTGTTTTATTATGACTCTTCACAGCTCAATGAGGCCTGAAAATGAACACCATCATTGATGTGACCATTGGCAGTATCCTGAGTCCTACTTCAACTCAGCAACACTACCTCTGTCCTGCTTTGTACCACAAAGTCTGCTAGAATGAAGGAGAAAATGGATGCTCAAGCTTAAATCACATACTGACGACAACGAAACAGTGTTAGGAAGAAATATCCTTGTCCAGATCAATAGCATTATTCACTTGGTAAGGCCTCCCTGATCGATGACCCACTCCTTTGAGTGGATTCAAGTAATTAGATTAGAATTATTGCCCTGGAATGGAAATGCGCCTTTAGGCACCAAAAGCACCCATTAATCCTACTCTGTACAACCATGAAATGTAGTCATCCTCGCAGATGTGAAAGTGTACTATAGGGGAGAGTGCATGAGCAGATTACTCATTTCTTAAGAGTGTTAAATTGATTTTTAAGAATTTCTGGGTTTTGGTTTAATCTGAAATAGACTGTCCACAGTATACAACCACTGGCTCCTTCTCAGATGCATTTACCCAAAGTGCCTAATGTGAAATACTAACAATATACCAACAAAATGAATTGAATTTAAAAAAAAATTGTTTTGTTTATAATTTGTGTCATATAGCATCTAAAAACATGTCATATTCTGTAGAATGAGCTTTAAAAAATGGTGCAGCATCCCAACAGCAAAATCTACTTATTACAATTAACAACTAATTACTTTGTCATTACTCTCTGATTAAATTACAGGGCTAATGTATTTACATTAAACAATAGGAATACAAATCTATCAAACTGTAAAGTACCTGGATGGACCAAAATGTACTCTCTAAGGCATGCCTTTTCAAAACAAGCATTACATAGTCAATTAACATATTGTTAAGACAAGTCACACATTGGCTGATGCAACAGTCCTCTGGGACATCTGAAGCAAAGATTGCACAAGACTTTCTTCATCATTTTGATTGACAGGGTTGACACACAAACTTCTGTCATAATCTTGCTCATCATTTTAAATTTCATTTTCACTTTTCATGTCAAAACAAAACAAAGCAGAGGAATTATATTTTTTTCCTATAGTGACAGCCGAGGCCACTAAAAACTCTATACTATAGCCTACCAACACATTGGCTCAATATCTCTTGATCCTTGGCCACTCCAGTCAAACTTTCAATGTAGAGTGGGAGTAGCTGCATCACGTTGAGGCAGCGAGGCGGTTGCCAGAGTTAACAGTTTACAGATCGCCACATAAAAATTATCTGGTTTGCTACCAGCACTGGGTTTAAATCAAGCCCCTACCACAGCTACTTTCTGGTTGATCCAATACTGAAGTGCCCAAAACTGCAGTTCTGGAGTGTCCACTAGGAGTAGTTTGTACAATAGAGCAGTTTGTCATTGACCCTCATGTTAAATAGGCTGTTTTTCACAGCATGATAAAACCTATTTAAGGCCTGGTACAAAAAAACCTTCTAGTCTGTATGTTTAGGTCATATCTCCATGACAACCCTGAGACGGAGGGGGGGTTGTACCAAGCTAGTTTCTATTTTATTGGAGGTTAAAGTTTATGAATAATTAGGGGCGCTGCCTCTTGTGTGACAGTTAGCCCCAGGCCCTCACTTCTCTTCGGAGGCTAGTTGTCATGATTAGCGCTAACGCTGTCATCTCGACCTCGACTTGCAATACAGTCTACTATCGATGGCACATACACTAGATGCTATTCTGAAGGGGTCGTGTTTTACAGTCTATAGGCACGGTACTCTGTTGAATATCAGTTTATATCATATATCATAAATGCTGGCTGCCTGCACTTCACTCCCGGAGCCGGTGTAATCATCGCTAGAGACACCGTGTCAGTCTCTACCCTCTACCCATCCTCTACCCATTGTCTTGTTGGTAAAGGCTCCTGACTCCTGCTAGCCTACTAGCCTTCTCTGTGCTGTGACTACAGCACAAAGCAGACAATTTCAGTACCATTTAGATGGAAGGTAGTTCTTGTTGACACCATTTCACAGCGTGAAAATAGGAACAAGTTTTAATGATTGTCCTTTTATAGAACCAATATGCATAATAAAGATGATAAACCCATTAACATCATTACAAATGTGTATCTATTTACTGTTTATATCTCCACCCAAGCTCCCTGACCATCCAGTTGAGTCTCAGTGCAGTGACATGGACATGATCCTGCAGCTTCATAACCTGTTTGCACTGGCAAGCACTGACAGTTGTTTATAAAGGGGTACTGGGCCACAGCAGAGGCATAGCTGCTGGGGAGTGAACCTCGGACTCTGCACTGCTGGGTGAGTGATTTTTCCCACTAACCCACCCCTACATTTTTAAAATCATTCTTTCTCTTGTAAAGTATTTTCTCCAACTTACAGCAGTTGCTGCTAGGCAACAATGATTTCCTGTATGATACATTAAAACAATATTCAATAGTCAACTAAAGGGATGTAACTAACTTTGATGACTTTTAGACCTTTTCATTTGTGTTACTCTACAGAGAATCCCTGAAGAAAGTATGTGAACATAGTTACACATGAAGAATTTCACATTTGTAATAGTGAAATAAGATCATGGTCATTTCTGAATGATCAGCAGGAAGGTCATAGGGAAATTTTCGTTTTCTTTTATTGAACTGACACCTTTGTGGAAATAATTATAGAATTTGAGACAATTATTTTCTGTGGGATATTTTAGTATATTTGACTGCATCAAGCTAATCTATGAGGTCAAAAACCTCAAACATAATTTAACAACTGAAAAAAGCTTCTCATAACTACGGAAGAGCATTGTTAGCCAAAAATTAAATTTATCTTGAAGGAGACAGTATCTCATACGTGGGCTTAGAAGGGCTGTTTTGAGGGCGAGAAATTGCCTGAGAAAGTGCTTGGTGCACGAGAAAAACAGATTTTTATATAGTTGCTGTGCATAGTGCCCATGGGTTAAACAGTGTAGATATGTAGATATAAGGTCTGATGAAGTCATATTGTGAGGAAACCTCGATGTGCTGTTCTCTGCTACCAGCAGTCCACATGGCTAACTAGTATTCATAATTGGGTCCAATGGGTGACCTTGATCATGGTGTCTGCACGCAGCGTAAACTAAAGTTGATTAACCTACCTAATGTGTATATGATGTAGGCCTACTGGACTCAAAATGTCTGCAATTTGTGACAGGATCTGATACTGTCTGTGTGGACAAAATAAGCATACAGTTTCACTGATGTCCGCGCCACAAACACACAGACACAGACACACACACACACACCACGGTAAAGCGAACGTGAACAGCTTACATTACAGCCTGTTAGTGCAATTAAGCCTTAGAGCCTCTAATGTTTTGACATGCGATTAACGCGGGTAGCGAAGTGAGGTGCAACCAGCCGGCTCCCGGCTTCCGGCTTCCAGTTTCCTGCGCAATGCACGGATAAAGACGCTATTTCGTTAATATCCAGTCACAGAGAAATTTTCTGTGCAATAATGCTGTCACACTAAGCATCCTATATATTTCGAAGTTTAAATACTCACTGTTATTTGATAAGTATTGCTGCATATGCCAACTATAGCCCACCATCACATCCACCTACTTCATGTACTGTATATAAAGCAACCCACATTAATTATTCCATATTTATACCCGCACCCTTTGCATTCTGCACTGTTAGTCCTGTTTACAATTTCATTTTTCCTGTGTTTTTTTTACCTTGTCTTTCTGGGCTTCCATACATATCACTTGTTATATCAAGAAAAAGAAGGTGTAATCAATGCTTCGTTTTCAAAAATCTTGCTTTCTCACTGGGCAAAGAAAAGGCTCCCATTTCAGAGCCTCAAATCAATCTACAAACACTCTCCCCATGCATCTCAGCAGGAAAACAACTATGATTTTTGAAATAGCCCTGAGGGGAATGATGCACAAATAAGAACAAAGCAGATTTGGGGCTTTTTATCTGGAGGTCTAACTTAATTTTTTTTTTTCGAGAAAAAATTTCTGGGGAACAAGAGTGAAAGAACCGTAAAGCCAATAAAGTGGGAGAAATGTTTGGGGGGGTATTATCTACATCAGTTGTCATTACTGGAATAGAGCACACAGCACTATTATTGATGTACCCTATATCTGGTGCCTTAATGGACCTTAACAAAGCAGACATCTTCATACATCAGGGCAAATGCAGAAGTGAGAAATACAAGGAGATTGTAATTTTACTTTATTCCAATAATCTCAGTGCCTGATGGATAGCACGGCTACCAGCAAGCTCTGTATGTAGGAGTTAGTGTGTAACATACCCCTGCCCTGGGTCGAGAGCGATGGCCCGTGGATGCTCCATGCCTCCGGCAATCAATGTGGTGCGCATATCTCCGTTAAGCTTGGCCACCTCAATCTGGTCCAGATTGCTGTCAATCCAGTACAGTTTCCCTGTAATCCAGTCCACAGCCAGGCCCTCTGGGGTGGCCAGACCGTGCTGCACGACCACCTCAATCCCTGTCACCCCTGAAACAACAACAGCAACAACACCATGACATGACTATGTAGCAAGGGGGCAGTCTCTTTACAGTGCTCAGGAAAACCTTCTCAATGCAAAAGGGGATATCTCTAGGGGAAAGTTTATCCATATAAAGAAGATTGCTTTCTACAGGGTCCCATTAAGCATGTTTAAAGGGTTTCCCCACAATATTTATAATCTAGCTGTTTACAACTATTCTCAGATGCTGAGGCTTTTATGTGTGCCTCACAAAAGGGTGGAATTGGTACAGCTAAGAGTCAATCTCTATTGCTCCATAGAGGGAAATAAGGCACGCAAAACCCAGTGAATGTACTGCCACGAACAAAAATATAGAGCAAAGGAGAAATTATGAATCATCATTTTACTAGGGGGAGATACTGAACTACAACAGCTCAAGTCCTCGGTCCTGCAGTATTTTTTACCTTAAGACAACCTGAGGTAAATTTGAAGGGAAAGACAATATCAACTCACTGCATCAGGCCTGAGTACGCATAATGACAGTAGTGTGAAACCAAGCATTATCATTGGCAGTGTCTCAGACTTCCATTACAGCTGCTAGAGCACACATGAGCAAGTCATGACTCTCATTCGCCAATACATCACAGCTCTCTTAAGATGGCAAATGCTTGTGTGCGTTGGAGTATTTACTGATGTGTGTGCATACCGCCAGACTCGGAGAGCCTTCCTCTGTAGATCTTATCCTCCACCACATCTGTCCAGTAAAGGAGGCTGTGATTAAAGTGGAAGTCTAGCGCAATGGTGTTCCTCAGCCCTGGCACCAGCAAGCTGTAGTCCCGCTTGTGAAGGTCTATTCGTCTTATCTCGTGTCGTATTGAGAAAATGATGAAAGCCTCAAAGGAATCTGGCCAAGGATAGAGACAGGAAACAAGCACCTAGGGTTGAGCGATGTTTTGAGTGAATTGTTAATCGACAATGTGCGACATCATGTACAGTGCTGGACATTATGAGAAAGTGTTTTCCACTGGCTAGCGAGCTGTGACAGCCTTCTTCTTTAGCAGGAGTACGACTAGAATGTATGATCGACCTCAACACATAAAGCTCTGGCACATTTTCTGAGGAATACTATTGTCAAATGTTAAAAAATAAAAAAATAAATACATCTGAAAACATTGACATTGCTTAGCCTGAGTGTGATTGTGTACCCATGAACACACACACATACATACATAAAGCTACACATTTGTTCAGTCACACATACATATCACTTGCTTACTCTGTACAAATATTTGTTATAGCCAGAACTTTTAGAAGGAAAGGAATTTGCCTCTTAAATAATTAGTTAAACCCTCACAGGATACCGGGCCAAAAATAATTATTGGACTGATTCATTTAATAGTATCTGTATCTGACATTCTACAGCAACAGCTAATGTCTAAAGGTGTGCTCAAAATGAATATAAACAAACATTCACCTATATTCAATATGTTCAGTACTGTGCCTTTTCTACTTTTTTAAGTTTTTCATGAAACTACCCACATGTGTTTATATCATAAATGCTGATTATTGTAGTCAGCATTTGTTGTTTTGCAGTGTGTTCTGTAAATAAATTGAATTGAAGATGGACTAAAAAGGCTAAGGATCAAAGACATCCCCCACATATTAGGATATATTCCATCCATCTTCAACTGCTTGTCCCTATCAGGTCGCAGGGGGACAATCTGTTGCAGGGCATTATTAATATAGTATTTTCAAAATACATCCAGCCATACCAAGGGATCTCAATTAACGTGTTAAACCAACAAGCATTACAGTTCTCCCTAATGCTAGCCAAAGACAGAAGGGGTTGCTTTTTAACATTAGTTAAACAAAGCCAATAGATATAGTAGTATAGTATAAGTCTTTTTTATGGGATACATTTTGACATCTTTGTTATTTTGACAATACTGGCTGTATTCCGTTTAGCTTCTTCAGTTCCAGGGTCCTCATCTTGCATGCTGGCATACCATCACATTTTCATGGCTGACTGGGACACTTGAATAGAACAGAGCCAATGTTAATGTTAATGTTATCAGTAGAACCTGTGCTTTTCCTACTAGGAACAGTCAAAAAGTCTGCAGTGAAAAAGGCCTATTATAATTTGTCTATGTGACACTATGGAACTTTTGTTAGCTCTATGCGTTGCAACTATAAAAAATAGAATGAGAGTAGAACAGACATAGCACTGTTAGCCATAGCCATTTAACCAATTCAAGAGAAAATGGCGATTGTTGTTCTTTGGTATAGTGACAACACGTGTCTGTGGGGCTGTAAAGTGCGTTATACTCACTAGTTTGAAAACTCAGTTACTTGTCGACTTCCCAATAGAAATTAAATCCATCAATCCTCAATTCCTCTCTGTCAACAAGGCAACAGACAAAGTACACAAAATATGCATCCCTCTTCTTGTTTGATGTAAAACCTCACCTCAGTGAGTCTGTGACTTGCAACAAGTTGGTTTACAGAAGTTTATGTGGTGGTTAGCCTGCTATAGCATTTAGAGTTCTTTGCAATGGCAACTGTACACATAAAAATAACTGCCACTCTGACCATCCTGCTATGTTAATTTGAATGGTATTGTCTGTTCCACTCTCATTCAGTCTCTATGTTTAAAAAAATTGGCTGGTAGAATTGCAAAATAAGTGATGTTCCTATCAATAAAACAGGGTTATACTGAATGCCTGTCACTGACATGCAATGCATATCTATCAAAATATGATGATAATATAATTCATTATAGTGGTTTGTTTAAATCAAATACATTCTGCAGGAGGATTGAAACAATTGACCCTAACTTAGTTCCATATAGTTATTATTTTACCCATCTTGCTCTCTGCTGATCCACTTTGTGGAGGACATATTTTCAAACATATCTCAATGGTTTAAATCACCACAGAGTGCACATTTATATGCATCAGTTGCAGCCAAACCAATTTGTTGGCAAACACTCTGGGAATCAACACATTACATTTTCCCATTTTCTGAAAAAGTAGATACATTTGTAAGTGGTCTCTTTTGAGAAATACATTTTGCAGGGTCTCTAAGAAGACGCTAAATCGCGCCAAGTCCTAAAGCTGGCAACAGTGTTTGGATGCTGAACTCCTCTGGCCTTCCCCACTGAGGTTTAGTTCAATCAGTAAGATTATTTCTGCTTCTAAAAAATGTTTGCCCAACTAAAACTCTCTTCACAGTGTTCTAGACTAAATGATACTTAAGGGACCAGAACTGTAAAAATGCAATTAAAATTGTGTCCTTGCTTCAATGACACATTTCGGTGTTGCAACCAAACTAGCTACGGTGCTACTGGAGTGAAGACTTGTCCCTGCAAATCTATTATTCCTGAGATGTGCAAAAGAAAAGGAGGACGTGTGCTGGGACTTCAAAAGGAATACAATAACACCTCTCAAGATTAAATTGGAATGTTTGTGGTTGTATGCAAAATTTGATTTATGATGAAGCCGTAGAATTCTGATCGGCTTCCAGAGAAAAAAAATGTGTTTTGCTGCATTAATGTAAGATTAGAGCTGCAAGTGTCATCAATCTTACAGTAAAATAAAGAAGCAAGTAATCAAAACAAGGTCCATAAATCTGAATCTGACAAGCCAACAGCATGTATGTGTAACTAACTAACTATTGTATTTCAAGCAGTTCTAGATAGGTCCAATCAAATAGATTATTCAATAATAGAATAGAGGAAAGTTTGAATTTATAATGTATACGGGATACTTCACAAGCAAAACATTTGTGTCTGTATGGAATTAGGCTGAAGGTGAACTTTATGTAAAGTAATAAAGCTCTGGTGGTTTGAGAAGCGAGAACACACTTCCTTCATTCAGCATCAGTACATATAGAAACAGACAGGACTCATCACCCAGATGCCTCTTCAGATTTGAAACTGATTGAATTTCACCTGACAGTACCCTATATCAACACTGCAACACTTCTTCAGACTATCTCACCATTTACACTCAAGAACCTTCTAGTACTATAGTTTTTGACTTTTATTGTTTTCCTTTCTAGGTCCTCTTATCCGTGGTTCTTGCATTAATAAGTGATGATTAAAGCTCATATTTTTCATCAAAGTCAAGTCAAGTCAAATTTATTTATATAGCACATTTCATATGGCAAGCGTGAACTCAATGTGCTTCAAGAATTTGAAACAAAGATACATTGTATAACATAAAATAGCATATAGGATAAAAATAATTAAAAATAAATAAAATAAAAATATTACATGCATAAAAAACATTTAGGACATTATACAATTATACAAGAATGTATTATTATCATCATTTAAAAAGGAGATAGTAATAATAATGATAATAAAAATTCTTAAAGCAAACAGGACATGAATACATTCTTTAAACATAACTAAAAGCTTGCGAAATAAAATATAATAATAAAATAAGTTCTTAGTTGACTTTTAAAAGAAGACACTGTTGTAGCAGACAGTAGTTCATGTGGAAGAGAATTCCAGAGAGTAGGACCATAGTGGCTTAAAGCTCCATGAGCTGATTTGGAGTTGATTCTGGGTATAGTGAGGAGCTCTTTAACTGATGATCTAAGGGATCACACTGGTGTGTATTTAGTGAGCATGTCAACAACGTTAGAAGGAGCCAAGCCATTACAACACTTAAAAACAATAAGAAGTATTTTAAAATCAATTATTTGTTTAACTGGGAGCCAATGAAGAGATGATAAAATAGGAGTGATGTGCTCAAACCTCTTTGTTTTCATTTGGACTCTGGCTGCAGCATTTTGAATACGCTGGGGTTTATGTAAAGTTTGCTCATTATCAAAGGCACCAACACTACAGGGATGATATGAACTCCAAATATAAGATTTTAAGAGTTACTCGTCTGCCTGAGGATAAACTTTAATTACTGCAGACACAGACCCACAGTCACACACCATCACAGCAGCCAACAGCATCAGTAAAAGCAAACATTAAAAAAAGCTAGGGACTGTTACCTGTGCTGTGACAGCTGTCGCCGTCTGGGTCGAGCGTCCATCCTGGATAACAGGAGCACTTCACTGTGGTCTTGTACTGCTCACACACCTGGCTGCACTTAAGGTGACGGCTGCAGTAGTCCACCACCTCACATGTCTTGTTACTGGAGTCCAGGTGAAGCCCGGGGGGACAAAAGCACACAACCCCTTTCCCTGGTGCCACAGTGCACTGGTGACTGCAACCCCCTCTGGCTACAAGACACATGTCTGGGGTGAAGAAAGGACCCATATTCTTAGAAACAGTACAGACACTAGAAGAAAGACTTAGATTTAAAAGAGCATTTGAAAAATACAGTATGTACGACAGCTCTGTGAGATAGTAGCATATGAATCTGGATCCTACAGACTTGCATGCAATCTCAAAAGTTTTATGTTTAAATAGTTTCTCACACGGATAACATATTTCCAACTCAGAGCTAGATATCACAAGCCAAACATAAGGAGCTTGTTCACAATCTAATAAAGATAAAGGTGTTGTATAATGAGAACGCCTTCAATACAGCTGATTCTCTGTGGTTTCACCTAGGGGTGAATGGCTTTTATTTCCATCACACAGCTTCAAAAGCAATGTTGAAAATGAACATTATGCACTTTTCCTTTCAAAAGTGATATCATGTCTAAACTCCATGCTCTTTTTTTCTTGTTAGAAAGTTGTTTTCCTGCCCGAAACACCTGTTTTTTGTTAGCAACTGGCAGGTTAAGATAGTGAAGTACATTGACAAAAAAAATGGGTTCAGTGTCTCTTTTCTCACCTTTTTAAGACCTCTTTTCAAGGTGGGCAAGAACAGCATTGGACTCTCTAAGTGTGCGAGAAATGGAGTATGTGGGCAAAGTTGTTAATGACGTGTGCAGGTCCTGCTGCGCTAGTGCAAATCAATCAAACTCTCAAGGTCTCTCTGAAGACCTTATTGTGTATGAGGAGGAAAGAGCCCTCTTTTCAACTAGGATAACACAGACACTCAAAGGTCCTGTAGGGCCCCCATGAGGCTTGGTTAGTGATGCTCTAGAAAATGATCCTCCATGTTTACACTGCTCACTTTAAGAGATTAGATGGCTAGGGCTATTCACATGAGATATGTTTCTTCCCTCTAAAGGTTGCGGGACAAATACTTCCAAATTTGCCATCATCTGAAAATCAGAGTATTAGTCTCTGAAACAAAACATACTGGTCCCTCCTCAGGATCTATGCTGCTCTATGTGAAGGAGAGGATGTATGTAGCAGGTCTGCTGTGGGAGATGAAATAGTATCAGATAAAAAAGTAAAGTGAGAGTTAGCATGAGTGCTGTGAGGTGCCTCAGCAGGTAACATGTCTTGAACCTCTGCGGTGAAAATTGGAGGATGTGACAGTGTTTCAAAATTTCCAATTATTTTTTCCTGCAACTCTGCAAAGCTGATAAAAGCAAATTGAAAGAAATAGAGCTATATTTAAATAAATAAAAACAAAGTGCTGCAGTTTTCATTTGCAATGTTAATGTGGTTTATTAATTTGTTATTTTTATTTGTTTTGTTTTATTTTCTTCTGAACCAATGCCAACAACTCCAGTGTGTCTATCCTCGCAAGAAATGTCAATCACAGCACCTCAAACCCAGTGGGACCATCACAACTTCCAAGTGATTCTTCACCTAAAATATATCTTTTGAGTGTCAAACACTTTTGAGTGTCAAACACTTTTGAAGCGCGGGTATATTTCAGTGTATGGGAATGAGTGCCACTGAGCAAAAGCATTTCATTGTACTTTTAGTAAACATGACAACAAAGTTGAACTTGATTCAGCTTAAACAAATTTGTCCCATAAAATCATAAATCATATATATAATGTTATTATATATGGCCAGACAATGTCATCATGTCATTATGTCCATTTGACTGTGTAAGTCAGTGGTCACCATCGAGCGATTGGAATCTATTGTAACGTACACAAGCTGAGCAGATGGTTAAGGTTAGGCAATGACCTTAAGTGGTCAGGGTCAGGATAACCCATTGGTCAGGGTTTAAGGCCTGAAGGTGCGAGCTTTGCCAATCCTAGCACTTACATGCTACACAGGCTGTGTCTTGTAAAGAAAAGCAGTGGGATTCATAATACCATTTTACTCACAGCTGCTATAGCAGCATTTTCAACTAATAAACCAACAGTGGATGGTGTTTTATAATCTGTCCACATACTTTTGTTTACTTTTGGTCAGGGACTGTTTTAGTTCACGTAGTCTAGCTGTTGGCATCAGTGTCTGAGAGGTAAAAACAAATGACACTTTGTATGGGATACCTTGCTTCACCTGCTGCCACCGTGGCCCAGACCCATATTAGCAACTGAAAATAGATGGTTGGACAGAATGCACAAAGCCAGGTCCAAAAAGTATTTTTTGTTTTGTGGGGAAGGATTTGACTTGCCTGCACAGAGCCCTGATCTGAACCTACTCACATCATGAGCTGGAACGGCAGGTCAATACAACATACAATAGCCTAGTAATGTCCATAATGGTGGAACAAGAATTTCAGCAATCAAATGTTCTGGTATCCACATACCATTGGCCATTTTCTTTAATAGAGTATCATTTTTTAGCATATTGCAGGAAAAAGCAAAAAAAACAAACAAAAAAATGACAAAACAAATACCGCAGATGGGTCCTTCATCCGAGCGGTCTGCACAGTCCACTTGGCCATTGCAGATCTTATCAGGGGTAAGGCAGACAGAGGTGTCGTTGGCACAAGGGTACTTGGGTGGCTTGCAGACAGCAGACTCACATGACTCTTCATCTGAGTGATCCTCACAGTCAATATCCCCATCACACACCCAGCTCTTTGTGATACATTTGCCTGTAGAGAATGAAGCGTGGAGATAAGCAGAATTTAACAGTTTTAAGCACTTGAAGGTCCCATTTTGTAAAAAGTGAGATTTCATCAGGCCTCCTGTAATATTTTGATGTCACAACTGTACTAGTTATAGTGCTGTTACAGTCATTCCTCAGTTGCTTATTTGCGTCTTCATCCGTCTTTGAGTCTTTGTTTTATCTGAATAAAAACAATGGGTTGCGGGGGGGGGGGGGGGTACAGCTTGTCTTTCCTTCAATATGTCAGAACTGTTAGGATTGGTCCATTTCAAAAACCTTTTTAAATAGTTCTGGAGAGGGCACTCTGCTCTTCTAAGGAGGACATAACGAACCGCACCAGTGCACAGGGGTGTGACAGTGCAGAATTAGAGTGAATAATAATTGTGTGGTCTAACCGACCCTTCACCACGCAGCATTGCTTCTGTTCTTGATAATACTGTCAAGGGATGTGTAGAAAGCTGCGTAGCTAAAGACAGAAAGCAACTGGATCTTTCTCTGACCTTCTCCTTTCCACTGGAGAAAGAAAGTGAATGCTGGGTTTGAGTACATGGGGAGTTTATATTGCCCATTTAAATGGTCTGTCCTAATTGGTCAAACAAGTGCATGCAAACTTCCCAGCACTGCTCCAGAGTAGAGAATGGTTAAGCCTCTCAAGTCTCTCAGAGAAAAGTCTCTCTGAGAGAGCCATTTGGCAGCTTAATTTAAAACTGACACACACAAAAAGAATTGCTCATCAAATGACTGAGATACTGTATTTTCATTCTCTCTTCAGACTCAAGGAAAAGACTGGAGTGAAAAATGTTGAGAAGATATTGTTTGTTTCAGCTTTTAATGTGAAGGTTAAGTACTTTGAAATTCCAAGCAGATAAACTGCATTTTTCAAAAAGAGGAAGGATAAGCTATTTATGAGAGTAAACCCTTTTTTTCTACCTTTACACATAACTTCTATAAAATTCAATACTGTAGTCAATAATCAAGTCAGCTGATGTTTTCTGTGTTGCTGTGCATTGCTGTCCTTTATGTCTATTGATTTTAGCCAGGATGTATTGGCGCTAAAACAACTGTCTTAGGTGAATGGTGGAAGGGCAACTCACTGGACTCAAATGCAAGCTGAAATTAGCTTTGCCTCATGCCTCAGGATATGATTTTATACTATAGACCAACCAACATTGTCAGTGTCACTTGCCAAATTAAGGGTGAAAATCAAAACGGTACAACAGTGTTTGCATATGTCAGACTTTATCTAAATCTATCCGTGCTGGAAGATACAGTATGTCTGCACCATATAAGGGTGTGATAGCCTGGAAACCAAAAGAATCTGTGAAGTTCACGTTTAATTTGCTGGAAATCTACTCCTATTAAGAAAGATTTCCAGCAGACCTGGCCCTCGCCGGCACAATCACTGTTTATCTCATGTGGGGCGGGTTTAAGATGATGACAAAGGAACGTCATGCTTAAACATAGTTCTATAAGACTCTGCCCTCTATTGAACTCTGTTTGTAATACTCTCCTCCAATACACAGCACGCATTCACCCAATGAAATCTGCATAAACGTAGCTAACTCTCCGGAAATGCCTACCTGAATATGTGCTGACCCCACAGTATATAGGCAGTACAAACCACTGTCTGCTATCTTTTTTTTCTTTAGTGAACGGCAATTTGCCCATTGATTAGGAACCCTCGGGAACCTTGTCACTGTCGTCGTGTCCCAGCCTTATCACCACCACAGACCTTCGTGCCTCTGTGCAGACCACGAAGAGAGTAAAAAATACTTTGTCCATTGCAGCTTAATGTGTCAACGTAATACAAGTGCACAAGAGGACAGGATTATCAGAAGACTCTCAATGGGGAATCAGTTCAACACTGCAGTTGGAGTTGCTCGCCAGCTCAGTGCTGAACAGGGCAAGGATCTGTCTCTGCACCCAATGTCTCATCGTTTAAGGCAATTTGGACTGAACAAACATCTCATCAGCAGAAAGAATGAAAAGGCGAGACTTGCCATTGCTGAGAAGCATGTTGTGTGGACAGAGGAGAACTGGTTCAGAGTGCACTTTAGTGATGAGAAGACGTTCAATTTATTTGGGTCTGATGGGAGGTTTTCTGCAGCAGGAGTAGGGCCTCTAGTGCAGCTACATGGCAGGGTGAATGCAAAAGTTTATGTCAACCTCCTTTGGCAACCATTACCTTCACTGCAATTGTCTCCCAATCAGCTGCAATTTTCATGCAAGAATATTGAAACAATGAAATGGCCAGCCCAGAGTCCAGATCTAAACCCCATAGAGAATCTCTAGAAAATCCTTGGCAACAAAGCAATGTCTAAGAAACCCACTACAGTTACCGGACTGTGGAGGAGACTGCAAGAAGAATTGACCAAGATCGAACGAGCAGTGTGAGAAGCTAGTGATGTCCTGTGGGCACAGATGTGCTGAAGTCATTCAAAGCTGTGGCCTCTACACTTCCTGTTCATTTTTTAATCTTATAGCACTGATGAAATATTGTTTAATATCTTCTCTTCTGACACAATGGTTACTGTTCTCTTTTTTTTTTGCTCACTGTCTTTTTCACAAAATAAAGGTTTTTGTTGAAGTGCCTTGGTTATTTAAAAAAAAAAAAAAAAAGCTAGGACAGCAGTGGTATAGCCACAGCGGATATTCTATCAAATTATGGATGATAAAAAATAACAGTATTTAGCATTTAGTTGTTCTCTAATTTTGATAGCCACTGTACATATTTTTGTAGTTAGAATTTAAATAACCAAAAAAATCAAGCTGTGTCTGTGAATGTTTCATTGTAATTGCAAAGACTCTTGTGGTTTATGTGATATCAGAACAAGTGTTTTCAGTTCATGAAATCGAAACAAAAATTGATAGAAAAGTATTCTTTCAAAATGACAGGGACTAGTGTCTTTAACTTTAACAGATATTATACTATTGCAAAAGATTAATAACATCCTGTACTATATCGGCGTGGTGCCCTTTTTAACAAGGACAAATTAATGAGCCTAATTAATAATTAATAAGGTGATTAATGAATGTTTTAACACTTGTTCCTGTAGTATCTTTCCTCTCTCAAAAATCAGCCACCAGGTTTTTTTTCAGAGGAGAAAATAGGTCAGGTCAAACACCTTTAGGGCCAGCTCACATTCAATTTCGGGTCGTTTCGGCGAGGGCGACCCACCTTATAAAGGGTATTAGACTGTAATGGAAATGTAACTTCTCTCTTCTTGGCCTAAAAATTGTTTTGAGAAACACATTATACTGTACTGTTTAGCTGTCATCTGAGAAAGTCCGGACGCTTTCTTTTTTACCTGCTTCAAAATGGACCACGCACCTTCCCAACTTGCATGTTTCACTCAGGGCATTATTTCACACTTGAAATCATGTAGCCTAGCTATTAAATGAAGAAAATGTGAATGACTCTTTAGTCTGAAAGTGACATAACAGTCACTGCTGAGACTAAGGTTTAAATAAAAAATCAAATTAATTTGTAACCTTAAAACTCACTACATCTTTATTAAGATAAAATTACACTTAAAGGTAAAAGTAAAAAGGGAGAACCATGTTCAGCCCCTTTTTACAAATAATGGCGGCTGCCAATGTATCCCTCACTTTTGACCTCATTATGTGGTTTAGAAGTGTACTGTATTTACTACCTGTATCTTTGCAGGTAAACTTGGCCTTGGGGTCACACATCCTTTTAGTGCCCTCACAGTCTTTCTCGTCGCTCCCGTCCTCACAGTCCTTGTCTCCGTCACATCTCCAGCGCTCTGGGATGCAGGTTCCATCTGTGACACAGTGGAATTCCTCTCCACTGCACTCGATCACAGATGGCAGCACTAAAACAAAAGTCATTCAACAATTACTATTTCACAGATCTACAGCACATTGTTATGAGCAAAGGCACCACAGTATTGAACTATTATTTTGCAAGACATCTCTTTACAAATATTTATCTTTGCAAGCGGGGCACTTGGCGGCAATAACAAAACAGTTAGTTGTAAAGAGGGACGTTGTTTCACTTCCAGCATTTAAGGTATTTTCTCCTGTGAGAAGATTCTGTCTTGTTTAATGACTGGTCACTATTTCTTTCTGAAGCTGGGGTTCATTACAAAAAAAAGGGATCACCTTGCTGTTAAATGCCTCCATCAACCAGTAAAGTAACAGTTTACATCCATGTCTTGTCCAGACTTACATAATATATGTAGTGAAGACTTTGAAGGAATTTAATGAAAGACATTCAGTGTATTTTTCTGGCAAAACGTGACCTAGCACAGAATCTTTACAATCACCACAGTTTCAAGTTTAATATCACCAATTCAGTATCTCAGTTATGATGTTGAATAATGGACAGAAAAGTGTTACAGTGAGGTTGACCTTTTATTTTCACTCCATCAGTTTTATCCTATCAGACATTTGTGTCAAATGTTGTGATATTTAGCGTAGGAATTCTTGAATTATGGACCAAAAAACGTATTTTGTGACATCACGGTGACCTTGACCTTTGACCTCCAAAATCTAATACATTGAAATTGAGTCCAAGTGGACTTTGTGCCAAATTTGAAGAAATTCCCTCCAGGGGTTCCTCAGATATCCCATTCACAAGTTTGATGTTTTCATAGAGGCTTATTATTTATTCATCATTTCATAGGAACAAAATTGTATATTTTAATCATATAAAATGACGTTCCAAAACAACCAACACCTCGATAACTAGAATAACACCAAACAGGTTCTTATCAGTTTTGTGATACATTCTAAAATGTTGAGGAGAACATTATAAATGTTAATTAATTTAAGACATGACATTGTGCATTCAGTAGGCTGACAGATGATTTGCTTGATACATAAAAGTCAAACCCAAAAAACCTTTCCTTAACAGCCGAGGCAAAGTTAAGACGGATTCAATCCCCTGGGGTAAGCAGAAACAGACACAGGGGAGTGGAGAAGCCTGCAGTTCCCATCAGGAAACAGTTTGATGAATAGTCTACACATTCTAGTGACAAGCAAGTGAGCTGTGAGTTTCTAGGAGCTTGCATGAGCTTTCTGTGGTAATTAGATTAAATGATTCAAATCCTGATGGTAAAATTCCTCTGAACAGAGACATGATACGATTAGTCACATGTGAGTGTGATTACAAAGTTATTGGACTCAAGCTGATTAATTGTTAAACGTGTAATTAGAACACCTAAATTTAAACATGATTTGAATTGCAAATAAAAGCATTAGCACACTAAAACAGATATAAAAGTCAGCTATACTCTCATAAAAGGTGCTATCAGACGACTTTGCTGTGAGGCAGATCTTTCAAGAAACTAAAAAAAGTGCAAATCCCAGTGATGATTCAATATATAATGAGGTAATTATAAATACATGAGTTACTCTACCAAAATTTATATGACTCAACACTTTACAGCATATGAATAGGTAATGTAGGCATTCGTACATGCTGATCCACCTCTGCAGGTCGTGTTCTCATCACTGAAGTCCCCACAGTCATTGTCACCATCACAGGCCCAGTGGTCTGGGATACAGCGACCACTGGTGCACTGGAACTGGGTGTTGGCACAGGACTGAATGCAGCCCACTTCATCACTGCCATCTCCGCAGTCTTCATCTATACACATGCACAAACACAAAATATCATGGCTGATAAATGTAGTGGTGGAATCAACCAACAAATTAATTTATGAACAAGCTTTGATGTCTATGATGAGTACGTTGAAAATGTTCTTGTCCTCACCTGAATCACAATGCCACTTCATACTGATGCATCGCCCATTGGAACAGCTGAACTGGGTGAGGGGCTCACAGGTGGGGAAGGCTGAAAAAGTTTGTATACTGGTAAGTACAATCCCAACCCAAGCTAAACCAATACTGCGTACAATTCCATTTTTTAACAGGGAACTGCCACAATTATCCATTAATTATCCATTGTCCACATTAGTTTAATACTGTGGAGAAAAATATTCACATTACTCAAGTTTTATAATATATAATAATAATAATATATATTATTCTTGACATTGGTACAAAATAGAAAATCTATAAAATCAATGCTTTCAAGCAGGGTATGAAGAGAAATGTAACTTTTAACAACCATGTATTAATGTCAAGTATCAAGTAACAGACCCTCTTATTGACAGGGATAAAATTCAGATTATTCTCTCATTGTAAAACTGGGATCATAGTGGATGAACATGATATCCAAACCATGCTAGTGGCTCTGTGAGGATGTGCTTAGGCACAGTGGTGCTAAATGTCTCTACCAAATTGCATGACGGAGGAGGAGGAGGAGGTTGGGGTGGTGGATGGGTCAAACAAACACAGAACGTTCACCCATGAGACGGCTGTTCATGTTCCATGCGTCCCGTGCATTCACTTTAGCAGCAGCCATAATGGAGCACAACAGTTTGATGCACAGGGCTACCAATAGCTTTGACAAGTGAGATACAGTCCTGACAAAGTGTCAGTTTGTGACAAGTTTGGATGAGAATGGCTTGGGTGGTACTAAAGGAAAGAACGTCTGTTTCAAATGTTGTGTCAAGTAGATGTTTCATAGAAAAGTGAAAACTGTGACCTGCTTTTAGCCTTAGTGCTAAAGTTCCTTCCTCTATTGATTAAGGCTCTGTACGAAAGGAATCCTTTGATGGCCATGTTTTATTTACAAATTGTTTTCACATGTCTGCTCTTGATCAATGCCTCCAATCACAAAACTACAGACGAAAAAACATCCTTGGACCTGAAATAATAAAAACCATCATCCCACTGTTGGGTTGCACAAAGCGCTGCAACATTCACATCATGGTTGTGTCAACACAATCTGTATGCTGGCGATACAGACTGTGAAACTACCACAGGCCCAGTAAGAAAGAGGAATTGTGCATCTGTAGATGCTTTTTTGGGGTTTTATGTGAATGTAATTAAAGAAATGACTTGGTTCAACATTTTACAATCACCAGCCACTCTTTCATTTTTGTAATCTCCACCTACCATGGCACCTCCTGCTAATTATGGAAGCGGATGTCTTCCTGAGTTTCCTCCATTTTCCCTATAAAGATACAATCCCCTATGTGGTGATGGTTTGTACATTTTTGCTGCTGATTTGGGCCTATACATACAGTTGAGACAGTATACATGTACGTGATATTGTACAATATATAAGTATATAAACTCAACTTGACAATGCAAGCTAGTGAAAGCAAATTACCACCTCTGTAGTCAGCCAATAACTGATCCACCATCCATCACTGCAGTCAGGGAGACTTCATGAGCTAAATTGGTCTATGTTATAGCGTCAATATTCTCTGCCAGTGCTGCAGTAAGTATGGGACTACAGATTCTATTGCATTTTGTGGACTGATGACATTGTCAGGATTGACATTTGTATTCCCATCAGATATCATTCTTGTTTCCGATTTTGAGATGCTCTCTATATATACAGTATACATTACTTTTCAAATATCCTTACAGGATGCCTGAAACTTTATTGACTCCTGTATGAAATGCAAGTCTACATTTGAATTGATTTGTTGGCATCTGCTGCAGCTGCCTGGAATACCTTAGGCGCTGTCGAGAAGACATATTGTATCTTTATCAGACAAGTGTCTTCTATATTTCCCACAAATGTGTTAGGTCTCACTGACAGTGCATGACTGGTTGGAATTTAACATTCATTAAAAATTAAACACGAACATCCATAAATAATGGAGGTTTTAAGTAAACAGTGAGCCTGGCAAAAAATAAATAAAAAAATAGAACACCAGCATCCATAAATAATGACGGCTTCAAGTGAACAGAGAGCCCAATATGAAACACTGTTTGACAACTACTAAACTACTGACAAACAAAATCCAAATTAGCATCAATCTCTATGGCGGCCACCACTGAGCTTCAGGTGTTCAAAAAACCCACAGTAGTTCCACTGAAGCTAAGTGAGCTGCCAGAGCTGCCTGCACAGTAGAGTGCCTACAGAGAAGTAATGCCTGAGGAAGCTCAGACAACAGTAAGGGAGAGAAAATGTTTTGCTGCACAGCTTGATTATGATTGAATGAAGCCGAGCATGAACTTTAATTACTGCTTACACCCTGGCTGTTTGTGACTGCGTATTGAACCAGCTTAGGACACACAAAGGGAGGCTGAGGCGATACAGCACAGTGCAGCGTTTGGCAAACATCTATCACTTTAAAATGCTGATTTAATACAAAAAGTCATTAACAGGAATCTTAATACCTTTACCCCATCTTTTAAATGCATTCTGGTAATTCATCCAGATCAACGTCACTGCTGAAAACACATTTTTACAGCCTAAAGCACGCTTTTCTGTTGCATAAAAAAGGTTAAATACATCTTCAAAGAACTGAAAAACGCTCAGGCCATCATGACATGTCATGTATTTTTCTCATTTATGTTTTCCAAGATTAATCCTGACTGCTACTTTTGCTAAGTGAAGCTGGCAGTTTGTGTAATAACAGTGAACTACTGCACAAAAGTATGCCGTTTACTCATCACCACCCTTCTAAGCTGATGCCATCTGTGAGGGCATGTTGAGTTCTTGGCCCAAAGAACACAGCATCAATAATTCAACTCCTGAAACTCTCCCAGTTGAATAAAACAAGAAATGTATGCGAAAGAGACTAACAAAATATTTAAAAAATAATAAGCAGCTGTGAGTGTCATTCTTTGTTTGGAAAATGAGCACCATCAACATCTTTTATGGTATGCCAACCAATAGTTTGGGATAGTTTGTCTGGACCAACTGAAAGGACAGAGTGCCCAGCAGACATTGCCATCTCTAAAGCCATGTAGCTAGCTGGCTAAAACCAAAATAATTGCCACTCCTTCATATATCTAATATTTCAGAAATACTATAGGTGGAGAACTGCAACATTTATGTAAAATGGGAACAAAAAAATAAGACGTGAACAAGTCCAATTATTTATCAGTTATGTCTGCAATCGTGTTTTTTTTATGTGTTGTGCTTTTAAGGACGTTGAAAAAAGTGAAAAAAATAAACATTTTATTATAATGCACAAATTACAAGTTATCCCGTGTGAGTGCTGCTCAGCAAACACTTTCTGTGTACCCATTAGAGGTGAAACGAATGAATGTTGACAAGTTTCTGGCAGTCACATTTCGAGAGTTCAGTGTGTAGAAGTGAGTTTTGAAATTTCGCTGCCTGATTGTGTAATTATTGAGTCACCCCTCAGATATATCTTATAAGATAGGAAAAAAAATCGTACTCTTTGTAGCTTTAAATAAACCTCGATTAGATATAACATTTTTAACTGTGAGGAGTAAACAACCAGTGAATGCCCTTATTAGTATTTGATTCATCTTGACCAAACAGAGCGATACAAATAGCAGTAGCAGTTCAATCCATGCAGAGTGATATATGAAAAACATGTGGTAAATAGCCACATGTGACTCACTGCATGATATCTCATCAGACATATCCCCACAGTCATCCTCCCGGTCGCAGCCCCAGGCTTGAGGTATACATCGTCCGTTCTGGCATGAGAACTGTTCAGCCTGACAGGGCTGGGCTGAGAAAGTAGAAATAAGCCATTTAATTCAATCACACATGCATAAGTCAATGTAGGATGTACCCAATGAGTCTAACAATCACTACATCACCAGGATATCAATATCCACCAAGTGCAAACATTTAATCACTCAATCACACAGTAGCGCAGGGAAGGTCTGAAGCCAAGGGAAATGTACTGTTGCTTGACAGGCTGTCAGTTACATGCTGCACGACCATGGTGAGCATGCATGGACAGCAGACAAGGGGTGTCTTACTGATGTGGGATATGCATGTCAATCTGACAATAAGGGGGCATTCATCATCCCCTGGCTAATGCTTATTGATTGATCCTCTAAGGAGAGACAGCAGTGAGGACATGGAAGACAGTGTGATACTCTGAAAGTGTTCCTGACATAGTTAACTCTCATAGGTGCTACAACTCTTTGATACTGGAGAGTGCTCTCATACAATGAGATTTATTGCACTGCGCTGAAGCTACTCAAGAGCTGTGAGTCATAATGGTGATAACCACCTTGACAACACCAAGCACCTCTGTTCAAGACTTTGATGAATAAAGCACACTTGAATTTTATAAAAAAGAAAGAAATAGAAAAACATGTATATGCCTCAATGTTTAGCTGGAGGCATTGTTAGATCTCTAGTTATTATAGTCTGCATAAGCCTGATTGAACTGTATTGCTAAATCAATTACAAAAGTGCATCAATAAACTGAGCAAAAGTCATTCCTGGAACCAGAAAAATGTTGTTCTTATCACTATTTCAGAAAATTTAATTTAAGCGTTCATTAATTAATTCATCCAGAGGATAGTTGAATTGCAAACAGATTGAAAATGATCTTGCCAAAATACTGAATTTACAGAAGATGCTCTTTTTTATGCAGATGATATAACTGCAATATCATAACTGCAGCCCAGACCTTCCTCACAAAAAAAAGCTATGTAGGTCAATTTCAAGAATCTTATCAAAACCCATATTTACATTCATTGCTAGGTGGCAACCTCTGGTGGTCGTAGTAATTATGGCGGGATCAAATAACGAAGTCAGGTGATTTAGTATATAGATCGCCAAAGTCTGTGTAGGGAGGAGGAAGGTCGGGATGGTGGCTGGGTCGAACAAACGCAGGGCTTTCATCCACAAAGGTGCTGCTCATGTCCCGCGTGAAACCAAAGGTCAACATAACCAGTTAATATTGTAACAAACTTTTAATTTAATTATTGTTCCTAAACCTAACCAAATTGTTTTGTGGCCTAACTTAACCAAGTAGTAAAGTTTCACAACATTAACCACATTTGAAGCTGTGACTGCCTCACAAAATTAAATAAAACTGTCATACACAGTATGTCGTTTTGGGTGTCATTGGCAAACCACCTAGTCGGTAATTTATGGATGAGGACATGTTGTCCAACCAAAGCTAAACTGGATTAAGACAAACACACAAGTAAAACTGTACATACCTGAGCATGTAGTGTTGGCCTCATCCTCGTTGTTACCACAGTCATTTGTTCCATCGCAAAGCCATCTTTTGGGAATACAGCGATTGTTGCTACATTTGAACTGATCAACAGGACAGGTGTGATTGTCTGCAAAGATTTCAAACAGCAAAATAATTCAGTCAGTGACATTGCAGCTTATAAAGAAGCTTAAAATATTTCATATAGCCTTGACTTAAAGTATAAAACATTACATTTTCAACAGCCAATGCAGTCGAAATGCTGGCCTTGATCTCTTCCAGTACTGTGACGTGAAGTTCCATGTTCACATAGAGTCAGTTAACAGCTTCTTAGTGAAATTTCATTCAGTACAGCACAGCTTATATTGGACAGATAGACCAGCATAAAGGAGAACGGACTTTTGGAAGAGAATCTCACTTATGTTTCTCCTTGGTGATTTGTCCTTTAATTGAGAGTAATGTAGTCTTCATAAGGTTTTTACAATGGTCTTAAGTATATTTGTTATGTGGCTTTAATGTCTTGATTTTAGTTTAATATAAATCCACTTTCAAATAATAACTTCCCTGGAACTAGCAACCAAGGTCCTTATTTTCTTTTCAATCATGTCATTTAACTTTAATCACACATTGCCCATTCAAATTCATTAAGCCTCACCACCCATAAATCATATTAAATTAATGTGGGCAAATTTCCGTTTATTGTGACACTACTGTATGTTCATGATAAATTACCTTTGATTTTGAGACAACCTGGTGTTTGGAAATACCAGATGCTACAAGAGTGTGCTATACTCAGTCGAGTGTTTTGGTGAAATTACTTCAAATGCTTCGTCTTGTCACAGACTGGCAACATTTCCACCATCTAAACTATATCTTGGTTGTGTCCCCAAATTCAATAAAGGTTGTGAGAAGGCAACATTATTTGGCTTATTACTGTGAGAGACTGATTTTGCCATGGAGCATTTGCAAAAACCTATTCAAAACAAGACGGCCTGAGAAACAATGTTAGTAGATTTTAAAAGTTCATGATATCCCAGGAGAGCAGATAAGTGATTTTTCCAATTCTGATAATTCTGGCAAATGATTAGATTAAGTTGCTACGCTTCCAGAGAAAAATGAACCAGCATCCCGACGTCTGACATGGTGTTTATACGACACATTTGTTAAATAGTAAAACCACTTCAGCAAGAGCAAAAGGGTAGACAGCAGTGTGGAGGAGGAACACTTTACACCCTTACTTCAGTGACATTTAAGAACATAGAAGTTGACAGCAGGAGAAAATCAGTCATTGCTAAAAAGCTTGTGCCTTTCTTGCTTGGTGCATAGTTTTGTGCATGTAAGTTTATCAACATGTACGGTATCTGTTATTGTTTATTTAACCTTCATTTATAAATGTAATATGATTGAGACACAGGCTATCATTCTCAACAGCAGTGCAAAAGTGCAAAAGTGCCGGTGTTAGTTTAAAACTACCAAGAGGAACAAGAGCAGACCCCATCAGATGCTCTCACTAGATGACGTGTGTAGCCATTGCATAATATATACAATGTTTGCATTCAGTGTGTTGGCCTGAAGCTAGGGCTGGGTATAAAGACAATCACTGCAGGCCAAACCATGATTTGGTACCATTTTTGTAGTGGATTATTTCAGTTGGCATCAACCAATTTGTCTGCTGCTGGGTACTGGTAAAGAGCCCAGCAGTGCAGACAAATTTTAACATCCTTACAGCAGCTGTGGCTCTCCTCATCACTTCCATCGAGACAGTCATCATCTCCATCGCACTTCCACAAGGCCCGTATGCAGCGATGATTGTGGCACTGGAACTCATCACTTTTACATCGCTGTGGCTCCAAACCACCACTGAAGGCTTCAGGAAGAAAACATATTGAGACAAAATCCACCAGAGACTTCCTATGAAGTATAAGTTTAGTGGAAATGATTGGCATAGCTATAATAGCATATAAACATGTTAATAATGTATCATGACCCCATGTTTAACTACTGGGAGTTGGCTTACATTTCCGGACACCAACTGGGATAATTTCCCACCTGTATTTGTTTGTTTATTAGCAGATTTGTATGTGAAAAGAAAATGTTACTATTTGACCTTCTTCCCATAGGATGAAGCCAGGATTACAGTATACTGGGACAGAATCATCGTAGTTCTCTCTCTCAGTCTAATTCATTATGCCCTCCTACCTGCACAGGTGACATTGTTCTTCTCCATAGGCTGGTTGTCGGCGCAGGCACACACTCGGCCTCCTGGGATGGCAAGGCAGAGGGTACTGCAGCCCCCATAATTCAGGCTGCATGCGTTGTCACCTGGAGAAATTGATCCCAAATGAGGTGTCTTGCTCATTTAAATCTTTTTTAAATATCGCTTTAAGTGCCAAGGGTTTCTGTCGTTGTTTTGTTTTCTTTCCCTTTGTACAGTCAACAGCAGAGGGTCAGGGGTCACTTTAAACCTTGCAAAAGTAAATCATTGCATTGATACAACACTCACTGCCTATAGAGACATGTGAGGTGTATACCATGTGATCTATAACCACATGTCAGGTGAATTATTGGGAACACTATGGGTGAAAGAGATTTGACATGTTTATCTTTCTTGGAGGAACAATTTGTCTTTCTGAAGGGAAAGAAGGGAGACACATTCTGTCACATATAAAGTTAAGGCATAAGACACCTTTTTTCACTTTCATTTAACACAGAGCCCAAAGGCAGTGCCTGAGCCAATGAGATAAAGCTCTTTGGTTTTGTAAGAGCCAATCACTAATACTCAGAGGACTGGACAGCCAATTAATCTAGCGAGTGACATGAACAATGGAGAAATATCCAGCAAAATTACTCTGTATGGTGTGAACTAGGCTGTGCATTCTGTAGCCAACCATTTCTATGCATCATATACTTGGCATAGCACTTTCTTACTTATAATCCATAGCTTTTAAATTCTTGAATAAAAATAACTCTCGAGAATGAATCTTACTGATGCCATGAGTCTATCTTTACATTTAGAGCAATCACATCAACCTCGCCTGTTTGTGGAGCAGGTGTTTCAGAGCCATTTTTACGTGCCTGTTATGGGGTGGCAAAAGACATGCTTGCTGTCTTTCGGTTTGGCTGAGATGGAGTAAACACGGGTCGAGTCTTGCTCCCGCAATTTTAGATATTTCATATTTCAAGACCCCGAAAGTCACTACAATGGTAATATTGTCTCGTTTGACGGATACACCACCGAAATATGCCGACGCATTCGACCAGACAAACCGTTAAAGACCAGGGGACGAAGGCTAACCCCGCAAACAAGGTTGGTGGTGAGAATAGCATGGAGGCTATTACTAATTACTTATTACCTCTTGGAGGTGCACCGTGCAGCCCTCTCTGCCGAGTTCAAAGCCCTCTCCATCGATCTCAACGCCTCCATTTCAATGCTCGAAGCAAAGCTGGACGTCCACTCCACAGTGTCCGACCATGCTGAGAGCGTCTGCTAACGCTGGAGGCCTCCTGTGCAACGCTAACAGAGAGCAACACTTTGCTGCTGGCTATAATCAGTGAACTGGAGTTCCGCAGCAGGCGCAGTAATATCCGTGTGATGGCCTACCTAAATAGGTAGAGGGTCAGCTGCCGGCGGCCTTCTTCGCGGAGCTGCTCATGGAGGTTTTCAGGGAGGGCTTCCTGAATCACCGCCGTAATGTTACAGGGCCCACCGCACACTATCCGAGAAACCGAAGCCCAGGCAAAGAGCACGGGCAGAAACCATCAGGCTGCACATATACCAGGTGAATGAGAAAATCATACGTGAAGCCCGTGGCAGGAGAGGTAAATTGCAGTACAGGGGCTTTCCCATCGCCATCTACGAGGACTATGCACCTGAGTGCCAGAAATACCGAGAGGGGATGTCGGAGCTTTACAGCCTGGGCTTCAGACCTGTTGTTCCCCGCCAGGCTTGTCATCATGATGAAGGACAGAGGGAGGAAATAGCTCTCCAACGCGAACGCTTTTATAACATCCACCCGCATGGAGGAGGCCTGATGACCGTGGAAAGCTGCTGATTTCACCGCAGACGAGCCACTGTCGTGTTATCTGGATAACTGTGAGTTGGTGTGGTGCTGACTATGTAGCTTTGCTTTAAAAGGCCTGGACAGGCCGAAGTTTATTTTTAGACTGCTGCGTTAATAGTCTTGATGGGAGTTTGAACTGAAAATCGCTAAATGGACATTTTAACACACTGTGGACATGTTGACTTGAGATCCAGTGCTTCCTGATGCTTTTTGAATTCCCGTTTGTTTTTTGTTTTTTTTCCTCATCTTTCTTTCCGTGCCTGCTTACACTGTTATGTGAATTCAGATTGTCTTTTGGCCCTTGTGCTGGGTACTGGAAGCTCATCCACATGTTGATTTCAGTTCTCTATTATATATTTTCTTCACAGCTTTATTTTATTCTCTTCTGAATGTTTACCGCCCACCGCCATAGGGTTATCTGAAGTATTTTCTTTTTCTTTGACTCGTTCGTTTTTTTTCTTTTTTCCCCCTGTTTTCCCCCTCCCTCCCCAAATGCTTCCTCCTTCCTACAGAATAAAAAGGCCCAAAGACTTTGTGTCATGCTGTATCATTCTAACTTATTATTATTGTTCCTATGGCTAATGCTGTAAAGACAGGTACTGGAGTGCACCTCATCTCCTGGAATACTAAGGTAATGAACAAAGCGATCAAAATTGGTAAGGTCCTGACACAGTTGCAGCACATTAGGGGGGATTTGATGTTTCTGTAGGAAACATCTCAAATCAACTGACACCCACTGTATTAAGAGGACGTGGATGAGTCACTTATTTCACTCAAAATTTTCGTATAAATAGTTTCGGGCACACTTCAGAACACACCTGTGGTCTTAGTTTCGGTTTATGCGCCCACCTGGGAAGATGAACAGTTTTTTTACAAGGCTATTTGCCAAAATCCCAAATGCTGATAGCCATCGCATTATCATGGGTGGGGACTTCAGTCTGGTGCAGGATGTGACTAAACAGATCTTCTCCTACACAGATTACACTATCCAAATCAGCACACACAGTAAAATCATGCATCACAGGAATTTCGAATCCTTAGAGGTTTAGAAATCCCCATCGTGAAGCTTTCTCTTTCTCTTTTTTCCCATGTACACCACAAATTCTTCTTACTCGAATACAATCTCCTCGACTATGTGAATGCATGTGAATATCACCCAATAGTCAATTCTGACCATGCTCCTACTACAGTTGACATTAGTTATCCACGGGATGCTTTTACATAGAGATTAATGACACCCCTGACGTCAGCAGCGGCACTCTGTGGGAAGCGCTTAAAGCCACTATTCGGGGACAAGTGATATCCTATGTTTCTCAAATAAGTAGGGCTGAACAGGCTAGGCTGGTGGAAAATTGCGAAAGAACTTACTCCACCTCTCGACCCACCCTCCCATATAAGAAACGACTACTACTGCATTCAGAACACAGCCTCTTAATGACAAGCGAAGTGGAGAAACAGCTGCAACAATCCAAAAAAAAAATTCTGAGCAGGGCAATAAGGCAGGGAGACTCTTGGCACAGCAGGACTGTGCAGCTAGTACCTCCAGACTGATCTCTAAAATTAAACTACCGGACGGCAGCATCACTTCTGTTCCAGAGATGATCAACAAATCTTTTACTGATTTTTACACCGCACTATTTACTTCTGAATGTAGCCCAATTACTGCAGCAACCCCTAATCCCTTAGACTGTTTAATGTATCCTCAGATTGATGTGAATATCGCTAGGGAGCTCGGTAAAATCAGGAACAGGAAATCTCCTCATCTCGATGGTTTTACAGTCAAGTTCTTTAAGGCGTACTCAATGCTATTAGCTCCCATCCTTGTGAGAATGTTCAAGGAATCCTTTACTGAAGGCAGTCTGCCAGTGAGCTTGTATGAGGCATCTATTTCATTGCTCCTGAAGAAAGACAGACAGACAAACTTAATTTGGCAGCTACGGACCGGTCTCACTTTTAAACATATACTGTAAGATCCTTGCTAAGGTCCTCATCTTCCGCCTCCAAAGTGTGATGTCGTCGATAATTTAGTCATAGTTTCAGTCTCGTCCACAAACTCTCCTTATATGCGAACAATCTTCTCTTATTTATTTCCAACCCCACAACCTCCCTCCTCCCCAGTTCTATCAATTCTGGATCAGTTTGGGCACCTATCGGGGTATAAGTTGAATATTCAGAAAAGTGAGTTATTTTTTGTCAAGAACTTGGCGAGATCACTCCCACAATCCATATTCCTTTTTAAAAAACAGCTGACAAGGGGTTCAAGTATTTTCGGGTGTTTATCACCAGCTCCTTTAGAGACCTTTTTCAAAAGAACTCCCAGCCGCTATTAGATAAATGTAAGTCAGACTAGATCCCCCTGTCCTTTGCAGGTCGGATTAATCATATAATGATGGTAATTTTATCAAAGTTTCTGTATATTTTTCAACATCTACCAATTTGTCTTAAATAATTTTTTGCTAATCTGGACAAACAACTCAACGCCTTTATTTGGCAGATTAAACCAGCATGTATCCCTAAACCTGAAGGAGGACTAGTATTCCCCACTACTTCTGGGCTTGCAACATTAATAAACTTCTTTATTGGCTCTGCGGTGGTGTTGCAGACATTTGCAAGCCCTGGGCTCATAATGAGATAACTTATTAAAGGCCTCAAATACTTAATGACCTGTATGACAAAGGGTTTATTGTTTCCTTTGCATCTATGTCGGACAAATACAACCTGCCTAATAGCCTAATTTTTGGTACCTTCAAATGAGACATTTTATCCAAAAGCAATTCCCACATTTTCCGAACCGCCCCCCTGAAGTTGAGATGGACCAATTCCTGTCTCTTAACGTACAACACAAACGACTGATATCTGTCATTTAAAATAAGATTGCTCTTATGAGCCCAGTCCCCACTGCCTCACCTAAAAGTGCATGGGAAAAGGATTTGAGGTAGACATTACTGAGGCCCAGTGGAGGGACATTTTAAAACTGGTTTACTCATCCTCGATTTGTGCCAGGCACGGCCCATTACAGTGGAAGGTGCTTTATAGAGCCCATTTCACCAATGCTAAACTAGCTAAGATATACCCTAGTCACAGTGATGCTTGCTTGCTTTAAGCAGTCCCCCAGCTGACCACACACACATTCAGCTTGCTGAATTTTGGTCTGATATATTTCAAACCCTCAAACAGGCTCTTAACACAAATTTGGAACCAAATCCCTCTGCCTAAAAATCTGCCCATTTCTACACGTGTCGTGGCCTTTACAATGCTGCTCGCCGGGCGTAACATTCTCCTTAAATGGAAACGTGTTTCTCCACCGACTCATAATAGTTGAATACGTGAAATTTTACAATGTCTACAGTTAGAGAAGTTAAGGTTTACAAAGAGGGGATCTTTGACAGCATTCCACCAAACTTTATTTTTTAAACCTTGCCTATCTACTTATGTTAAATTTTGTTTCTTTCTTTTGGTTGGTGAGTGTGGCCGTGTCTGACATGGGTTGTTGGAGGGATGGCGGGGTCTGTGTTTTTTTTTTTTTTTGTCTCTGTCCCTTTTTCACTTAAAGGCAGACACACTGTACAGCTGTTCTGATTTTTCTTGTGCAAAAAAATTTGAAAAAAAAAAAAAAGTGAAGTTCTACACTATCAGCCCCGTATGACTACATTCCAATCTTCTCTTTTCAGCTCTCTAACAGCGTAAATCCATCATCATTTGGTACAGAAGTGAGCAAACTCCTTCAAGCCTGGCTCAGGTTATTTAACTTCATAGAGATAGCTCCAAGTGATTACAAAGCCACTGTCGCTGTTGATCAATGCACTGGTTTACACCATGAAATTTGACACCAATGGGCACATGCAAAAAAGTATACATATATAAAAGTGCTCTCCATTAAAGAAATGTGTATGGAGGACACATAACAGCGTGGTTCTATTTTCAAAACTTTCTCTGTGGTTCAGTGGAATTGGATGAGGAGTAAATGAAGGAAAAGAAGCCAACCTTGCTGACTCTGTGCATCATAGACACGCAAGCCGAATAATGGTGGTCTCTCACTCCGCAGCAGAGTGACATCACCGGTGGTCAAGTCCAGCTGGAAGACCGAGGCGTTCATGTACTCCGTCCAAAAGATGAAATTACGATAATGAGAGATTCCGAATGGATGGTTCAGCTCTTTTCCATTGTACACCACCTGGAACATGAAGCAAACATGCAGTGTAATCAAAAGATTAGGAGGGCTATGGAAAGACGCCATCAGCAAAAAAAAGAAAAAGAAAAAAAATCAACCATCTCAAACAGGGTTCTTGCTGTTTAAATACAGGCTTAGAAATTATTTGATCACAGTATATGATAAATGTGATTCAATTTCTTTGCACAACTGTATTCACATGACGCTGTCTGCTTATAATAATGTTTGCCGGAATCTTGGCATTGATTAAATAGCATTTGCAAATAATTCATTAGCTTAATATGCCAGTACAACTAGAGTCGGCAGGAGCAGTTGAGGATGAAGGGCTGTCATGTTGGCAGTTGTGGTGGGAAGAGGAGCCGTTTTCATTCATTTCACTGCTTTGTATCATGGCTAAAATATAGAAATCCGTTTTAGACCCTGCCATTATCATATAATATTGATCTGAAACTGCCAACGACTGATTTAAGATCTCATTAACAAGGTAAAATTATCAATTTTCATTATCAATGTATAGCAGGATTCTGTGGTGATCTGATTGTAAAACACTTTTCTGGATTGTAGGGTTTTTGTGGGGCAGTTTTTTTCCAGTATTAAGCACATCAATTTAAGGTAAGAGGGTACTGGTATAATAATTTCTCTGTATGTATATATATATATATATATATATATATATATATATATATATATACACACACAGTCTATATAATTAATATAATTACAGGTTTGTGTTAATTATTTGGCTGCTTTCCGTGTTTATTGACCATTTTAGAGTGTAAAAATAATTCTACTACTAGCTGTCTTTACACAATCAAACTAACACATCTAAATTACATTAACATGTTAATTTGGTATTGATTGTTGGGATGTTGAATTTCACCCTCTGGCACTCTATTATAATCTGACAGACAGCTTAACCCTAAAGTCTAACAAAATAAAAAGTAAAATGTTTCCTGCAAATGAGTTTATAGATGAAATAACCACTGTGTGATCTCTACATATTGAAACTCACCATTCTTCCAGTCCCATTCAGATGAATCTTCTCGATGTGATCATAGTAGGCATCACACCAGTACATGGTACTGGTGCTGTGGTCCAGTGTCAAACCATTGGGCCACAGCATGTTGGAGGTGACAAAAATGTGGCGGTTGGATCCGTCCATCCAGGCTTTCTCTATCCGCCCTATGCTGTCATTGACCTCATCCTCTTCCCAGTCTGTCCAGTACATCCAGCTATCATACAGACACACAAAATTATTGCATCGATAAACTGCCATTAAAGCACTTCTCAAGATCTATAAGTTATCACCAGATCCACTGATCATATTCCACATTCAATCTAAGGCAGTTCATTTCAGCTGTCTCCTCATTCATCCCTGGCCTTACGTCTTGACATACTGATGTTGGTGGATGTGCTCCCTTCGTCAGCTTCCTCGTGCTTTGATTTCTTATCATTCACTACACATGTGACAGCATGTTTCTGCAGGCTTCCCTCAAAATGGTGCACTCTATATCAAAGTGAAATGTGATTTGTGGGTTCTGTTCTGTACACCCATGGGAAGGCATGACTGTGCTCCCCAGTGAATCACACACATGCTGCTTTGATTCATACAGGGAGCAGTCCAATGAACACAAACTGCACCAACACATACAACAATATAACCATCATAGTTCAGAAAACAACAAACATCATGACAAGTGTTCAACACAGAAATGGAAATAAACTCGTTTCTAGATTTCCCATATGTAAAACCAAATAATCAAACATCCCTGGCAGTCAAAAGAGAGTGCATCGTAGCCTAAGAAATTATTCAGGCTTATCAAGTTAAAGTGATGCTTGACTGCACATCAAGGCAAAGTTATAAGTCTCATTTTCCCCACCCAAAAAATAAAAAGTTGTGTATTTTGTGTAAGCCAAGACTGCAAGTCTCAGTGGGCCTGTGGTATTTGAAACGTGATTGGGTCAACGATTTGACGTGATTTGTTCTCTAGTAAAAATGCCCAGGGGATTTGCTCTGTTTGAGTGTTGCTGACTGAGCCATGTGGCCTCCTGTTTCTCATCATTGATAGAGGGCTGGCTAAGGGAAGATGAAAGAGAATGGGATATCGAGGTGAATGAAGACTGAAGTCATCATTCGACCTTGTGAATTATTCAGGATATCTCCACACTCACATGCAGACGCACACGCACACACACACACACACACACACACACACACACACACACACACACACACACACACACACACACACACACACACACACACACACACACACACACACACACACACACACACACACACACACACACACACACACACACCTCCTTAGGTGCACACAGACATGTATGGACACAACATGTAGTTAAATTGTCATGATGAGAAAGATAATTTACTTCCATTCCATTGAATAATAATCAAGTGACAACAGAATATTGTTTATTCTATATTTTAATGTGAAACTGTAATAATTTGTGAATTAATCAATGAGTTGATCAACACATTAATTGTTGGAATTTTCAAGCAAAGACGTCCAAAACTTTACAGTTTTCTTACTCCTCTTTGACAGTAATTATCTTTAGGATTTGTTTGTTGTTTGTTTGATTGTTGGTTTCACAAAACAAGACTTCTGAAGATATCACCTGGGACTCTTGGTACCTGTGATGGCCATTTTTTTGCAATTTGCTGACATTTGACAGGTCAACCTATAATCATTGAATGAATACAAATAATTGGTAGTTTAAAATAGTTATTTATTAGAACGTTATTTGCAGCCCTATTTCCATTTAATTCAATCAGTAATTCCTCCTATCACCAGTGGATGCATACATGAACTTAAGATGAAATGTGTTTTATAAACAAACCTAAAATTGAAAATAAAAGGATAAAATAATAGTGAAGAAAAAAACATATGAGCAATTAATTGCAATGGGGTTTAGCACTTACAGTAACAATTCATGTTTAAACGTTGCTACAAAGCTGTCTCATGCCAATAAGTGACAGCTACATACATAACTACGTAGTATGTAGTAGGAAGAGCTTTTTGATGCATACTGGAGATTTTTCCCTGAATCAGAATGACATCTGGGAATTTTTTGCATATTGCAGCTCTTGAGTTTGTTTGCATGCAGCATGCTACGGTTTGACCAAATCAGTGTGTATTGCTAGTATAGTAGGGGTGTGAATAAAGCCAAGATGTACTGTATATCCACACACTCATCTGACACTGAGTGAAGCAGTACTCTAGTCAAATGTTATTTGTGTGTGGATTTCTTTACGTAAATACATTTAATCTATTACATTACAAATGCAGCAAAGATGGAGTTGTGACATGGTTAAGATGACACTAGAAATCCTTATCATATTAACACAAACTAAAGCCGGCAAACTGAGTCGAAAATAAAGTGGTGAGAATGCATAGGAGAAATCAGTTGGAGAGGTGCATCCATTTTACCTTAAGAGACCCTCCCAGCAGAGCAGATAGAGATCAAAGGGCTGTCGGGTTCAGGCTGAGTGCTCCCTCAGAAGCCCAAAACTATCTTTTTTAATTATTTTTGCTGTCAGTGGGAGGGTCGGAGTGAAAGTTATTAATCCTTATACAAAAAAAGTGACATTATATTCCCCACCAGCAACACTGCTGCTACAGTGTATCTGTCATGGCTAAAATTCTGACACCAGGCCAGCGTGCTCTTTCCTCATTAGTCTCACTAGTTTATAGCTGCGTTCTCACTAGTTATTTCAATTTATTTAATCGTTTAAACAAGCCGTGGCATTTTAAAATATGTGTGTTTAAGTTCCTTTGATATACATTACAGTACAGTGGTACATACATATACCACTGTGAAATGTATGTGACTTGTATATGCATGTTTAACTCTGTCATTGATAGACTAGAAAAACAGACAATGGCACTAGAAAGAAAGGCTAATAGTAGACTTAATTGTTATTCCGGACTTGTATAGTAAGGTTTTGATAAATGTTGAAAAGAGGTCGGAACAAAATTTTTTAAAAAGTATGTAGAAAAGTAGAATAACTTTTGGGTTCTGGTTTGGTGTATTTACCTACATCAGTGAAACAGCTGTGTATGGCAAATGTTTTGAATAACCCTCTTGGCTGATTCTTGGCTCTGGTCTTGAAAACTTATCTCAGACTGCTATGGATTTGGTGTGTGTTAATACGATTTAAGCCTTAAAGTGTTAATCCTTAAGATCCTTAAGACGCTCAATGAATTTGAGCTTTGCAGCTTCTCCTCTATATGTTAAATTCCATCTCTGCACGCACGGTCCTCCATATATATATTTGTACAGGAATGTGAAGGAGATGATGCATGAGGACAACTGAGACACAACATGAGCCACCTGGGCTTTTCGGTACGTTCCCCTATGTGGCTTGGAATTTACTGCAGACTGATTTAGGTCCATAGAAACTGGTCTCTTTAATTGTTTTCAAAAACAGATTGAAGGAGTTAGCAAATGGTACATCAGGTTGTGGATGCTTTGACAGAGCCATTTGGACCCAATTCTTATTTTGGTATACTTATGATGTGATTGGCAACTTTAGTGTCTGTAACTGTTATATGTCTGAATTACTGTTAAATGTGCTGCTACAGTCATATGTATATCACCAAACATATAAATACATCATCAAACCATGTACTCATTAAAACAGCAGATTTTCTCTCAGTTTACCCATGCTGTTTTACATGTACACGATTTCTTTTGAACGGCGCATGATGTGATCATCAGTCAAAACAGATGTCTGATAAAACAAATGATCTTCAGGATTAACATTTGAAGTGATATTTATATCCACAAAAAGGCACAGTAGTCTTCGCTAACAAGAACCACACTGTAGTTTATGTATCGACAACAACAAGCCATGAGGGAGCTCAGAACACATTTTAGTATGCCACTTTAGATCCACTGTCAGAAATCTGAAAACCCTGAATCATCCCATGGCATATCATAGAAGTATTCTCCCTTCAAATAACTTTACCCCTACTTTATCGTTTGAAGACAACATCAGTTGTGCTTGAAATCTGGCAGTTAAAAAAATATTTAATCCCTACATTGGTATCTGGGGCAAAAACTATGCAAAAGCCACATCATATACAGTATTTTACATTTACTTGAGGATTTACATATAATCTTGAATTTGTCAGGCAAAAGTTTGGCTTGTAAAAGTTTAACTTTTTTTTGTCAGTTACAAATTTTATCTGGCACAGACACAGACACTTACTATGTGTAGTCCTGCACATGTCCAGTTTTACAAATCCATACATGTACAACACTAACAAAGTTTAGGACCTGAACCAACCTTATTGCTAAATCACTGCCAGGCCTGACCTAAACCATAACAAAATCGTCTTAAAGCTGGCTGCTGGTATAAACAATATATACAGGCAAAACGTAGGGTCAACAGGGTTTCATGGGGACACACAATGGTGGGATGAAATAAGTAGTGACTTCATTTCCTGCTCAGGTTGCCATTACTCCACTATATTTTTACATAAAAAACATGTATTCACTGTTATATTAATGTTCTGAATATCAAGTACAGAACCTTTAAGTATCTCTTTTATATAACAAAATCACACAATTAGCTTAAGTTTTCTTTTTTCTTTTCCTGACCTGTTAAGAGGGTCGACCACAATGGCTCGGGGGTGGGACATATTCCCTTCCAACAGAGTCTTCCTGGTCTGGGAGGCTCTTTCCAGTCTAGCAACACTTATTGTCTTCCTGTAGCCATCGTTAGTCCAGTACAAGTTATTCCCAATCCAGTCCACTGAGATTCCTTCAACATTGTCAAGTTCTAAAACAGAATCATCAAATACATTTTCTAAGGTTTATGCAAAGAAAACCTTTATACAGTAATGTGAATTTGATTGGTTCAACAAAAGGGAATACAGTACCTGTATTTACTGTATGTTATATGAGTATGATAAAAATAACATTCTGATAATGTTGTACCCAGGGACTGACTAAGGAAAATGATCACTAATGTAATCATCAAGGAATTATTATCAATACAAATCAGTCTCCAAATATGTAGTGCTTTCTCTCACCATTTTGTAACATTGAACATTGAAATATATGGTGCTTAATTACTGACAAAAAATAATTTTGTTTGAATAATAAATAATTGAGAACTTTCTATCTACAGAGAGATCTACAGAGTCTTTTGTCAGACTAGTCAAACCAGTAATAGGAGATGTGAAATGGCATTAACCTTACAGAATGAAATAAATAAATAAATAGTAATTTAAAATATTGCCTACAGTCATTTTAATTGATTCTTGGGAAATGCTGCAGTTAGTATAAAAATAATTTAGACCCACCATCTTTGAGTATCGTTTCTCTGCTGTTTCCATCTATTTTTTGTCGACCGATAAGGAAACTGGTGGTGTCAGCAAAGTAGATGTGTCCCGATTCTGCATAGTAGTCGATGGCACGAGGGTTGACCAGGTCCTCAATTGGCACGATGTGCTCATCACTTGATTTGATATTCATATCCAGGCCTCGTATGACTCCGGGACGCCCCTTACCGTAGAACAGGAAGAGATTGTTTTTGGGCTCTACAAGACAAGAAAGGGTGGAGCCTTTTTTTTACTGTTATTGGCAATTAATTGGCCTAATTTATCAATGCTGATCCCAGCTTTAAACCCTCTTACTGGCCACATTGTTCGTGTATGTGAGCGAGAGCCAGGGCCATCTATTCACCTTAATGGAGCCAGTAATCAGTGCCAATGACTTTACAATGCCCCTTCAATCATTATTTTGCTACAAAGCTGCCTTAACAGCAGGAGAAGGAAAATGCTTGAGCAAAGAGACAATGGCAATACTTACCTTGGCTGTGAACACTGCTTCTGATCTAGAATAACATGGTGCCTGAGTAGAAAGGCAAACAGAGAGGCCTAGAAAGCTGAGACGGCTCCTCGGTGGCCCAGCAGCCGCTCAGGGGGCTGTATGTTCTCGAACCCTTTGGGATCCTCCAAAGAGGCAAGAGGAGGAATGAAGGAGGGCTTCCAGTGAGAGAAGCAGACCTCTCCTCGCTCTCAGCCCCTACCCATGAGACTAGGATGCTGGGGGTGAGGACCACACATGCCTCACTTCAATTTATCATTTTGTGAGGGAGAGACCAACTACCCAGGAGACAATTAAGCATTGCAAGAGACCCAGATATCAAACCCCACGGTGACTGCTGTATGAAGAAGCACTACCATTTAGCGCAGTATCTCATTATGCTTAGGGAGACGGAAAACGCAAGCACGAGAGCGATAGCTGGTGTCATCAGACATCTACTAGGGTGGAATAAATCAAATGTGTCATGGCAAGCCTCCCAATGCTTCGTTACCCCGATCGAACAGTGGTAGGCCCTTGGATTGTGTCATCAATTTGATCTTCTGCTTTTATTGTCAACTACACAATGTCCAGCAATTGATCAGACCAGCCAACAAATGCAGACAAACTTAAATCCCCATTATGGCAATAATCAATCAGCCTGACGACAGGTCGATAAGGGAACGTCACGTTCAAATGGGTCTGTGTCCACCAGTGCTCAGCTTTATCAATGTCAGTATACAGCTGAGGCGTATATGGTGCACCTTTTGCCCTTATATGACACATGGCCTTTACCGACATATTCAGGATTCTTGTTCATTACGAAGAGAGAGACAATAACTTGCGGTTTAATAAGATATTTACTAAAATGAGGTGCATATTTAAATCCAAGGCAAAATATATACTGACTTTTACAGGACTGTCCATCAGAGTCCAGGCTGTAGCCAGTACGACATCGGCAGGTCCTGGACTTGTAGCTGCCACTCAGAAGGCAGATATGGGAACATCCACCCGGCTTTCCATATGAAACTATTTCACAAGCATGACTCCTGACTGAAAATAATCAGAAAAGACAGAGCAATCATGATTAGCCAATGAAGCATTCTCTTTCTGTACAGACTCTGGATTGAGTCAGAAGATAGGGAAGCTTTTGATATACTTACACATACACGTTAACCTGTCTATAAATAATGGGCATTACCTTTTGGTTGAGTGAGTTTGTGGTAAACACGGAGTCCTCTTGTATTCCCTAGGCTTGCTAGTGTCCTGCTCTCCACTGTGATGTTGAACCTGTGGATCTGTAGCAACTCCACAGTGGAACTCCCTTTGGATGGGTCAGAGTGGGTAGCATAAAGGTAGTCCTCAAACACAGCTAATGCATAAATGTACGACACCTGAAAAAAAGGATGATTCACAGTGTTTTGAGAAAATATCATCTCTGAAGCCAAAAATAAGAAAAAGCACAAGAGGATCACAAAGTAAACTAAATGTATTTAATGAGAAGACCATGTTGCAAGCATGGGAGGCAAAAGCTGGACTCACTGGCCCTGACATGACAGCCTCCATGCCACATTTAACACCCACACAATGCATTGCTGGATGAGCTGTGTTCACAGGAAGTACACCTAAGCTCACTGGCACCGAGAAACATGCATCAGAATAAATAAATAAATAACCACTCAACCGTTTTTCTCTATGGAATGGCACTCTTATTGGTACTTTTTTCATGGGAACTTTCAAAGTCGCTCAAATAGAAGGGTGTGCATATACTATAGGTGCATCTTTACCAAGAGCAGATGCAATGCATAATGCTTGATTGAATATGATGACAAAATCCACCAGACAGGATCATCCTCATAAGAAGGAAAAGTATAATCAACAGATGTGTTTAATTATATTATATAATTTTGCTGAAATTATTGAATTTTTGATTTTCCACAACACCGTGCTACAGCAGTTTGCTTCTTCTGACCACTGACACCATTGTCTATGACACTGAAAAAGCATATATAATATATGGAATAATGTAGAAAGGAGCTGCATGGCCTTTCTCATGTTGATGCATAAAGATCCTTTGTCTAACAAGGCCACTCCAGTGCAGGAGGAGATATTATGCTAAGAACAAGTGTATACACACTAAGGATTGAAATGTACACTTTTCCTTCATCATAAAGGCTGAGTATCTAGTCCAAGTTGCTTGAAAGGTCTTTTAATGAATAGTCATAATGTGTGATGAAAGGCTTTACGAGTGTACTACAGGAAAGAGACTATTGATATGCTCATTTGGAAGACAGCCCCATGTGGGCCTCAATGCCTTCAGTGTATTAAATCATCTATTCCCTATTCAAAGGACCTTTTCTATGAAAATGAAAAGAATGAATTATAACAACAACCAATGAATATACCACCTGTCCTTCAATGATAAAACACAGTGCCCTAAATCAGAAAATTAGAAAGTCTCTCTCATGTAACAATTTGAAGCCTCTCAAATGAAGAGAGAGACAGTACTGATAAGAGAAGCCAATTGTCTGTTCAGATTCCCCCTGAAGTTTGTTCACAATGGCCTTATGATGTGGAGCCCACAGAAGACCAAAAGCAGCACTTACAGTGAAATGTTACACTCACTTGGCTCCCGTGGATAATGGTGTGTCTGTTCCTGCCGTTGTAATCCACCACATCGATGTAATCCAGGTAGGCATCTGCCCAGTACACCAGCTTCTTGACCACATCCAATGCCACAGCAGTCGGCTGCTCTATTTTATATTCCACCAGTCGGGTCCGGTTGGTGCCATCCATATTGCACCGCTCCACCTTGGCCACGTTCCCATAGTCAGTGAAGAAGAGCATTCTGCAGAGGGTGGGAGTGATTAAATAATCAAATGTTGTAAAGGGTGTTGTCTACTTTGTTGGGAGAGCAGAGTGTCATTCTTTGCTCCAGATCTTCTAAGAACGAGTATTTTTTCAAATTACAATAAGTAAATCACAACCAAATACTCCTGACAGTGTATATTTTGGATTTCTTTCTGGTTTGTTTGGTGTGAGGCACCTTTATTTCAAGCCATTTCATACAAAATAATAGATATTTCCATATACTACCTAAAATGTTAATTCAAGCTCCAACTGACTGATCATTGAACCCTTCTGCCAACCACCAGTTGTGCAATAGTAGTAGCTTTTTATTGTTTTTTAGTGTTGAAGCAGTGTGCACGGGGCTAATACAGAACATTTAAAGAGTTTGGGAGTGCTTTGTATTATTAATTATTTAATTAAATGATGTGTTAATATGCTATTATATATGATCATCGGCTGCAAACACTAGCATGCCCAGCTCACAAGCTACCACCTACAGTATTAACCTAGTGTTGCCTCTGAAGCCAAAAGGTAAATTATTATCAGCTAAGTAATTATTTCATGGAGTTATGTACTTAAATTTCCATTCACAACTGGCTCGTTGTGAATGGAAAGTGGCCTGTCTATAGAGTGTAGATCCATGACCATGTTGGTTCTGTTGTGTTTTAAACCAAGTGTTTGTTTGCCATAAATATTGGTTAGTAATTATTACAATAAAACCAGCCACCCCATCAGGTTGTCAGACTTTAAATATGATAAGGTGTTGATATTGGATCAGTAGCTATGTCACTGCTATCTGACAAAGAATGGCTTCTCAGACACCCAGCACCATTTTTAATTAAGCCCATATCTATCAAGCATTTACATGTTTTTTGCAGTCTTTAGCAAAAGTCTTCTCAAGGAAAATTGTTGCAGTAGATATGGTGTGGGTTGGGCTGATCCTAGGCTTGGTCACTGGATGTACAGTGCTGGGATAAAGCCTGACATCTGGCACCTTCTCAGACCCCTTCTCCTGTCTCCGCTATCTATTTTGCAACAGTTTTGCAAGGGCACCATTGGCTTAGTGCCACTCAAGACAACTGTGATTGGTTTAAAACTAAGTCAAGAGTGTTTTTCTTCTATCCCTGCTTGTGTGATCCAAACCAGAGCCAATAGTGAATATTTACTCTTTCCCCACTACAGAGTAACCATTTCAACATGATAAATATGCTAGAATTTAGAAGTTAGTTATGGTGTCTCTGTCCCTCCAAGTGGTATTAATTTTCTAAATTTAGCTTTAAATAAATTAATACAGAAAACAAACAAAACAAAAATAAAAAGGTAATGACAGTTATGATCATTGTGATTAGCAATTAAACCCTGGAATTGTCACTGGGGTATTAAGAAGGTCAGCCTATGAGGGGCACAGTAAAAAAAAAAGCAGTTCTTCTTAACTTTAAAAGGATTTTTTTACCTGCAAGGTGAGCTATGTCTGTGAGCAGGTAAGGGCAATAACAACAAATGCAAATACATTTCGAATGAATGTTAAAAAATATGTGATCAGAATGTTTTAAAATGCCTTTTAAAAATGCTCAGTAAAACTGCCTCTCTGAGACATACATAGACGCTGTAGAAGCTCCATAACCTAGAGGCAAATGCAATAAAAGCAGCATTTCCCATTTCCTTTGTGGTGATTGTGGGGACATTTTAAAGCATGCTGCAGAGGAGTTCATGGTATGTGAATAGACATAAAATGATAGACAATGTGTACACACACAGATGAGCCAAACCCTTTAGTACCTCAAAAACAGCGAGAATGGCTTGAAAATCAATTCCAAAAGACGCAGGAAGCTAGTGGAATGTAAGACCAATACTGAGCAGTCATGGAAAACAGGTGCCAAATTTGTTCCCACAATAGGGACTGAATAACATCAGACAAATAACTTAAATGTCCTTTAACTCATCTACCGTCACATTAAGTATTCCAAACTGCTCAGGTCTGCACCTACAGTAATTAACATGGAAGGCTTGCCATGCTGCCTTGCTGTGGCTCTGTGCGGACGTAGCTCCAACAACCTCCAATGATAACGAGCTACAGCAGAAGAGCGGCAGGAAGCCGACTTAATCTGCAGAAGTCAAGTCATGGGAGAGATGAGCTGCCCTTTGAACCCTAGACCAGGCTGTGCTGAAAAACTGTCAGAGTCAGCAAGGAACCCGGCTCCCCAAACAGGTGCACCTCCACGTGGCATACAAATGATAGCTTTCTGGGATTAGGATGGTGCTGATGCTGTACTTGTGCATTCTCCACCTACAACGAGACCCGTGTTGGAATCCTCGAAATGAGCACCCCTGATAAAATAACCTGCATGGGTCCAGTGAAAGAGTATGTTTATTACAGTGAAACAGAAGACTGAATAGACACTGTTTGAACTGATGATAAAAAGGAATACACTTCTAGCTTTCTGTTTAATTTGTACAGCAGCATTCATAACCTTCAGCTGCTTTGTTAATGTTCACAGTTTTCAAACTGAAATGCACCTCTGTAATAATAGTCAAGGACTGTGTATGATGTGTATGGCAGCATTTATTTCTCTTGCTGTACATAAAACCAATATCTGTACTGTAAAATTATGCCTTTGTTTGGATTAGTGACTTAATTCTGCAAAAATGTTGAACAGTTATTTCACTTATCTTTTACAGTGACAGTTGCTTGGAGGCTGGTCGTTTCTTTTTTTTTTCTTTTTTTCAGTTTTGCAGGTTAAGATGGGAATACTTCTTATATTAAAAACTGTGAAATGTAGACATTATTTGCAGCCAGCCGCTCAGTTTTCAGCTATTTGTTGTCAGTTTAAGTTCAATTTTTTTCTTACCACTGGGCTTGGTTGGTTGAAGTACAAATGAAATGGCAGTAACATGTGAGATGCAGCCATCTCCTAGAACTGATGTTTGTATGAATAAATTAAAAGGCTTGCTCCCCGGATAAGACACTCTAGCAACCTGGCTCCATTGAAGACAATGTTGGTAATGACATTTTGTAAAGACATTCATGGTCCTCAGACAATTGCCCCCCGGGGACAAATAAAGTTTTTTTAATTTAATTGAATTAATCAATCCAACTTGCACTACACTTTGCACAGATCCCCTGACTCTTTCCTCTAACATAAGGTTGACATTTTGGAGTTCTAGTGAAATATTCAACAACTATTAAATGGATTCCCCTGAAAATACAGTACATGGTATACACTAAACTAAAATGGAGTCTTGACATTTAGCGAAGTAAAAAAACATACCATCAATCAAACTCTCCTCCAAAAAGCTTTTAAAAGAAAAGAAGAAAGGTTTGTAGATCAAAAAGCTTTGCAAGGTAAAAATGTCATACCCAATAGTAATATAGCATATTCTTTAAACACTGATCTTCACACCGTGCTGCTATCCAACAACTTTTGTTTTCACTCCATTGCTTTGGGCTGACAGACCTCTCTCAGGCTCGATTCTTCTGAAACAGCTGTACCTATATCTCACCAATTAGAGGCACAAAGAAGCCTTGGAAAACTTCCTTGTCTTATACAGACAATCTAGCCAGCTGCCTTCAAGTCCAGCTCCCCAGTGGGCTAGCAAGCTCAATGTCCATACAATCATCCCTCTATATACACAACATTGAATAAGCTCTTATATGTGTGTGTGAGTCATGTGTGATCATGACAAATCCATTAAAAAAAACAGCCTTATTTTATACAATGTATCTAAGATGACTCAGAGGAAACAAGCTTAAATACAAACTCTAAGGTGAAGTATGTTTACCATGAGCTATACTGTATTGTTTTCCAGTAGCCGACCAGCATTTGATGAGAACTGCCAACCACATCCAAACTGCCTGTGTCATTAAGAAACCAGCTACTCATTTTTTTGATTACAACCAATGTCTCGTTTGAGGTAACACAAGCTATTGAATAAGGTACAGTTTAGAAACTGGAAATCCACAAAGAAGTAATGTAGTTCTACTTCAATTAAATGAATTACATGTTAAGAGTCAAAGTTAACATTGTCTTTTTGGAATTGGAATTGTATTCTTCTGACCTTATCGATTCCTTTTATCAATGCCGGTGTGTTTATTTTTGACAGTTTGTGCATTGCAAAATAATGCCATCAAACTCATACTCCGCTGGAAACTTGCAACAAGAAGGAATCATGGCTGAGAGATTAAATGGTCCAAAGTGTGGCTTCATTTCAGACAACAGTGCTGTTGCTTCTAATGTCTGAAAAATTATTATTTCAAGTAAAGGTGGAAACACCAGCAATATGCTGTAGCATAGGCCTAAATACCAGAAATGCCATGTATCTGACACTCTACGCATGAGTGCCACAGCTTCCCAACGGAGCAGCACGTCCGTTACCAAAGGTAAATATCCTGTCATAATAACATGAGTGCCATGCAGACAGACTCAGCTGATTTTTCTTTGACTAGTAAAACTAATATGAGAACGAATGTTGCACAAATGTCACAAAAAAAGACTGAAATGAATCAGGAATTGGAGTGATAACCAGAATCAAAAATGGCACTGTATTATTACATTTTTTTATCAGTTTAACACAATTGTTGCAAAGCAGCAAGATGTGCCTGTTATGTTAGAACTATAGTATAAGTTCTGTTCTGTGCGACTGTCAACCAAATGTTTCAGTTTTTACTGTGAGCTGTCTGGGGATATTTTTACTCCATGGTTGCTCAGCTTTTTTGTGATCCCTACAGAGACAAAAGTAAGTTATTTAATGGAAAGTCCTGCAGCGGCCTTTTCTACTAAGGGATGTGGGTGAAATCAGTGCATACAAATGATGCCATGACAGTAGAAGCTGTCTGAAGCATCACCAGCTATCCACCAAATTACACAGCTCAAAGGGGAGGAGAGCTGAGTCGAAGGACAGGGAATCATTCAATCCCTTCATTGTAACTAACTCACATTCTTCTAGACAAGTCAATTGTTATGCATAGTGATTTTTTTATCTCTTACACCATGATTTTTTCCTTAACAAAAAATGCATGATGATATTTGAGCCTTGCAGTACTTTCAGAGACCGTGTATTATATAGGCTGCAGAACACTCACCCCATGAGAGGATCCAGAGCTATTCCTTTAGGATTCAGGATGTCTAATTGTAGGATAGTAACACATGTGTCCCCAGCATGGTTACAGACAAATATCTTGTCAGTGATGCGGTCAACAAAATAGAAGTTGCCTGTCAGCCAGTCAATCGCCATATGCTCCACATCTGCAATGGCAAACAGTAGTTAGATTCTTGTGTAAGACATTTCCATAAAAATGTGTTATACACTTAAATACATTTATTTTCAAAGGAGAGTACAACCTGACACCTCTAAATTACTGCAACAGTTTTAAACTCTATGTAATGACAGTAAGGCTTTGACTCGAACTCTAATGTCAATAGCCACTGAAAACCATACACATTTAAGAACAGGTTTGATATGGATGAGAATCTGGTTCAAATCAAATAAAGGAGAGAAAGAGCACTTTTGAAGTAGCAAAGGTGACGTAGCCTGTAGGATTGAAGGACAGCTGGAGAGGAAAGGTGAGTGGACAAAATTGCTGAGGCTAACCTGACTTCAACCACACAGGTACAGTAATGAAGACATATAGAGAGAGCTCACAGGTAAGTGCGAGAGGGAAAAAAGGAGAGAGAGAAAGACGCTAGCATGTTTTTGTGAGAGAGTGTGAGAGTGTATCTCATCTCACCACTATCCTGTTGAAGGTGAGAGTGCTCATGATTTGAGAGTGTATAATCACTCAAAGTAATCAGAAAAGAAATTAAATGAAAATGGTATATTGAGAGAGAAGGGAACAATAAGCTTAAAACATACGTTGCAAACTTTTTTCTGTTCTTATTTCCTGTTCCCGTGTGAATCCACGCAGATTTCTTGTTTCAGCACACCGGAGATGCCCAGAGGACTCTGTAGACAGAGCCCAGCACACATTTTCCTGGTTGTGATAGAAATCCAATGCCAGTGAGCCATTTCCACTCAGAGACCTTAGGGGCTGGAAGGCTGTTCCATTTAGATCGGTGATGACTATACGATCTGAGCCACCAATGATTAGCATTGGACGGATGTCACCAGGATCTGGAGTGAAAGAAAAAATATTGAAGGTATCATTTTGAGCGCAGATAATGAAAGAAAGAAAGAAAGAAAGACCTCCACACAAATCCAACAAACACTAATTTCCAAAGCTGATTGATTTGAATGAAAATAACTAATTGGGGAACATATTTAAAGTCAAGGCCGGCCAGTCCATGGTGGTAAAACTGAGCTGCTTAATGGGCTTAATTGAGCGTGCACATTCTCTGATATCAGGTTCATCCCCTATAAGGGCTCTTATTTATCCCGATCATTTACACAAGTTCAAGTCAAGGTTTATTTTCAAAATATAAAGAATAAATCAGAATACCTGCTGATAAAACTGCTTCCCCTTATCCCTGTGAATCAACCTTTAGTCAACACAGATTTCTTCTCCCACACTAAGGGGAGATGGGGTTTTGACCAAGCATTCAGAGGTCTGCCCCAGCTCTTGATCAAGCATGGGCAATGTCAGCTGACAAAACAATAATGTGATAAAGCTTTTTTAGGACAATCATAAAGTTCATTTTATGTACTAAAAATGACAGACAAGTACTATAAGGGTGTTTTTGAGTAGTGCATTTTGTGGTTCACATGCTTAAAGTCCCACTGAAATGATATTAAGTCATCCTTTTTTTGCAGTCAAAACATAGCTGGCAGGCTAAGTCCCCTCAGGGGAAAAAGGGACAAAGTAAACAAACTTCAGACAGTGTATTTTACGCAGTGGTGTTGAAGAGTAAGGACCACACCAATATCTAAACGCATATTTTAACAGGAGAGTTTTGGAAGAAGGTAGTGAGGTAAAATGTCCAAGGTGTTGTGGAAGAGAGTTCCAGAGAGAGGGGGCAGCAATTAAAAAGGCCCTGTCCCCCACAGGTCTGGGGCATGGACTGGGTGAGAGAGGTGAGGAGGTTAGCCTCAGCGAGTCTGAGGTTGCGGATAGGAGTAAGTACCTCCCAAAAATACATGTACATAATTTTAAACTTTGTTCAATCAAATGTTCTGACATATTAATACACACATACTACAAATTTGGGTGAACACAACTCGGTTTAAAATGAAATGTCCTTCTTACATCATAACCCCCCTCTCTGTCAAAGAACACATTTTGGATATTATTTGCTATGTATATAGTTTTTGTACACTGCTTTATGCAAAAAAGTTTAAAATAAAACAATGTCTCCCTTTTAGATCCTGAAAAATGCATGGCATGTGAGTGACAGAGCAGATATGTAATGGTATAGCAGAAATGAAAACATCCAATTCAATTGGACTTGAAGTGTAGGGTTGGCAGTATGCTATTTCCGATGTATCCTGTACTGTCAAAACCCATGAGCCATGATACTACTGCACTGGGGGTAACCTAGCCATTGTAGTTTATTTGAGTCAACCCTACATACACCATGGCTTAAAAATAACCTATACATTTGTGAAAAAACTTGATGAATTTAGTTTTTAATAGGAACAAATGAGGCTTATGAAGGAAATATTGAGAGACAGACAGCGACATTGTAAGTATTTGATTGTTATAACATGTAGCTTTATTGACTGTTGAAGTTAAAATAAATAAACATTTTAAAATGAAAATGATATTTGGAAATGATTGCTGCCATTTATTTTATTGTATTAATCCAATAGAGGGATTTTCTGCAAGATGCAATAACCCCACTTTTCTGTAATCTAAAGTTTGGTACTTAGCATTAGTCAATTTAGTGCATTATCAAGCAGACATGGAAACCATCAGTCGATTGTAGTGTAGATTTATGCTAGGAATACAAATGGAATATAAATTATACCAATCACTTTAATCTGAGCCAAATGAAAAGAGATTGAATCAAGATTAAAACCCCCCAAAGAACATTTTTGCTGCAGAGTTTTAACTTCAATCTCACACTCAACACGTTAATGTTTTTCATTCCCTGCTGCTCCTCATCTTCTAGCCTGAGAGCTCTATCTAAAATTTATATTCATGAGCTTTTACAACTAATGGTAACCCCATAGTTATCGCAGTACCACTATCGCTTGCTGCTAAATTAATATTAATGCATGTGAGCATTGGGTTCAGTTAAGTTTATGGGTAATCATATTCAGTTTATTCCTGGTAGGACACCAGTCACATTGATTAAAAGCTGCAACAGTGGTGTTCTCCCCAGCTAGGTGTGTTGGGCCTCCAGCTATTTTCAACCCATATATGCCATAGTGACAACACCTTAAAAAAGATCTGCTTCACTTAACGGTTCAATGCACGACACAAAAATAAACCGCACAAGGTTAAGCTTGTTTATTGCGGATGGCGGACCACCAAAACACAATACCTCTTTTGGTTGTTTTATTTCTAAGTAGGCTGTTTTGCTCATCGAGACAGATTTTTAACCAACATCAGGCATTAACATAAATCAGGGTGACGCTAGGCATTGTCTTCACACAAAATACTCCAGACTGCTCCCACTTAAAATCTCATGCTCATTAATTTTATCATTATCCTGGCCTGGACATGTCTACCCATTGCCATGTGGGTGATGGATGTGGTCACTACTAAACCACATTAATCTTGCCCTAGCAAAGCTAGTGAGAGCCAAGGCGACGATAAGCTAGAATTTCACTCTGGTTGAATAAAATCACCCTGTATATTATTAGAAATGAAACGTAGATACTATACAGATTATGCTGTTTCCCAATGCAAGTGTGCCGCTCACCTTGTTTGGCTTTGCAAGATATCCTGTCAGGCTGCAGGATGTATCCTTCTGTGCAGCTGCATCTGTATGACCCGTAGGTATTTGTGCAGGTCTGGCTGCATGCGCCATACATGGCACATTCATCATGATCTTATGGAAAAAGGAAGAGAGTAATTTGTAACAAATTAGGTGTGCTCAAACATGACCCAAATACATAAAGTACACTTAATGTGGCCTCACTCTAGCACCTCAGCCATAATTACTTTTATAACCAATGAGCCTTTTTCGGAGCTGCAGTACCCTATAAACTGCTATTTCTCATGTCTTCCCCAAACAGGATCAAATTCAGGAAGCAGTTCTGCTTTGTTAAACAGGTTCCTCCAGCATAATTATGCAATGTTGTGCCATGTCGTTGGTATAAAGTATGTGCAGCGTCCAAGTAAGGCCTGTAACATATGTTGAGCATAAAGAGGGAGAAAAAGAGACAGAGAAATTGTGTGTTGTACACAGTATAAGTGTGTATTCATGTGTGTTGGGGTGTAATCAGGTACAGTAACTAATCATGGGGATGGTTTTTGAGCTGCAAGGGCCAGTGACATGGTGAGTAACCACAATCATTTTATAAATAGATCTTGTAGACAGTCTCATTAGAGTGGGTTCTTTTAACAACTCTGACGACTTCTGCAGGCAAGTTTATGAAATTTATTCAAAATAGACTTCACATGACAGCATTAAGCAGTAGGCTAACTCGACCATGACTAGTTCCGCCTGGACACACATGCCACATGATGACAACACTATTAGGTATTAGTTAATCCACTGAGCCGACACCTACTAATGTTAGTACCGCCGCAATCCAACACCACTGGAGATAGTAAGAAAGAGTTGTTTATGAGGCAGGCATGCACGGACATGAATAATGTCTGTGTATAATGTCAATAATGTCAATAATTACACATCTGTGTAAAGGTGCACCGTCCTTGGCAGTCGTATTTTCTAGTAATAATTTAATCTTTAGGCATCAACTGTGCAGGATATTTTCCAGGTGCTGGTTGTTTTGAAGCTGCATGCTTTCCCTTCTTTCATAAGCTACTGACATATTGTTATGTTACGTTGGATTGTGATGTGTACTCATGCATGAGGTCCTGCACTGTCTCATTGTATTTCTGTCTGAAGCTACACTAATGTTCTAGAAAAATACACTGAACAGTTGCATAGTCAAACTGTTAATTTATATCTCCAGTAAAATATGAATGAATTAATTAATTAATTTTAATTTGTGTCATACATTTTGTTTGAATATACAAATAGGTTGGGAACTAAAGAGGGCAGGTCTGAGGGATGAAACCCCCGGGCTAAAAATGAGTCCCACTCCGGCCCTTGGAGTTATGCGCTGTGCATGAGGCCCTGCCTGCAGCCAGATGGTTCTCATGTACCTAGCATCTCCTGCTTATTTACCTGTAGGAAGACTGGCTGAGGGCAAAAGGAAGGATTGTTGAGTTTAAGAGAGAGGGAAAGGTGGTAGGGCAGGAGGCCCCCACCAGCGATTCAGAATCTTACCTCTGCAGCTCGTTCCATCCTCGCCGACCTCAAAGCCATCAGCGCAGAAACAGAAGGTGCCGTTTCTCGTCATGACACAGCCATAGCGGCACCGGAGCTCATGGCAGGCTGACAGGAGCTCTGCAGGGGGAAAGAGGAAATAAAAAGAGACAAAAGGTAAGGATTGGAGAAAAGGGGCATGGAAGAGTACGTGGAATGGGAAATTACTTTTTCATTTGGGAAATTACTTGTTAATGTTACTGTTAACACTAATCTGTGAGTTTCATAAATCCCAATCAAAGTGTAGTACCAGGCTTGCATTCTTAAGTCATCATTTGACACATTGATTGAAAGTAGCAGAGTAACAGTGGGTGCCAACATTGTCATTTCCCATGTATTTTCTCAAGGCTGTCATTGGTGATGATGCTGTATATAGCACTAATCATTATAGAGAAAGAAACAAAGAACAGCTAATTATGGCATAATAAAAAATCAGCAGAACAAATTTCACAAGACAAAGTATAATCCACAAAAAAGCTTTAATTGCATAAAGATTGATATGCCTTTGCTGAACATTAATTAACGTCAATTTCCGGCACAGAAGATGACGAAGCTTGCATTGATTGTCCTTGGTCTGTATTGTTCTAATCATTTTAACCATTATGAAATGCTGCAGCAGCAGACCAAATCATTTCTTGACAGGGTGTATTTACATTCAACAGTGTAGTGGGAACTGAAAGACAATCAAAGATTAAGTTATCATTATTTTCTGAAGGAAAAGTCTTTGATTTTGATTTTTAAATGTTGGAATTATGTGATGTCAGAGGATCAGACACTTTTTAACACTTACTGAGTTATCGGAAGTCCATTTTTCATTACAGTGTCTAACTGTCTTGCACTGACACATTGAGATGAATGGTCCGGCTGTATTGTTTGGAGAGCAATATATAAATCTCAGTCATGGTGCTTGTTGGAGACCAATATGTCAACTAATAATCATAAAAATAAGTGTTTGTAAGTGGGGGAAATTCAGTATTGAAATGTGGTGTGCACGCAAAATTTATACACACTACACTTCTTTACTGAAGCTAAACTATATTTATTAAATAAATGAGAGGACAAAAATGTGTGCAAAATGCTGTTATTGATATTCAAATATTCAGGCTGTAAAACAATGGTTTCAGAGAGGGCTGAGATGGAACTACAGAGTTGAACTTTCTGTGTATTTGGTTTTCATATAGCTAAGCTCTCAGAGGAGTTTTGACTGACAGGGGGTAGAGTGGAAAATGACTGAATTTTCATTTTGGGGCAAACTATTTTTTTGAGGCGATAAGAGAGTAAGCAAACACTGAAGTATTGATATGGTAAATGCCCAGTAGCCTTTGGTCTTCTGTGATCACAAAGAGCCTGTTTGGATATTTATTAATAATCCTTTCTGGCTCATAGAGGTGAAATGATTCTGGGGTAGAGAGCTGGAGCTCAATAAACTTTCATTTCAGAGAGGCATGGTATTGGTTTTCTGTGTTTAAAGGAAATGTTGACATTAATCATTTTGTGGCAATTCTTTACTCCAGTTAATCAGCCGATAAAAGTATGACTGTCCGGCACACCTATGGTTTTGGTGCCAAATGAAGTTTAGACAGCCTATGTGGTAGATAAAGCATAAAGATAAAGCATGACACAAAATCATGAGTCCAAGTATTACAGCCAGACAAATGACTTTGAGCAGCTCGGCTCAGGTGCAGCTCAGCCGCAGCTTGGCTGTGGCTCGGCTGTGGCTTGGCTGCCACTCAGGCGCGGAACATCTAGAGATTGGAGGTCTCGCCTAATTTTAGCCCAACACACATCATAACAGCACTTTCACTACAGTTTCAATGTGTATAGAATATGCCACAGCCATGACAAAAATGTATATATTTGTAGTAAACACTTTCAGATTATGTTTAGTTTATGTGGACAGAATCGCAATCTTCTCTATCAACAACAAATATAATAATATATGACATTTATAATTAAATGACATAAAACAGCGTGTGTGAGCTGCAGCATATGTACTGCTCATGGATGCAGTGTAGCCCGGCTGTTAATCTGCATAAATTTACATGTGAAGATGCACATACAGTACTGCACATACATGCATGTATGCATATATACAAAATATACAATCACTCAGAAAAACCCAGAACTTCATATTGTATCCACAATTTCAAAATACATTTTCAGTTCAAGTTAACAAGACAATTACATTTTTACTCACTGTTAATGAGTCCAGTCTGTTTGTTAGCACTGTTACAACAGTCCTTATTTTGGCCAGCACTGACATAATGTGGCGCTGCTTATGACACAACATAAAGCCATTGCATCCATCTTGCTTTGCTCAGCTCTGCATTAATCAGCTCTAATTAGTAATTACAGACAGTGGTATAGAAACACGGTGTGAAAAAGCGTTTTTCTCATTTCTTCAAGATTAGAATAAACACTGCGTTTCAGCCTGAGCCTACTCTTTCTGTAGAGTATACATAAGGTCTATAATAGAAGAATAATATGCATTTTAAACCTTGGCCATAATGTTCTGGTTTCAGTTATCATGGTGATTGAATGTTTTAGCTAGGTTAAAGTTCACTGAGTCCTCTTGGGCAATTCCGAGAGTTGCCTGCCAATCATGTTATAAAGCCCAAACTAATGTCACAGCTAAAAGTGGCTAAAACTTATCCTTTTACGACAGGAAAACTACATACTGTAGGGTATTTTTTTCTTTTTTTGTGAGCTCAATGTCACAAAGGTCAACTTATCATCTGATACAGCCTTCAAAACCCATTTTCTGTGAATATGCGGCACTAGTTGTTGAAGCACAAACATTTTTGTCAAACTGTTCAGGATGGGGATGTGCTTTTGTGATTTCAAGGGTAATATGGACTAAGATTCTGCTGGATATATTGAGGTGGACTAGAAAATGCTCTATAATGAAATGAAAAAACATTGAATACACTCAGGCATCATAATAGCATTGGCTAGGAAAAAGATTCTTGCTGAAAGCGAAGAAAATTACACACACCCTACTAGAGCCACATGCTGGTAATGTTTGTCTGCTTGGATAGATACATTGTCATTGGTTGCCATCTTTCTGAGATTTTAGCTTTGGAATTGCTCATTACAAAACAGACTTGCTCTGCCCCTACTGGCTGCTATACACCTTGAATATATTGTATGTCAAAAGAAAAACAATGCCTTTGTATGAGACAGGTTCCTGACTTGCTGACTCTACCCTACCGGGGGAGAAAATAAGGCTGTTAACTTCTCGCTTCTTTGTTAACTTCTGCTGAAAAATATCTGTAGGTTATTAGGGCTGCTGCCTGAAAGTAAAATATTTGAATAATCAAACCCCTCAGTCAACTGACATTCTTCATGTCGAGCAGTCTTTTTGTTGTTGTTGTTGTTGTTGTTGTTGTTGTATTTTTTAGTCAACAGGGTGTGTGTGTGTGTGTGTGTGTGTGGGGGGGGGGGGGTTGATGGTGGGGATAGTGGCGGGACAAACTTGCTTGATGGTGGCTGGGGAGCATGTTCTTCTCCAACAGTTTTCTTTTGTCTCAACTGAGCATACGGCAGGTTTTTTTTACTTAAAAACATGTGTCCCACACATGAGACAATTCTGCCACTCACTCCTGCCATCATGACTGGGAAATCGTCACAAATGTGAATGCACAAAGAGCAGAATAGAATCTGGTTGCAGCCATTACTGCTCCAGTTTGAGCCAAATAATATATCCCTGTATAGTTACATCCCTAGTGACTATGAGACCTTTCCAAATTTCTATGTGAATAAGAAATATTATAAATTGCAAAGCACTGTGAAAATTGTGTATTAAAATGATGCCTGGTATTTATATATTTTTTTATATTTTGAGGTAGAAGGTACTTAAAAAAATTATTGTCAGCCCTTGACAGGTGGGTCAAAGACTGATGCTGCTTCCAGACATCTCTGTTTACGAACCCTCAAGCTTGTGTGTGGACCCCATGTGACCTGTGCATTAATATTCATCGCTGTTTGGTACCGTAACTAGCAGGGTTCCCTGTTGTGAGGCAGTATGCAAAATGACTTCATGGTGAGCTGAAGATATTCAAAGTTAATCCTTATATCTGCTCAAAGACGTTAGCTGATCAGCTTTGGGCAAACCGAGTGCTGCCGGAATTGTATACCTGCCACTGAGCCTGCTTGATGCTTTTTAGAAAGCTATGCAATACTCTGAGACCATGAGTCAGTAGTGAAGTACATGTAGTAGTGTTTATACAATGGTCTGCAAATAAAGCCTACTGTATGTGTATGAAATATGCTTAAGGTATACAGCAAAAGCGTTCAATCATCATAAATCATATCTCTTACATGCCGTCTCCTGGAAATGAAGAATAATACAGCTGTGACACAAGGCGCACTGGCAAGGAAAAAAGTTCACTCAAATTATGAGTTGTAACCATAGACTGTATATAACAATGGATGACCTGGCTCCACCTCCTCCCACTGCACGGGCGCAGCCATGTTGTAATTTGCAATTAGTCTGTGAAGTAGAGATCGAGCGGTAGTCACCTCATTAAAGCGACGCCCATACACCTGTCCAACCAATCACGAGCCGGTCACGGCTGTCAATCAGGATGTTTCAACTCATTTTTTTAGCATCAAATTGAATCAAAACCAAAAAATATTTAAAAAAAAAACACACATCAGAATGATGAAAACTACTTACATCAAAGAAACCCATCTTTGGGAAAAATGATTTGTCCCATCCGCTAACATGAATGGGCGGGACTTATGACCTATACTGCAGCCAGCCACCCGGAGGCGAGCAATCTTTTGGGGAGATGTCAAGCCGTCCATCATTATAGACGAATCCAGCAAAGTACCGGAAGTGAACAAGCTGCCATTAATGTGGTGGCGTCTCCCTCCAGTGTGCGTGCGATTGAATGGGAGCTGTCATTATAAATGTCCCTTTTCTACAACCTTCAGGAACCTCTACCTCATGGAGAGTACTTCTAATTATTATCCTCCATCACTGATTAATTCATCTACTTTACATTGTAGCCATTTGATTGCCTAAGTAAGGGCAACTTACGATATAGTTCACAATAACACCACGTTGAGTTAATTTACTCTGTGCGACAGAAGCAGCCTTGAAAGAGGTGTCTAACGGGAGCTAGCTAAGCAGTGTTAGCTTAGATAACATTAATTTTTCACTGTGTTAAGCTAGGCAGCTGCATGCTATTAATTTTTTAGATTGACGAGTGTTGACCAAAACTTGGTGTGCTGTTGCAGTTGGGAACAAAGTCCCCTCTGTTAATATTCTTGATCCACTTCTAGCGAACATCTGCACGCCCAGGGAAACGATGTAGACTGTACGTCCTCAGACAGGGGCACTCTTCACGAGCTAAAGGTTTGTGTAGTTTGCATTCAGTTTTTTTCCAAAGTTGAAGTTTCCCACTGCTGTTGGAGCAGCAGAGAATTGCACAGGTTCTTTCCGACTTCCTAGACATCGTTGTCAAAAGTTATGCTGCATAAAAAGTACAGGTAAAAGTAGAAAAGGTAAGGTTATAATGACAGCTCCCATTCAGGGGCAGTAATGGCGGCGCCGCTAGATGGCGAAACACACAAACGACTCGCCGGATTCATCTATATACAGTCTATGGTTGTAATGGTCCAAACATATGGTGTAAGAAACAGCATACTAAAAGTGTAACTTCACCTCCAGGTCTGAGCCTAACTCCACTCACTGCATCATTTTTTGAAATGCAACAATGTGTACAAGGGGCTCCGCAGGGGCCAGAGGGAGGACAAATGGAGGGGGGCTGCCCACCAGAGAAGCCACAACCGGTTGACTCTATCTCATCATTGGTCTTGCAAGGTTAAGTCTGATTTAAAGCCGTAGGTGGAATATTGAGCCACTTTCAACCCATGGAATGCTGATTTTTATAAATTTGGTGAGATATGTCAACATGATAAGCTCCATTGATGTGTTTCATCACAGTAAATTATCATTATTTAGTTAACAGCTCAAAAAACATGTTACTGTGCACTACCACAATCTCTAGGAAGTGCAGACTGCACCTTGAAAGAAGCGACTACTGAGCAAACAGATATAAAACAGTAAACATTATAAGCCTAGCCATTCAATACACTTCCAGAAGGTTGAAAATTTGGATTAGTAAATTGTTTAAATTACTGAATTACTGAATTACTGAAATATGCAGTCAGATGTTCCTCATTCTGATTTAGAAACAGTGTACTGTATGCATTCACAAGAGCAAGCCTTGTCTAATTTTCACTCTCCTGCTATCTAATTTGCCCTAATCGGGTGATCAACAGAATGATTCTAGCAATTGCACAAAATTAATTCCATCTGTTTTCACATTATGCCTGGTAAAAAAAATAAAAATAAAAGAGGTTGGTTCAGATATGTAACGCTAAGGAAGAGACCCTGCTGCTATTATATATTTTGAGAAGTTATGATGTGTTTAAATTCTCTCCGTAATGTGGAAATTGCCACGACTGCAGGCCACCACGTTGATGAGAGGGCCCATTCAACGCTGCTTGCAGCTTTCATTAATTATATCTTTCGTTATTTGATGCTGATATGAAAGTTTATATGCTTATGATGTCTTTTGGATTCACGGCTTCTCACTGTTTTTTGGAAATATTATGATTTAGGTTGTTTCTATTGAAATGGGTGAGTTTTAAATTGTGACTGGTCTGGAAAAATCTGATCATGCAAAACTGTACAAAAACAGTCATCAAGTATGACAATATTAAAGTTATAGACACATTCAAATTCAAATAGATTTTAATTTTAACAGTACATGTGGTGAATTCTATCTAATAAAGTAATTTTACCAATCATGGCAGTGTTAGACCAGCAACTCCCACGTTCTACGAGGTCAAATTACCATTTCTGTCAAAGGAGTCTGTTGGCTTCGAAGAGAGCAAAGATAACTGCATGAGTTCCCTATTGGAAAGGGCTGTCTGACAGACATTTTTTTTCCCAAAAGCTGTAAACAAATGCCATGCATGGGCAAGCTGCTCTCTCATTGGAAGACTTAAGAAGACTTGCGTAAAACACTTCCGCCTCTTTCTTTTTTTTCCTTCTTCTTCATCATGAAGCACCAGCAGCGTGTATTGCTAACTGTCTTAAGTTTAAAAAAATATCCAGCTCCATCCAGCATCTAGACTGCAACTAAAACGATGATGCGTCTGACGAGAAGACGTGCAGCCTCAAGAAAAAGGAGTTCACCGTTAGAGATTAGCTCTGATGAGTGCATACTGCCATACACTGTCACAACAATTCATTAGTAACAGTTCAAGTCAAGTAGAATTTATTTGACAGAAAATCCATCTTCTGATTTGCAAGTAGAACGTGTTTGTTGCTTGTACAATTAACATCAGTGTGCATGTATTTATCAACCACAACAAATGTAAGCTTGATCATTTAATAGGCTATATGCATGTAGAAATGGCACAATCTTTTCTGTGAATTCTGCTTTTCAGTGAGATCGTTACAAGTCACTTCCATTGAAATACTTTTTATGGGGATCTTATGATTAATGACTACCTTATTAGACAGTTTTTCACTAAAAAAAGATGTTCACAAAAAAAATAGATATATAATATAATAATATCATGAATGAATATGATCTTGGCCAGGATAATCAGGACATGAAATTTTCATATCTTCCCATTCCTACAGCAGTAGCCGTATCACCATAGTTTATATTACCTTACATAAAAGTGTGGATAGTTAAAATTTCAGTTCAACTTCACATCTTCAGTGTTTTTCATATCAGACAAAAATGGAGCAATGCATGCAAGCTAATTCAGGCAGTCAACTCAAGCTGGACCGCTACAAACATGACATGCTTCACTCACTCCATAACATCTTCAAACACCATTCTAATTTGGCAATCTATTTAAGCTTAAAAAAATGTCTTTCTCTCCCTCTGCCTTTTCAATGCTGCTGATGCCCTGCATCAGCATTACTGCCTGCTCTTTCAGCCCCACCACCTCCTTAGCATCAACCTTCAAGCTCCGACTACAGGGAATATATTTAATCATTGCTCCCCGGTATCTCATGTAAACTATCTACGGGGAGTGATGAGGTCGGAGTCTAGATGCCAAACTCTAACTATGTTCTGCTTTTGCAATAAACACTTCAAACCTGAGATGTCCAACTGAACTACAGTTGCACTGAATGTCTGCCTATTTTAGGACATTTTCACTTAACAGTTTCCCACAAGCTAGTCACACATCTATCTAGCAGTCTGAGTAAAAGTTTCTCAGACCTTCCACATTCAGCCACACAGATGTTAATAGATGGTGAGCGTGGCAGTGTTGCTCTGCTAATACAAAGAACTATGGGTGAGAAAAGACTAACCTAATGCTAACAATCAGATTCCCCCATCTGTCCTAATGATGGCTTTCCTTTGGGGATGGCCATGGCCTTTGTCTGTACATAGCCAATTCTTTCCCCAGAAAACTGTTTGCATTCAAGGCCTGTAATTAATGTGGGATCAGACTAAGATGCAAACCCAACACATAAGGATCACCCATGGCTAGCTCAAGGCCCTTTAATGAATTGATTTCCCGGCCAGAAATTAGAACCTTAACCCATTCTGTCGGTCTGTAGCTGTGGTTGGTATCCTCTGGGTTGCAAGAGTGACAAGATTGATTCCACAAAGATGAAACTGGGTCAAAAATTCCATGGGGTTCAAACATTCAACAGTTTCAAGAAGCGTGTGCAAGAAAATATTATTTGTATAAAATGAGAGGTGATTGCAGTGACACAACTTATTGACAAGGCTTTAGAGAGTTATCTGAGAAGCTTAAGTGTGTCAGCTTTGATGTGACATGGAGCTGTCCGGATGGTCTCGAAGGTATAATTTCCCCTAGAAATTGAGCGATACATGCACATATACATGTAGTTTTCAAGAAATGTAATCCTGTAGCTCAAACTAGGGCTCAAATGTGACAGTAAATGTAGTTAATCCCTCACAGCACAATTCGCTGAGGGATTTGAGAACTGGTGCACTGCCAGTCTTCTGACATGCCCTTGAATATTGGAAGAAGCACCATGGGTGTGGGTGTCGAAATCTTCCAGTAAACAATGAAATTTTAATTCTTACCACTCCTGAGGAAGAAAATCCGCTGTAATACGATTTGATGACACCAGATTGTTTCCTCATATTAGGAAGAGTAATGATATGAGTGACAATATCTTGCCAGACTGTGGAACAACATAGTAAGATGCATGAAATATTGATTGCCAGTGTCTGCTTTTCTTTATATAGTGTGTAGTGCGGCCTGGCAGTTCCTTCACCAGATTTACCAGGATAATAAAATCTGAAACTTCAACACCTGAAACAGCAAAGGCAAATCTGACAGAGAATTTAAAATTAGGTGAGTTTAATACATGCAATACTTTGACAAATTCCTTGGAAATTACTTATAAATTAGTAAATGCGTATCGAAAGCAGAAGAAGGAAATAAAACACTAAGGAAAATTGCAACCTCATCTTCTCTGGTAAAGTGATTGCAGTGAGGTAGAATAACACACTAGAAAGCATAGCAATTTGCACCAGAGAGAGGAGAGCGATCACTTTGACTACTTACTGTAAATGTTCCATCCATTAGAGAGTCAAAATTTTAATAAATATGCTAATATGTTACAGTATACAAGGCTGGTTGAGAGCACATATTCAACCTACAGAGAAACACAAAAAAAAATATTGAGCTGTATTTATGGTTAGTCATTTCGGAACAAGAGCATCACTTATCACAGGCTCCATCACTCTGGAGAAAAGTGTTTGTTTGAGTTGTCATAATGAAAAGTTAATCAAGTGAGATAATTGAATGTTGTTCAGAGACAAAGAGTGGGAGGGAAGGTGCATATTTGACATTGTTTAGTTTTCAGAGGCTTTAACATGAGAAAAAAAAAAGGAAAATGCAGTCTAATATTTTCTGCATTATTTTTGAGTCAGAGACTGTTAGAAAAAAATGATTAAGGTGTGTGTTTGAAAAAGAAGATGAACCAGTGAGACAATGCTTTCTCACGTTCACGTCAGTAATGAATTTGTTTTTCTGATACTTTTCTGCCAGTGTACTCAGAATTATAATTCAAATCCCCAAATAGCTTAAATCACCGTGTTCTCTGCAGAGGGCGAACGCATTGCCTTTGACAAGCTGTGCTATGACGTGGAAATCATCGCTGCATTAAAGTCCAGATTACCCTTACGTGGCAGAAATATATCCATATAGTCTAGAATCAAATACATGAGCGAGCATGTCAAAGCAAAGTGATGGGAGGGGCAGCCACACCACATCACTGTAACATTCAGAAGCATTCAGGGGAATATCGTTGCGATTATTTTCTGTAGACAGTTGTGATACTGGCACAGGTAGACTGAAATTCCAATCATATATTTAATCACAACCAACTACGTACACCAGGAGGCAATTTGAGACGTTTGTTCTTTCATTCCTTTCTGCATCATAAAACCTTGTTATTAATTTTATAAGGCGTTTTTTTTTTTTGCAGATCAGAGCAAATATATCCTGCAAGTATCTGGAATTGACTCCAAGTGGAAATAGGTATGTAACAGTTTTTTTTTTTTTTTTGCTTCTCAGATAAATTCAAATATGTCAGCCCCGTCTCTTAAAAGGTTCCCACACATCTTAACTGCATTCTCAATTGCATGAGAATTCTCAAATGCTTCACAGAAAAACATAATTTTTCCCACATAATGTTTGTTCTTGACGTATCACAAATATATTCATAATCAAAATCAGCATAGTGAAGATGTCAGGGTGGATGGATGGCTCAAACAAACACAGGACTTTCACACAGGAGACTGCTGTTCATCAAACCATGATCTTTTCCTAAACCTAACCAAGTAGTGATGCATTAACTCACAACAGTCATCACAAACAAAGAGAGAAAATATGAAAATATGTTTCCCTCAAAGTCACATTTTGAGTTGAATATGGAGCCATTGCATATTTTTCTCAGGTTTTCAGAGCTACACTAACGTGAAAAGACAGTTGATATGAATGTGAATAGTTGTTGTCAAGATTTGTTGTATAAATTAATTATTGTATAATGTATTCCAAATAATCAGAGGAATCTGTCAGGTTTACAGTGTCACTCAAACTATAATTCTTCTTACCAATATTGCAAGTGTGATTTTAGTTGCATAAATCTTGAAAATTTAAAAATAGGCCTACATTTATGGTCTAAGGCCTGTACATAGTTAAACAATAAGTACTAAGAACTAAATCCAATAAAAAAATAATGCAGTTTCTTGTTGTTTCAGGCACTTCTCCTCTATCTCTCTTTCTTCGTTTTTCGACTAGTCAATTAGAAAAATCCACTTCTGAGCAAATTTTACGTGGTGCTGCCATGTACTGTAATGTTAAAATGGCATGCACCACAGAAACAATCTAGGTTTAGGCAACAAAACTACTTTGTGAGGTTTAGTAAAATATGTTACATCTTCAGTTACGTAAATTAATATAAGTCAAAATGGACTTTTGGTTTCACACAAGACAGGAACACTATCTAAAAAGACACAGGGAAGGGTTTCTTCTTCCACAAAACTTGGCAAATGTAAATGATACCAGCAGGCACAGAGCATACTAACCAGAAAAGAGCCAAGAGTTTCAATTCACCTAAATTAGCTACAGATAATTAAATGTTCTTTTCGTCATTAGAGTGGGTGAAATTAACAGTCACTGGCTAAAGCTTAAACTTTAATTTACTACAGATTGTTGAGACATAGTTAATACTGTGGGTCTTTCTCTCTCTTTCCTCAAGTAGTAGATTGTCATCATTCATAAGATTTGTTATTTACAAGTAAAAATAAGTATGTACCATATGCCTCTACTTACAATAGCAGTAATTCAAGGATTTACAACCTCTTACATCACAGTGTGAGTGTGAACGCAACCAAACCTCCAATGTGCATGTTATTTGGATGACTTAGCAACACAGAAGAAGAGATTACACGTTTTTATTGTTCACTTTGATGTGGGACCCACGTCCATTCTGATGTGTCAATTCGATTTAAGCAGCAATAGTTTCCAGCATGACTCAAACAGAAAGAATGTTTCTGGTTCAAACCATACCAATTGCAGAAGCAAATAGAGAGAATTCAGACAAGTCATATGGCGCGCATTTAGACGTATTAGATAGTTGATGCAAAGCATTGATCCATGTTTTCCTGAGAGAACACACTTGATAGCTTATAACAAAGAGATAGGAGAGAGATCAGGGAGCAACAACCTTCCCCACTGGGGGAAAACCTCCAAATTTGTAGTAGGCTCTACAGGGGGATGAAATGGAACAGTGAGCACCAGCAATAACTGTGGCAGCTACGGTTGTATTGTGAGCAGTAAAGCAGCTCTTTCATTGACAACAAGAGAGTGAGTACATGCATGACGGCTTAAACAGAACACTATATTTGAGTAGGGATCTGGATATGCATATACAGTGTACCCTGTGTGATTTTTTCAGCGTCACTCGAGCTGTTTAAACTAACTTCAAATGCTTTACTTTCTAAAGGTTAACAAAGCATGATATATCAATTGTTTACCGGTATTTGATATCCAAATTGACCTGTTTTTTGTGTGAGCAGGATGTTTTTCTACTCCACACTTCCCCTGACCAATTCTGCTGTAAATGTCAAGTGTTCATGAGCTTTTACTAAATGATGCTAGTATATAATGATTTGGGTCGAGCTCAGTCAGGGATAGAAATACCAGAGTACTTATAAATGTGTTGTCTAAATGTCACTTGGGTTGAAAGACGCTGTGAACTGCATGTTATTCTCTTGTTAGCGGTCAGCTTTCACATGCTGCTCACCCAATTCAATGTTGAACATTCACTCAAAACTAGCGCAGCAAGAGAATAATTTACTGCAATTCTTTTAGATACACAGAAGATGCAGAGGACAATCTAACAATATTGACTGCGATACAAGATCAATAACTAATATGTTTGTTGATTGAGGCTTTGTACTATTTTGTCAATGTAAACTAAGGCAGTTATCTAAACTCAAATCTAGCACTGACAGTGATGGGGGAAAAAACTAACTGTTGTGAGTGCATTCACATGGACATGAATATCTGTTTATGAGGCTTATCCCAGTCATGATCATTTTAGGGATATGGTGTTTACATGAGCACAGAGAAATACGGTAACCCGGTTTGTGCAGGCTCTGTCTTAAATATTAAACACTATGCTGTACATTTACTACCACTTCACAACGTTACTGCTAATTTCTTCTCTGCTCTGATCACCAACTACAACTCTGAGTTCATCAACCATCTCTCTCTTCCCCGGCACATACATACACAACACATAGTGAACTATTCCTGAAAAGAGCTACGCTAACATCCTCCACACGGGTTCAAGTCTGTCACTGTCACCAACAAGTAGGACAGGGGGGGAGTGAATGAAGATGCAACCTCTTTTTCCGAAAAAGACAAAACTCTGTTTCTTGATCATCCCCAAAAGTGAGACGGTTTCACTTCCTCCATTGTTTATATTTCAGTTACGTTATGTCACTTGGCTCTAGTCTGCGGTGCTCAAAAACTGGGTAAGGATAAGGTGTAGCCTGTTTCTGTGTCACATGTGCCCTGAGTGTATTGATTTTAATTGGATAAGTGAACGTAAACACAGATTATGGCCTTTCCCTTAGTCCCATCATTGCTAAATTAAATATATGACACATTTTCTCACAAACTACATATCTCCGAAAACAAAACTTTGTTTGAGACCTTTTTCTGTCACATTAACAAAGTCTTGCGCTGAGTCCTGTGCCTCGGATAAATACGTTTTACATGCTAAAGATGGCTGTGTAAATATCTAATATCAGCAAAAGAATATATAAATAAATTATGTACATGTAATATATATTCAGACACAGTCATGTGAAGCAATATGTGTACACAAATGCAATTATTGTTTGTTTGTTGCGCTTCAATTAACATGCAACTCTCAGTTTCATGTTCTTTTTAGCACCATGTGTACTGGACACAAAAACACCATAAATAGGAAAAGCAATGTATACCAAGGTTATGACAACAATCTCATAGCTCTCCTTATGCCAATATTCACACTGCCAATCCAGGCCAGCCTATACTGTTTTTCTATCTCCTGTTTCTGTCCCATAAAACATAATGCTGTATTAAATATGCTGCCACGGTGTGGCATGCCAGTCACTGACGAGAACTTGAACGACTTGGTTGGGGTGGTAAAAACTGCACAGAAAATCGTGGGAACTGTGCTCCTAAACCTGCTCACAGTATATGCTAGTTGTTTACACAAGAAGGCATCACTAAGGATCCAACCCACCCAGGTCACAGTCTGTTTGTGCCCTTGCCATCAGCTAAGAGATACAGAGCCACCAAAGCCAGAACAAACAAACAAACAGCTTTTCCCCAGAGCTGTAACCTACGTTAGCCGCCACCCTCCCATAGCTGCCGAGGACTGTAAATAGGACCACCAACCCTGCAACTGCTGCTAATGCACCCCCACACTTTATTGTACACATCTATCTTGTTGTACAGTATCTTTTATTATTATTGCTTACTTGTTTCTATCTTCTTATGTTGTTTGAATCTTATTTTTTTTCTGCTGGTCACTGAAATTTACCAAACATAATTCCATTGTATGCTTATTATGCCAATAGTATCCTATGTCTTATATTCTGTTGGCACGGTCTTTGTTTGTAGAAAAAAACATTCTCACTTAAAACATTGGCAATCTATCCAACACCACAATCATAATACTGCTCCTGGAGAAGTAATATGAGGAGAGTGAATTTCAATAAATGGAGCTCAGGTGCGCTAAGCAGTAATGATAAAAAGAGGATCTACATTTATGCAAAAACTAATACTATAACTGCTATGGAAATTAATAGTAAATCAAAGTGTTCAGCAAAATCACAGGGTTTTATTATAACGTTTTGTCATGTCATGCACTATATATAGTCAAGGCTGCATTTCTGACATTCACTTTGAGACATGACAGCATGGAGTTGGCTTCAATCTATTAGTGAACTTTGATGACACCAATGTCAATGTGCTATCATGAAACAGGTGCTAGCAAGATTCCATCGCTGTTTCAAAAAAGCAGAAAGCAACCTTAGAACTTAGTACTGACAATTTACACTTATTATTGTGATTATGTTGTTCCCTTTTAAGCTTTAATTTGTATATGCCAAGCCATATTGGTTGATGAAGTATGCAAATGCAGTTTCTAAGCATGCTGTTCTTTTTATTTACCATGTTCATTTGGAAGACATTTGTTCATGTTCATTTTTTGAGACTACCCGAAAGATAACATATGAAGTCTGGAGCTGAAATGTGTTCATTTAAGTCTGGCATTTGTCTTCCCCAATGCAAGCATTAGAGACTCCAGAGAACCCCCAGCACAGCCATGAGCATGTGATTAGGAATGAGCAAGTTTCTTGAAGGTGAGCGAAAAAAGTTTGGTGGTTTTCCATCTGGGCACCTTCAAGGCCTCTCGGGATGTTCATCATGTATATTCATAAGAGGTGGGCAGGAACGGGAGGGAAGAAAAGTTTTGTTAGAGACCCAGCTGGTTGCCCAAAACTTCTCTTTGGTGACCTCAATTTCTCCTGCTTCCCAATGAGTTTGGTCTGTCCATGTGGGAATAAGCCTACTGTACAGTATGTTTCCTGAAATGAACTTAAGTAGAAGGTTGGTACCACACAAACTGTAATGAATAATGTGTTATCTTTAACATGAAATCAAAAATGTTTTAGAAAGCCAATTCATTCATATTTTCTACAAAGCTAATATATTCTTTATAAAAGAAGCATCTACTCTAGAATTTTACTGCTTCAGACGAATAAGCCAAAGCATCCGACTGTAGTGATGCATAAGGTGGATTGTTATCATTCCTGTTACACATTCTTACCCATCAGATAGTGTCTTTCAATGGAATTTAGAACACAGCGTTGCCATTTTACCTACTCATTGACAAGGGATATATGAAAATATATGAAAGACTATGTGGAACTCACAGCAGTAATGCTAAAGGCCGGACAACGAAGATGAGGCCAACATACTGTAGATATGAAAAGTGAACACAAAAAGCACATGTTAGAATTAATCCAAAATTTGTGCACAGCATTGCACTTAATGATAACCTCAAGCACC